>NC_081408.1:557449595-558049595 GCF_030272615.1 Cryptomeria japonica | reverse complement strand
AGGGCTCAAAATTCTTTTCATTTAGGGTAAATCTCATGATAAATACAGGCAGGCTTGCGCCTCAGAGGTAAAGAACCAAAGAACGTGGATTCTTAGCATCCTTCAGTTACCATCTTTTGCATATTTCCTGGCAAATTAAAAAATCACAAAATATCCTCTAGTTCAGCTTTCTGTTGGAGATCCAATCCACATGTTGCTTAAGTCCAAACATATGACTCGGTAGTAAAGCACCCAACAGTAACACATGGAATTCCTAAGTTCAAGTCTTAGGCACTCAATGACTTACAACAGATTCCTTCAGGGCCCCCTCCAGACACTGTAGAAAGGACCTTAAAACTAGTAAACCCAACTCCGACATGCTCTTGCATTGAACCTACCGTCCTTGCTGCGGTAAAGATGAATTATTAGAAAAGGCCAAACATGCTTAGCTTTATGCGATAGTTAATTCCATGTACCCAGAACCAGAATTCTAATCCAGTGCACTCAAACAAATTCAATACATGACCCTCTAGATAAAGCTATCTTTATTTTATTTCTTCTCTTCCAAACCCTTGGAAGGGCATACCTCAAGTCTAAATCTAAAAATATGTTTTCATTATAACACTTGAAATTAAATAATATCTGAAAAAAAACCGACCTAGGTTCAAATGCCTTCACATATAAGGCTAAATAGGTTCGAGCTTATCCCCCGCGCGCCATTAAACGCTGACCATGAAATCCACCATGATTTACAAATAGAACCTAAGCGTATACCTAATAAGATGCCTTAAACAATAAAGTGTTCCCAGAAAACAGATGAATCCATCCGGGGAGAAAAAGAAAATTTAAGCACATAGATCACAAGAAATTCATTTCAGCGCCCTAGCAATCCAATTTTCCAAACATCTCCAGACTCACAAATCGCTCAAGATTACTTCAAAACTAGTAAAGAATCCTGAGAAAAAATTATTTCAAAATTACTCACCGGAGGCGTAGAAGGGCGAATGAGTTCCTGAATGTAGTATTGAGCCCGACGTAAGCGTGGCGCATACAGTGAAGCCGGAATTTCAAAATAAGGAAAAGTAAAAACAGATATTTTATAGTGCCTAGGTACTTCGCTTTGTTTGTATCGGATTTTGCTTTTTTATTTTTTTAATCCTATTTTGCCGCTTCGTCAGATTTTGAATTTTAACGGGATTTGACTTGCCCGTTTATATTGGACTAAGAATATTCCTTTTCAATTAAAGAAATGATTTTTTTATAGTAAAAAAAAGGTACTCCGGAATTTGAATTTTAACAGCTACATCGAGTGGGCGGCGGATAATGGTTAGCCTAAAATTTATATTTGAATTTTAAATTTGCTTTTTATTAATTTATAAAGAATGATAATTTGTAATTATATTTTTATTTTTTTTCTATTTTTTGAGTGTGATTCAAAACATTGATAGAAAAAAACAATACTAAAATACAATATAGATTGTGAAAATTTGATATCATTAATGTGAAATAGGTGTTAAACCTAAATTAGTCTTTCTCTTTCTTCTTATATCATTCAATCTCTCTATTTCTCTATTTTTTATCCACCTTGTCTATTGTTCTCTCTCCTCCTCTCTAGAGGAGAGAATCTAATTGTTGAGCATGTTCAAATAGTTGTTATAGCACTAGTAGTTATGACTTAAAATTTGTTAGTGGTGTTCATGAGGAGGCCTATTTTCCTCATCTCTATTATTTTCACTCTCCCATTCTAGGGGATTTAGACCTAATAGTTGACCATGCTCTAATAGTTTTTATAGCATTTATTGATTTAGTATCCAATATTTTTAATAATATAGCATTAGTAGTTGTGACTTTAAAATTGTTAGTGTTAATCATGAGTGCTAATAGGGGAGAGGACCCAGTAGTTGTGCACCTTAATTTCACGCTTCTCAAAATCCTACGTGGAAATTTCAAATCACTCTCATTTTTTTACAGCAACTTACTTGGCAAGTTCCTTGCTTATAACTAAGGTTTCAGAGCCACATCATCAAATATGGTGTCACATCAACGTACTTTTTGCCAAGGTGTCCTAAACAGCGCCAAAAAAAAGTGAAACCAATAGTCATGCAAAAGAGGCCCCTATACTTGTGCAGCTGATGTGGCATCACATGATTGATTGTTTTGTACAACTAATGATACATTTCATTCAATTATGGGTAGTCATCATAGCAATAACAACTTTAAAGTTGCAACTATTGGTACAATGTTGTCAAAAAAAATGGACATTAAATCAACATATGGGTATTAAATCAACAACTACTATCACAACAATTGGAATGTGTTCAACTACTATGTCCTATCCCCTAGTTGAAGGAAGTGTATTCTTTAGATCTAAAAATTAGCAAATCATGTGATGTCACATCGGTGCATCAATAAAACATAACTTAATGCACAACTACCGGTGCTATATTTTAACCAAAATGCATTTAATGAAAGCATGTGATATTATCTTAATAATAAAAATTTATTAGATATCATATGTCATATGAAACAATTGTTCTTATGTTTTAAGTAAAGATTAATATATTTTGTTTTTGTTGGGAAGAAATTATGATTACTTTCTCTTGTTAAAGTGATGGGATTCAATGGTTATAATTAAAGATTTTTTTTAATAATATTAATTTGTCAAATTTGTCAAATTGTATTGATAAAATAACTTTATTGTTATTTAGTTGTATAAAGCATATTTAGTCTTTAATTTTGTATAAATTAATTTTAATGATATTAGTTTACTTTTTAATATTTGATATGGTGTGAATTAAATTAAATATATAAATACCTATTTATAAAATTTATCATACCTTATTGAAGAGATATTTTGAGAATCCAATTGTTAAGGCATTTCCACATCAAAGAAGTTTCCACTTTGATTGTCTATGTGTTTTAGGCTTCCTAGCGACAAGACACAAATTAAGACATGAAATCATATTTTTTGTTAATGCTCAACATTATATTGTGTATGGTTGACAAAAAAACAACATGGGACCTACTTATTCGAGGAACTCAAAGGATATGCTATGGTTGAAGGATTTGATAGAGGAAACTTTCTTTTCAATTGGGTTGTTTAACTTGGGAGAAAATCTCCACATTATCTAGTGGTTTAATTTGCAAAGTCTTCTAGTGGAATGTCCCTCAACATTAAAATATCAAATCTAAAAACTTAGTTTTATCATTCAATTACAAATCACATCAATATTCATGAAATAATGGATGCAAAACAATAAAATTAAAATTCTAAGTGCTCCAAAACACCACAAATTGAAAATTATCATTAATTATATAATTTGTTACAAAGATATAGGGTTATTAGATATTTTCCATATACAACAATGCTGCCTATTAATGGGCCTAAAAGGGTTCATCCTTTTGACGGTGAAGTAAGGATAACAAATTGGATACCTCCAGATCGAGATTGGATCAAGGTGAACTTTGATGGTGGTGCAAAGGGGAACCTGAGACCAACTGATGCAGGTTGTGTGGTGTCACGAACCCTATTTTTCCATAATTATTTAATTAGAAAAATAATGTTTATGTTTCGCAAATGAAATGGAAATGAAATGAAATTGGAATTGTCAATGAAATAATATAGGAGATCGAATGCACTAAAATGATTTATATACAATTGAATGATCATGAATAATTTTTATTGCAAAATTGGGATCGTCATTTCTAATGAGCAACTGAGTGCAAGTTAATGCAGGAACTGGTGAACGCTGATGAAGGCGAGAACATGGTTCGGGTAGAGTTGTCTTAGCTCTTGTATTTCGTTAGAATAGATGGAATCTCTCACACACCATAGCAGAAAAGTTTGTTTGTGCATTTGTGATTTCATCGATGCATGATTTAAGCGGTGATTGAATTAAATCCAAGTTGCATGAGTGAATGTGAAATATTATGTCTTATTTTAAAGTAAGATTGTTTTGTTAATGGGTTAGATATGAATATTGATTGTAGGTTTATACGCTCTTTATGTTCAGATATGTATAAATGTATGAAATATTGTACTTATGAGTTTACTTTTGCAAATTGGATAATAGTATAATATATATATGTATATGAGAAATCGATTCAATCATATACATATATATCTATATAATTATTATATAAATATCCAATTATCATGAAATTCGATTACTTCATGAATTTTGTTTTATCTATACATAATCATTTGAGATTAAATATGTATGTATTATATATGTATCAGAGTTATAATAACAATGGACTTATAAATACATATCTAAGTATCGAATATGTAAATAGATTTGCGGAATTAAATTATTTTAACATTTAATATATATATATAAATAAAAAGTCATTATTTATTTATATATAAATATAAATTAAATTAAAAATATAACATATATTATAAAGTCATGTATATTATTATTTATAATATTTGAAAAGGTGGCGAGTTATAAGCTCGACAGTTATTGAATTAGTGGTCAAGCTGATAGAGAAGCCGATGTAAATTGTTGACTTGTCGCCCCACGACTCACGGTAAGCGATAAAGTTGACTTGGCATATACCCCCCCCCGGTGAATGGCAGAGAAGTCGGTTTAACCAGTCGACCTGGCATTCCATGACTGCAGTGAACAGCATGTCGATGGTCTATGGACAGGGAGAGATGTGGCAACAAAGGCATTTAACCCCATGAGGTAGGTAGATCTACAGTTATATTGTGCTCTGTTGTTAATTTAAAACCAGCTAAGTCAGGAAAGATAGGTAAACGTGGAAAGGAGGTAAACAATCATGTCAGATGTTTAAAACTATAAAAGCAAGCCTAGTCGACATGTATGCAAACCATTGGAGTTCTAAGTCATTTAGAACTAAAGAACCTTAAATGATTATCAGTGGTGTCGATGTTATGGCTAAGTTAAAGCCAAGATTATAACAACCAATGTAGGATAAGAATAGTATAAATAGTAGTGAAGGCTCAATAGAAGAGATAACTAGAACGATAAGAGAGGAATGAATAGAGAGGTAAGAATAGAGATGGAAGGGGAAGATAGATGCAACGAAGGATTAGAGAATGGAATGTAGAGGAGAAAAGTAGTGGAGATTTAGATGTGTGTACAACAGAGTCGTAAAAGATCGATGATGATCATCTCCGATTTAGCGTCGAACTTAAGGGTTAGGCTCTTGAACGAGTGTTAGTTGTTTTATTATTATTTGAGAAATTCTCAGAATATAGAAAGGATAAGAACTAGGAATGGAGAGCTCATGAGATAGAAGAACGCCGAGGTGGAAAGCAATTGGAATCCAGATGTATTGCAGACAGTTTGAAGTTATCAGGGATCATAATAGACATGGATCGCGTTTCTTGAGGTAAGCTTAAACCTAGCATGATTTGTTGTAGAGATCTAAGAGATAAAGAATGATCTAGTTTTAGATTTATGCAATATTCTAATGGAAGAGTTAGAATTGCGATATGAACCATTTTTAATTGTTTTAAAATATGATCATGTAAATATAGATGCAATAATGAAATATTTTCTTAAAGATTGATGATAAACATAAGTGAAATTCATAGAAATTAGACCACCAAATCCTCTAGAAACAGAGTAAGAGGATAGAGAGAGAAACTTTGAAATTGGACCATGAAGAAGATGAAATACTAGGATTATGACTTATTAAATAGTGAAGTTTATTTTGATACCATAAAGAAAAGACTTACACTTTAAAATTAGATCCTTTCATGAAGCGAAAAGATGGTTATCAGGTGTCTCATTTGAAAAGCCATATAGATAGGCGCTTTATGAATTTTCATCATGTTAGATTGTTGTTATGGAGAATTAGTAAAATTAGTAAGTCGAGTTTTAAAATCATGAAAAGTCACATATTAGTATTAAACTAAATATGTTGTTCGAGAAAAGGGGTAAATGAACCAAGACACATGGAAAGATAGAGAGCTTAGACGATAAACTTAGAATTCTAAACCATAAGAAATGGAATGCATGTTAATGATTACGTTATTTAAATGTTTTGATAATTGAATAAAAGAATGTGTACTCATTTTATTCAATTTCTATGCAAAGATACATACATGTGTTACACCTTCTTAATATTTAATCTTGTATTTAATTTGCTTGAAAGATAGAAGCGAAAGATTGTTTTCTTTCAGATGTATATTTGTTTATCCATGAAAGATTGCTTCCTGTTAGATAGGATTGGTTTTAACGAAAGATTGATTTTTTTTATTTCTACTTGACGAAAGATTGTTTTCTTTAAACAATATATTTTTATCTTATGGGAAATGGGAAGCTAGAATTGAAAGGTGAAAGATTGTCTTCTTTAAACATTGTATTTTTATGAGAAATAGGAAGCTAGAATTGAAAGGCGAAAGATTGTCTTCTATATATATGTATTCTAGATTCATGTGAACAAAGATAGATAGGCTTGTGTTTGTGGAAAGTTACCTTCCAGGATAGGTGTCGAATGTGGATTATAGAGAGAGAGAGAGAGAGAGAGAGAGAGAGAGAGAGAGAGAGAGAGAGATTGCTTTTTCCAAACTATATTATTTGCTATGCATGGCATTATACTCGACCAAGTAATCAACTAAATAACCATTGAAATAGATGGAATTCTTTTATTTATCCACTCTACCACATCCTTGATTGATCTTGCATGTTTCTTAATGGAATTAGAAAAATGAATTGCATATATCATCTAGGCACACACTAGATTCCATCATGTCTTTCAAATTCTTTTGCTAAGCAATTTGTGCAGGGTCGGGTATTCTTGATTGCCTAAGAATTTCGGGGAAGTAAGCTTCAAGGTTGGACGGAAAAAGCGCCTAAATCTTGTTCTCGTCTTCATGCTAAAGATTGCATTGATGATAGTTTGGGTTGCAAATCAACGGACGCATCTCACCCATTACTTTGTATTGTTTTGTTATTGAACTTACGGCAACTTGAAATGCCTAAGTATTGTATAATTGAGATACTACTTATATCAATTTATTGAATGAGGAATCTTTATCTTTTATAGAAATTTCATGTTTATTACGATTTAAATGGAATGATCAAATGAAGCTATGGATGGAAAAGTGGAAAGAAATACTTGCTTATTAACTGATTTATGAGTTTATTTAAGAATAAAGAGTATTTCGGCTATTATTGAAGTTAGCACGATTTATGTCTTTATATGTGGCAAGGGACTATAAGGGAAGAACCATTACTAGTTGTAGCCAAAGACTAGGTTGGGCATCTAATAACGAAGCAAAAGTATGTGTAGCCCTCCTAGTTGTTCGTATGGCAAAAAAGTTGACAATGAAAAACCTTCACCTTGAAGGGGATTCACAAATTATTGTGAATGCAATTTTAAAAGGGCAAGTTGATAATTGAAAAATTGATAAGGTGATAATAAATGAAGGTGATGGAACAATTATGGGAGAAATGACACAATGATAGTTAGTAATGTTTGGGTAGCCTAATTGGTACTTAGAAGATAGATATGACTCTTACCTCGTGCGGCGGGACAAGGGGGGAAGATCAAAGCCAAGATGAAGATCGTATTTGGCACAGATTATATGAAGTGGAGGTAAGATGCAATCTCAACCAAGGAATTCAAATTGTTTGTGGGAAGAAAATGTGATGTTTCTGGTGTGTTTATGCAATAGAATCTTAAGGTGATAGCTTTGTTACGTGCAAAGGAGCAACTTTTTAATTACAATGGATAGTTCGTCTTCACACATCGAAGGGGTGGTTAATGGGATTTGAAGCTAAATTTATTGCTTAGCAGTAGATAGGTTGGTGGTGGCTTTTAAATTGATGTGGATGGATGAGGAATTATCATTGTGAGATAAGGCACCAAACTAGATCAATTATCATCTACATGAAAAAGGAATATTGTGCTTATTAGTAAAAAAAGGTGGCACTATGTAGGAAAATTTCTCCTCGCAAACCATCAAACCAATGGTGGCTTTTTGGGGAAGGATTTTGGAGGAGCGCCTAACCCATGTCTTCAAGATTATAGACCAAATGTTCTTGAATAGGGTGAAAATTGTTTCGGGAAATGAATACCTAAATGCTCCATACAGGTATCGAACTAATATTGATATCGCCTCCCTCTTCATGGCATGGTCTTTAGAGCTTGAGACGAGTGACATTGTTTTCTAGCTCATGCATAATTATGAGAAGGAAGATTGATGTTGGAGGTTAGCAAATCTAATTGTCATGGCTCGTCAATGTGAAGGGTTTGTGTGTCCCAGCAAGGATTGGCTACATGTTGGTGAATTTGTACCACCATTGAGGCCTTTCCTCCTTTGGAGTGTGAATGGAAACAAGGAGGTTTGATGGGCTTCTGCTCAAATTGGGCTACAAGGAATCAAGGACTTCCTCAAGTCCAAGGAAGCACGTATGGTGCGTGAGGAGGTGGCAAAATGGTTGCCAAGAGAAGAGGATCAAGAATGAGCAAAGGAGGCATCTCCTCCTCAAAGGAAACATGGCAGACCTATGGTCTCATATAGTGTGAAGTTAAGGTGACTTTTGATGGACGAAACTTCCTCGAGCATGGAGAGTCTGACCATGGAACTTGGTAGGGAGGTGGGAGCAAAGGTGAAAGAGGCTCGTGGGAAAGGAATTGCGATGCAGGAGCCGAGCACCTAAAATATTGATAAGTAGTACTTATAATTTTGATATTGTGTTTTATAAAGGGGTTCCATGCCCATTTTGCAATGCATGTTATAAAGCTTTTGGTGGTCGAGATTAGGAGGAATAGGGTTCAAGGGTAGGATGTGCATATACTATTTTGTTTAATCTTGCAAGATATAGACCATGTAAATTTTTGCTATATTAATACAAGGAATCAATTACCGATAAAAAAAAACTTCTACAACAATTTTTAAACTCCTACAACAAATCCACACCAAACAAGACAATCTTGGATTGAGTGTAAGACACTTGGAAAGCCCAAAAAAGAACCATAAACCCTCCAAACTTGCACAATATGATCTTGGCACTTCAAAAGAGGGTATTCATAGCCAAATAATAATAATCTATAGCTACTTCTACAAAAAAACTCAATAGAAATCCAAACCCAAACTTGAAATATTGAATATTGCTCTAACAAACCCTACATACTAAAACATTGAAAATTGCCAAAACTGTAAACTCCTTTCGATAAAATCTGAACAAGATTACTCATTGTAATTTATTATTATTATTTTTTAAATAGATTTAGAATCCAATCACTAAGGTATGTTCACATCAAATAAGTTTCCACTTTGGTTGTCTATTTGTTTTAGGCTTCCTAGCTACACAACACCAATTGAGTCATGAGATAATATTTTTTGTTAATGTTCAACATTATATTGTGTATGGTTGGCAACAAAAGAATCATGGAATCTACTTATTCAAGGAACTCAAAGAATATGTTATGGTTGAAGAATTTGATAGGGGAGACTTTCTTTTCATTTGGGTTGTTCAACTTGGGAGAATATCTCCACATTATCTAGTGGTTTGATTTGCAAAGTGTAATTTTCTTCAACATTAAAATATCAAATCTAAAATTAGTTTTACTATTCACTTACAAATCCCATCAATATTCATCAAACAATGGATGCAAAATAATGAAATTGAAATCCAATTTAGTCCAAAACACCACAAATTGGAAATTATTAATTATTTTAGAATTTGGTACATAAATATAAGGTTAGCAGTTATTAATCATATACAACTTTTGCAACCATTTTTAAACTCCACCCAACAAGATAATCCCACTAAGTGTAGTACACCTAGAAAGCCCAAACAAGCATGGTAAACCCTCCAAAATTACATAGTATGATCTTTGCACTTGGAAAGAGGGTATGCATAGCCAAATAGTAGTAAACTGCAACTAATTCTATAAAACACTCAATAGAAAATCCAAACCCAAACTTGAAATATTAAAACTTTCTCTAATAAACCCTACAAACTAAAACATTGAAAACCGTTTAAGCTACAAACTCCTTCTAGTAAACTCTAGATGAAATTACTCATTGCAATTTAATGCCTCCCATCCTTGTGTCACTTGAAACCTATTGACATCCCATACACAATCCTATAGCTCTAATAATTTATGAGTCATTGAAGAGATGCAAGCATTAAGCTCTGTAAAATCAATACATAAATTTCAATAATCTTCTAAATGACAAATCTTATGTTTTAAATATGAAATTGGCCCAAGAGGGGCATCCAATATTTTCATACCTTGCATGTAGGAGTCTCATTAATTAGTTGTCCAAAATAATCCCTAACAACATTCATTGACAATCAGCTCTATTGGTTATAAAAAATAATTCAATTATAGGGTTCTCTAATGTCATGTCCCCTTTTTGTTTAAAATTAAGTTTTGGCAATTATTAACTAATTTTATCCTCTCGTGAGTTAAATAGGCAAGCATAGGAAGGATAAATGATTTAATTTTTTATTACTATCCTAATACTTCCAACATCAAGAGGATGATTAAATATTAAACTAAATATCTACGAGGCTCATTTTGGGCGTTGGATTTTGAGGCTCATTTTGGGCATTGGATTTTGAGCCTTATTTGGGGGTTATTTTCCAAAAATAATATTGAATTAATTGGTATTTACAAGTGGAAAGGAATCTATTAGAACTATACAATAACTTATGTCAATTCCCATAAGCCAAAAATAGTTTAGAATCTATAGGGTGTTTGAAATTTGGGCACCCAAATCTCCAAAGAAAGATGGATACAAAAGATGTGAAATTAGTTATTTTGAATTATTAAACATTGAAAAATGTTTTTATCTCATAGTGGCAGATTTGAAAAAAACTCCTTCAATGGACAAAACCCCATTGGAGTAGGAGGCTCATGAACAAAAACCCATGACCACCAAGTGGTAAGAGGATGAAAACCCTTTGTTCATAGTGGTAATACTCATCCAAAAGTTGGAGCTGGGTTGAAGGAAGATAGAATAATTGATAGTTCGTCCATTATCAGTCTACATGTCTTTATTGGTATTGATTTCTTGTAGTTTGAATTTATGCGAGTGTGATACAAATGTACATTGTTGTTATTATGTTTGTATTAGATCAAACATTTTGAAGTTTCCATTTGGTGGTCAAACAATGATATTTTGAGATGTTTGCAATGTTTTGGGTAGTTTATGGTTGTGATAGTTTTGTGGGTTTTGCTTGAAATTTGGAGTTTGAAGTTTTTTGAAGAGTTGTTGTTATAAATTAATTTTAGACTTGATTATATGATGTTCATATCAAAAAAATCAATTCCAGTAACATTCTATAAATCCATTTAAATTAGTCATTTTTGTGCAAGACTAGCTAGTTAGTTTTGGTGGTTTAGTGTTATTTGCATAATATATTGTTAGTTTTTTTTTTCAAATTTGAAATCATTCATAAATGTTTGGTTGGGGACACCTCAATGGTATCAAAGAAATGATCTTTATAAGTTGAAGAGGGTTCCAAAGAATTAAGATATTAAAGAAGAGAGCTAACAAAAATTACAAAAGAAGCTCCAAATTCGAAGAACTATTATAAGAGGAAATATAATTTAAAAGAACTATTATATAAATTCATGAAATTTCAAGAGGGTTAAGAGATATATCAGAAAAATTGTAAGAAATAAGAGATGTATTAAGAACTTTGGTAGATAACATGTTAAGCTTAATGGTCAAAGGGCTGAAATTTTTGCCTACAATGTTGCAAATAATGAAAAAAATAATATCCCTCCAAAATATTTAAGGAACATATTCTTGTCAGAGAATGAACAAGAACAATATGGGTTTGTGAACACTACTGCCTTTAATTTGAAGAATATTTGTAGATGGCATGTAGAGTACCAGTCTCTACTGGATGAAATAAAATTTGAAATGTCACATGTGGAATACAAAGAATTTTCAAGGAAAAGTGAACTACACAAGAAGGGGCGTTACAGGAGTACAAATGAGGAAAACTCACATCTTCTTATTTTGATTTCAGTGATATTTTTTTGCTAGGGCATGGTTACAAAATATGGAGACTTATTTCATGCTCAACCCAATGACAAAGAAAGATGTAGTTCAGTTTGTCTCTCTGTATTTAGAAGGGTAAACCTATGAATGGTGGTTTCATGGTCAAAGCACTAAAATCCATGATCAAATACATAACTTTGATGAATCAAATGGAATATTCTTGACATATTTGAATTAATAGGTGAAGAATATGGAAAAAAGCTATCCATGATCAAGCAACAACACTCTATGAATGAATATATAGTGGAGTTTTAATAAGTTGTGGTGATAGTTCTTGATATTTTAGAAAAGGGGATTGTGCATCTTTTCATTACAAAACTCATTGAACCTCTTAAGGGGTTTGTGAAATCTTTTGTGCCAGTTTCTTTACAAGAAGTTGTCAAAAGGACTCTAACCCTTTAGCCATCAATTCCAAATAATGCATTCTCTCATCCATCCAAATATATTGCATAACATCATAAGGGAGGATTAAAAAATATATATTTCATTCACCTGGACCAAAAAATAGAATTTCTAACATTGTGAAAAAATAGACAATGAGACGAAGAATGAAACTAGAGGGGAGAATCTTTGTGTCTTTTGTAGAGAATCACGTGTCCCTAGACATAAGAGTTTAGGGAAGGGACAATTCAATTACATTGAGGTTGTATTTTATAAGGAAATTCAAATGGTAATGGAGAGAAACATGACATGGAGAAGTCAAAAACAAATGTTGGAGAGAAGAACACTTTAAAGGAGAATTCATTAGTTGAATTTTTAGGAGCACTATGATACCATATTTTTTAGAGCTCATGGAGTATTAGTAGGAAAATAAATGTCTGTTTCAATTGATAGTGGGGTAACTCCAAATTTTATTGATGTGGAGTTAGTTATGAAGAGAGGATTGAAGACTAAATAATTTGAAGGGTTCAAAGTTGTAGTTGTACATGGTTTCACTATACCATGCACCAGAGTTGTCAAACAATTGAAAATACAAAATTTGTGATTATTTCTATGTTATTAGTATTGAGGAAATTGATGTTGTCTTAGTTTTCAATGGTTGCATTCTATGTGGAGACATTATCAAAACTATTAAACATCAATAAAATTCAATCAAATGGCAAGGAGGTTGTGCTCAGAGGGATTTCAAATGGAGGTCCAAGAGAAGTGATAGCCAAGATGATGGAGAGGAATTAAATAAAGGGTCGAGTTGCTTGGACAAACACTTGTTTAATTCATCCTTCAAGCTCTTCAAAATGAAAAGGTAAGTTTTATTTCAAATTTCAAATTTTTTTAGATAAGCATAGTCTAGTTTTCAATGATATACCTCCAGGATTACCCCTAAATAGAGGATTTCAACATGTTATAAAGGTTGAATAGGGTTCTAAACTTGTTACAACTACTCCATGTAGACATCCAAGAGCATACAAGGAGGAGAGAGAGAAGACTATCAAGGAGCTCTTAGATATGGTTTTTATTAAACCATTATAGTCCTTTTGCATAATTAGTAGTTCGTGTTAAAAGAAGGATGACACTATGAGGATGTGCATATAATATAGGACATTGAATAATAAAATCATTAAAAATAGATATCATATTCCTTGAATTGACAAACTTCTTGATGAGTTGCATGGAGTAGTCTACTTTTCCAAGATTGATTTGAAATCAAGATATGACCAAATTTCTATGAGAGACAAGGATGTGGAGAAGGTAGCTTTCTGGTGTCACTGTGGATACTTATAATTCTTAGCCACGTCATTTGGTCTCACTAATGGACTATCAACCTTTCAATCATGAATGTATTAGGTATTTAATAAGCAACTCAACAAGTTCATTTGGGTATTCTTTGATGATGTCTTAATCTATAGTGAAACATGGAAGAGCCCTTTGGAACATTTAGACATTGTTTTGGGTATTTTACAACAACAATATTTTTATGCCAAGTTGTCTAAATGTGAGTTTGGATTTACCAAAATATTGTATGCTTGGTACATTTCATAAGTTCCAAGGGTGCTCAAGTAGATCAACAAAAGATACAAACAATTCTAGATTAGCCCCCACCAACTAATCTAACTCAATTGAAAGGATTCCTCGGGCTTTGTTGTTATTACAAGAGGTTTATAAAAGGTTTCTCTCAACTAACTGAATTGACTAAGAAAGGATAATTTGCACGGTTTGAGGGAGCTCAAAAAATATTTGACAACTTCAAAGAGGTAATGATCTCATGCCTAGTGCTTGCAATTCTGGAATTTTCTCTACCATTTTTTATTGAATGTGATGCATGTAGAAAGGGTGTAGGAGCTATCCTAACTCAAAAGTGACATCCAATAGCATATGAGAGAAAAGTGAAAAAATTAATTAATTTGGAGAGGATATATTCTATTTATGACAAAGAAATGTTTGCAATTATGCATGCTCTAGAAAAGTTTAGATAATATCTTGGTTGTGGGAGATAATATTAGTCGCAATAGTTTGATATTATTTATGAATCAAAAGAACCTAAATGACCACCAGTAAAATGGGAAGCAAATTAAAATCTTATTATTTTGAGATAGAAATACATGAAAGGTAAGGAAAATGTGGTTACAGATGCGCTATCTAGCAAACCAAATTTGTGTTCACTGTTTACTATTTCAAATGATTGTAAGGATAACAACATTTTTTAATATGTTAATCTAATTCATTTGCTTATAATATTTTGGATGAGAAGATCATAAGAGCATTTCATGAAACACCTTTGGCAAGACATCAAATGTATTATAATATTTATAGATAGATTCAAATATTTGAATGGAAAAGGCTAAAAGAGGATGTACACAAGAACATTAAGGAGTGAAAGACTTGCTAATAGAACAAGGGAGAAAAAATCTTTCCTACAGGGTTACTACAACTACTTCCAATTCCATAAATAGAAATGGGAAATCATATTGATGAATTTCGCCATGGGGCTTTCTAAGCTCTATGGTAAAGATTAAATTTATGTTGTGGTGGATAGATTGACAAAGTATGCACATTGTAATGCCCCGCTATGGAACCCTAGAGGACAAGAAAAAATACACAAGAAAATATATGGACATTTTTTTTTGAAGTAAATAAGTTACATACATGCAACACAACCAAGAACTAATACTCAAACCTCTAGAAGGATGAATTTGTCAATACACGATAATGCATGAGCGAAAGACAAAACACAAGAAACAAAAATTGAGCATGGGTAAAGTTCTCTAAAACTGTAGGAAAAGGTATCTGAGGTGATTAGGCTCATAGAAGCCCATTCCTAAAGATACAAGACTTGGATCAACAAACATAACCACCTACTAGGTCCTAAGTATCACCAAAGAGATCTGACAAAACTCTAAATGCATGTAGGTACTCCTAACACATCCTAAACCAACCCAAGACACCCTTGAGGGTTCTTAGACATCACTACCTTCACAACACAAATGAAACTGGGTCAAACAGACACCACAAACTCTTGAAAACCTCTCACAACTAAACAACAACACACTTTTCAAGAACCTACACAAGTGTCCATGATGGTTTTTGGGAATCTTCACAAGTGTCTAAAATAGTTTTCAAGAATCTACAAAATCTCCTGAGATGACACCAACACATTTTGAGGACACAAGCATGACACACATGCATCCTTGACCCATGCTAGTGTCCTTCAAACTAACAAACTCATGCTATCATCCTTTAAGGCGTGCATCTGTCGAGACTAGTGAGATTCTTGGTTGGTTAGATTGAACTCTCAGACACCTCATAACCCTTGGTGAAGTTATAATACCCACACAACACTCAAGTCAAGAGAATTGGGAAAAAAGGGGTGAAAACAAGACAAGAATAGTGTTTCCAAATCACTGGATGACACCTACGTCAAAAATTGTGTGGACCCATAATGCATATATCCACACATAACTTCCCAAAACCTTCACCAACATAGTCAGGAATGACCAACACAAAAAGACACCACACTAGGACACCTTTGGATGCCTTGCAAATTGTTCCAAATGAGTCTGAAATGACTTCAGAACCCACTAAACTACTCCCAAACAAACAATAACATAAGATAACAATGAGAGATGACTAAATCAATCTCCTAGTCTACTTAAGAAGAATCTATGTTTATTTTAGTACACCAATTGAAGTTTTCCTATAATATTTACCATGATACAACATTCAGGCCACAAGATAGAGAACACAATGCATTTTGTGCCTAATACCAACACTGGCACACATAAATCCACTTAACCACATACAACATTCTTTCATTACATCTCTCTTCAAAGTGAGTGTCCATTGTACATGATGACATGATAACAATGAATAGGATGTGAGTCCTCATGATATACATAAGTATGAATTGTTGGCAACAATACAACAAACCGAGAGCGGGGGGGGGGGGGGGGGGGGGTGAATTAGTTTGCTCACAAATTCTACACAACTTAAACTTAAATTCAGATATGATTAAATTAGCAATGAAAACACAAATCAACACCACATCAATATCACACATAACACCAAGTTTTTTGATGTGGAAAACTTGATTAAGGGAAAAACCATGGTAAGAACCTACCCACAATGAGATAATACCCTGATAGGAGTAAATGTAAATATTACAATGGGGAATGCACATGCATTCAGACACACTGCCTAGAGCTCACTTTTCAAATCAAGAAGGGCTACAACCCTGGGGAAGACTTGCTATCTTACAAATATTGGACAATAATCTAGATAACATGAACTGATGAAATAACATCTCCCAATGCCTGATTACAGTCTTGGTTAAGCACAGATACTCAAACTTTTCTCTTTCCACTTCTTCACACTCTTTCTCACTTATTCACACTTCTCCTTTACTATTGAAAGAACAATTCAATGTTCGCACATGCATATACATCTCTCAAATGAATATTACATATATTTATACAAATCATCAACCTATATTTCAAGGTCGGCTAAACCCTCAACACAAATTACAAAATAATAACCTCACACGCTACAACAATACATGCAAACAAAAACAATGTCGGCTAAGACAAAGTCTAGACCCAAATCAATACCACAACCAAGAAACACCACGAAGAATTATGCCTTGATCATTTGCAACATGCTACAATCACCAAGAATGTCACATAACATGAAGAACACCACCGAATCAATAAAATGATCAATAATGTACACAACGATCAATATGGACCATCAACATGGATAGGACCTGATCTAGAAACATCCACAAGCAATGTGAATCACACCAGAAACAACCACAACATCAACACTTACTAGAATCTCCATCATCATTATACTGAACCTCAAGAAAACACGTTGAATTGACTACCAAATAGAAAGATTCACTTGCGGACTTCCAGATCATGAACCATTTGAATTGAGGACACATATGAACGTCCCAAAACCTTGCCAAATCTACAAACCAATATAATGCAATTCTGGGCATAAACCAAAATATCGAATAACATGAACAACTGAATATCAACCATAATACCAAACCTCATAACTTGATCAAATCAACATGCGGATCAGTGAAACTTCTATTGAATCAACTAGAGATAAGTATCTCTAAACCCATTAAAACACAACAACTCAACTACAACACACTGACCAAACCAACTCATTTAATCTGACTACAACACTGGAATACACAAAAGAGTATGTTGACATCAATGATAACACATCATCCCAACAAAATTATCAACAATATCCAACAATCTCTCCCTTTGGCATTGATGGCAACATATGAATGTAAAAAATAATCAATTCAAAGAAAGAAATCAACAACCAATAATCTCCCCCTAAGATTATGCACATAGCTCTCTCCCCATAGGGTTTTTCACATGCTTCTCTCCCCCTTTGCAATCAATGCAAAAGGCACATAAAAGGCATTATTTTCTCCCCCTTTGACACACACTCTAACAATTCTGAACATCTTAACCACACCACTGACTACTCTCCCTGAGTAGCATCATCACTAATCAATCCGGATCACAACATATCTCTGTGAAGTCCACCGAAATGATGCAACTCCATGCATCTTAGTTCTCATTAGGAGAGGAAATTACCCCTAGCTTCTCTGTGAGATACTCAAATGTATCTTTAAGCAAAGGCTTCATGAAGATATCTACAATCTTTTCCTTTGTAGATACATACTCCAATCTGACTTCCTTTTTATTCACCTTCTCTCTCAAGAAATGAAACTTGATTGATATACGTTTGGTCTTTGAATGCAGCACCGGATTCCTAGAAATATTAATAGCACTTGAATTGTCATAGTATATAGCAGTAGGCTCATCAAAAATAACTTTGATATCCTTCAACATCTGCTTTATCCAAATCAACCAAGTACAATTGCTAGCAGCAGCAATGTATTCAACTTCTACAATAGACAAAGATATATCATTCTGCTTCTTACTCATCCATGAAACCAATCTCTTACCCAAGAAAAATGCACCACCACTAGTACTCTTTCTATCATCAATATCACCTACCCAATCAACATAAGTAAAAGTACTCAAAGTAAAACCATCATCTCTAGGATACCACAAACCAAAATCAAATGTCCCTTTCAAGTATCTGAAAATTCATTTTACAACAACATGAGATTCCTTAGGATCAACTTGAAATCTAGCAACAAGACACACAACATTCATAATATTTGTTCTAGTCTAAGTCAAATACAACAAACCACCAATCATAGATCTATATCTAGTCTGATTTTCTTTCAGAGAGTCATCATCCTTTGTCAACTTACATCCAGTCACCATAGGTGTACCAACAGGCTTTGCATCATCTAAACCAAACTTCAACAATTCCTTCACATACTTAAATTGAGATATAAAGATACCTTTATCCAACTAAGTTATTTGCAATCCCAAAAATAATTTCATCTCACCTATCATAGACATCTCAAATTCATTCTGCATATCATCATCAAGCTTCTTGTACAAACCATCATTTTC
Organism: Cryptomeria japonica; assembly: GCF_030272615.1. NCBI lineage: Eukaryota > Viridiplantae > Streptophyta > Pinopsida > Cupressales > Cupressaceae > Cryptomeria > Cryptomeria japonica. Next base: position 558,030,656 of record NC_081408.1, on the reverse strand, counting down.
ACCAAAAATAATATCAACAAAAACTTATTAAGATGTTATCATTATCAATCTTGAAGTACATATTACTGTTAGTAGTACCTTTATTGAATTCAAGCTTCATCAAATACTTATCCAATCTAGCATACCAAGCTCTTGGATCTTGCTTCAAACCATACACTGCTCTCTTCAACCTGCAAACCATATCTTTCTGATCTATCAACTAAAAACCATCTTTGTTCAATGTAGACTTCTTCTTCCAGCTCACCATTAAGAAAGGATAACTTGACATCCATCTAATACACTTTGAAATCTTTGTAAGCAACATAAGAAAGGAACAATCTAATAGCTTCAATTCTAGCTATTGGAGCAAAATTCCCCTCAAAATCAAATACATTCCATCTGAGAATAACCTTTACAAACAAGTCTTTCTTTACTCCTAACAACTTCACCTTTCTCATTCAACTTATTCTGAAACACCCATTTAGTTCCAATTACATTCTTATCCTTAGGTCTAGAAACTAAAGTCCATGTATTATTCTTTTCAATTTGATTCAACTCTTCTTCCATAGCTTTAACCCAATTTTCATCTTTGCAAGCTTCATCAACATCTTTAGGTTCAATTTTAGAAATCAAGCAATACTCTTTAGCAACTCTTCTCCTAGTCATCACACCTCTATTCTTATCACCTATAATCCGATTCTCTGAATGATTTAACATTACATACCTGAGAGTGTTAGGATTTTCATGATTTTCAAACTCTTGAGCTCTTTCATCTGCACTAGCTTCTCCTTCATTCTCAGGATTTTCCAGAGCAATCTGAACTTGGTTATGGGTTTACACTTGCTTTCCTTTATCTACACTGACAATCTAATCATTTGAATATCCAAAGTATCTGGGTTGATACTCATTTCCTTCATCCACTTTCACATTAGCACTTTCAACTATCTTTCTCAATCTCTTATTATAACACCGGTAGGCTTTGCTCTTAGTAGAATAACCAAGAAAGATTCCTTCATCACATCTAGCATCAAACTTCCCTAGATCTTCATCTCTTTTGATAAAGCATTTACTACCAAAAATTCTAAAATATCTAACTGTAGGAGCATGATCAAACCATAACTCATAAGGAGTCTTACCAGAATCACCTTTAATATACACCCAGCTGAGAGTGTACACTGTAGTACTCACAACTTCTCTCCAATAGATATGCAGAACATTTCCTTCAATCATCATGGTTCTAGCAACTTCCTGAGCTATCATGTTCTTCCTTTCCACAATGTCATTCTATTGAGGGGTCCGCGGAGCAGATAACCATCTCTTCACCCCATGCTCTTCACAAAAATGATTGAACTCACCGAAGATAAATTCACCACCTCTGTCAGATCTCAGAAACTTAAGCTTTTGTCCAATCTCAGTCTCAACCATAGCTTTGAAAATCTTGAACTTCTCCAATGCTTCAGACTTATCCCTTAAGAAAGTAACCCACATCATACTTGAATAGTCATCAATTAGAAACATGAAATAACTATCACCCTGCAAGCTTCTCACTCTAGAGGGACCACACAAATCAATATGCACAAGATCCAATATCCCATTAGAAGTATACTATTTTCTTTTGAAATAAATTCTTGTCTGCTTCCCTAACTGGCATTCCTTACATATTGAATTAGAAGGCTCACCAATCTTAGGAAGATCTCTTACAGCTTGAGTGGAACTTATCTTAACCATGCAGTCAAAATTTACATGACACATCCTTCTATGCCATAACCAACTTTCATAAACTTGAGCAATCAAACAACTTTTGCCACCAACATTCAAGTGAAAGATATTACCTTTAGTCTTTGTGCCTGATGCAATTTCAATTTCAAAGCTACTCAAGATCTTACATCTACCATCCTTGAATTGCAAATCATATCCTTTATCAACCATCTATCCAACACTCAAAATATTATGCTTTAGACCTTCAACATACAAGACATCATCAGTGTTATGCTTACCATCAAGAGAAATATCACCTCTACCACAAATCATACCAACTTTGTCATGTCCAAATCTTACTACACCACCATCATACTTTTCCATAATCACAAACTTACTCTTATCACCTGTCATGTGATGAGATCAACCACTGTCAATAACCCATTCATCTTTCTCTTCAAGTTTAGTAGCTAAATATTTCTCTTCAACAATGTAACTAGTATAATCAGCAGTCACTGAATCATCTTGCTTGATAACAATGAACACCCACTCATCTCTTGAATATCCTTTCTCAAACTCATCATATGTCACACCTTCATCAGCAACAAACTAACACTTCTTTAGACATTTAGACTTATAAGGCTTAAATGGCTTCTTAGAAACTCTTTCTAGACACCTTGAGGCAAAATGTCCTATCTTATTGCATGGAATACATTTAAGAGGCAACTTTCCTTCATACTTATTGACACCTTTATGCAATCTTCTGGCATTTAGGGCTTCAATCTCTTCAAGATCTCCTTCATATTCTTCAAGCTCTTTCATCTCCTTCTCATATCTTGATATTCTTGTTGAACTTTCTCTTAGATCATATTTCTGCTTCCCGGATACAATAGCTTTAAATGTAGATTCAAATTTAGGAGGGGCTTCACCAAACTCGCTCAACTCAAAAGCAACAAGTTTACCAATCAACATGTCTCTAGTCACATCTGTCATAGTTTGAATCTCTTCAATAGTACCAACCTTATGCTTGTAATAAGGAGGTAAAGATCTCAACACTTTAGCCATGATCTCATATTCTTCTAGTTCTCCACCGACACATTTGATGTTCAACACAAGCTCATTCACTTTCTGCATAAAGGAGGCAATGTTCTCATCTTCACCCATCTTCAACATTTCATACTTTCCCTTCAAGCTCTACAACTTAGCAAATTTCACATGGTTGTCACCTTCATACAAAGTCTCTAGCTTCTTCCATATCTCATGAGAAGTCTGTAGATCCATCACATTAGTCATCTCAGAATCAGACAAGGCACTCAACAATGCTTCATTAGCTCTAATATTGACTTTTGCTCCCTTAACCTCATCTAGAGTGGTAGGATCATTCTGAGGAGCATTATGCACATTCTTAGTAATCTTCCAATAATCTTCATTGATGCATCGCAAATGACATTCCATCTGGTTCTTCTAGAGAGTTGAATTTGTTCTATCAAACCTCAGGCTATCTTTCTTAAAAGCAAAGGTTGACATCCCGGATCTCCTCAAGTGATCAAGCTTCTTTTAGAGGATCTAGCTTTGATACCAATTGTTGGCAACAATGCAACAAATTGAGAGGGGGGGGGGGAGTGAATCAGTTTGCTCACAAATTCTACACAACTTAAACTTAAATTTAAATTTGTTTATTAGCAATGAAAATACAAATCAACACCACATCAATATCACACATAACACTAGGATTTTTGACGTGGAAAACTCGGTTAAGGGAAAAACCACAGTGGGAACCTACCCACAATGAGATAATACCCTACTATGAGTAAATGTAAATATTACAATGGGGAATGCACATGCATTCAGGAACACTGCCTAGAGCTCACTGCTCAAATCAAGAAGGGCTACAGCCCTGAGGAAGACTCACTGTCTTACAAAGATCAGACAACAATATGGATTACTTGAACCGATGAAATAACATCTCCCAGTGCTTGATTATAGTTCCGGTTAAGCACAAATACTCAAACTTTGCTCGTTCCACTTCTTCACACTCTTTCTCACTTATTCACACTTCTCCTCTACTACTAAAAGATAAATTCAATGTTCGCACACACAGATACATCTCTCAAATGAATATTACATATATTTATACAAATCATCAACCTATATTTCAAGGTTGGCTAAACCCTCAACACAAATTACAAAATAGTAACCTCACACGCTACAACAATACATGCAAACCAAAACAATGTCGGCTAAGACATAGCCTGGATGCAAATCAATACTGCAACCAAGAAACATTGCCAAGAATTATGCCTCGATCATCTGCAACACACTACAATCACCAAGAATGTTGCATAACACGAAGAACACCACCGGATCAAGAAATGATGAATAACATGCACAATGATCAAGACAGACCATTAACACGGATAGGACCCGGTCTAGAAAAATCAACAAGCAACATAAATCACACCAGAAACAACCGCAACATCACCACTTACTATAATCTCCATCATCATTATATTAAACCTCAAGAACACATGTTGAATTGATTGTCAAATTGAAAGATTCATTTGCAAACTTCCAAATCACGAACCATATGAATTGAGGATGCATATGAATGTCCCAAACACTTTGCCAAATCCACAAACCAAGATAATGCAATTCCGGAGCAATGCAGAGCACAAACCAGAATATCGAATAACACGAACAACTAAATATCAACCATAATACCACCCTAATAACTCAATCAAATCAACATGAAGACCAATAAAACTTCTACTGAATCAACTAGAGATAAGTATCTCTAAACCCATTACACCGCAACAACTCAACTACAACACACTGACCAAAACAACTCATTTAATCTGAGTGCAACATTGGAATACACAGAAGAGTATGTTGACATCAATGACAACACATCATTCCAACAAACTTCTCAGCAATATCCAACATGATTAACATAATCTAGAATGTGTGAGTCTAGATGAAGGAGAAGAAGTTGGATGCCAAATATAATGCCAAGTCTTTGATTCCCAACAGTGCCTTGCAACCCCACTTGACCATGTGGTAACCTTAGGTCCACCCCATTGTGCTCGTGGAGATGATCACATGACCCAAACACAAGCATATAATACACTTGGGGAAGGAGGATTACACTCATGCCAAACATGAAGTAAACATACCAATCCATAGTCATAGAGAGTAACATCAGATGCACATAGAATACAATACATAATGGGTACTACTTAGTCTATGATGAGGCTAGATGATAGGTAGAATAATAGGGAAGTGTCATCACACACCACCAATAGCTCATGCGAAACAGGTGATCCTCTCATGTAGACGAGGAGCCTACTAACCATATTCCATCTCTCATGGATGATCCATCATCCCAAATCATCCCAAGATCGAACAAGCACTTAGGCATGCACATATTCAATATACTCATTTCATTATTATATGTCTATCTCAATTCACTTGTTTCACATTACTCCCAATGAGCCAACTAAGTGAACACACATACTCGATGCCACAATGGAAGCCATTTCCATATTGTCCCTATCAACTACACCCAAGGCTCATCATTCTCTTCATGAACACGAAATCCCAATACAATTACATGAATAAATACAAGGCAATAATCACAATTATTTTCCATTAAGTACATTTGCATTTGTCTCAATTGTTCACAACATTAACATAACTCACTAACACCCAAGAAGGCATGGATCAAACATCCAAATTAATATAGATAATAATTTAAAACAATATAAAACCAAATCTAACATGATAGTTTTCTATTCTTCTTTTATTTTAATCATCCAACATAATGCCACATTCATATTACATTTTAACTATTCACACACACATGCTCAATCTTCAAATTATCATAGCCGAATGAAGATAAACTCAAATTGATCCAAATAAGAAATTTTATAATATAAATCCATCATTCCACATTAAACTATGACATCAAAACACTCAAATTTCACCTTTGAACAAAACTCATTCTTTGATAAAAACTAGTCCATGAGGCCATCCTCCATTGATGGACCTTAAAAAGCTTGAAAAATCCAAAATGCTTAAAATAAAAATTTGAGAATACCCATTGGTCTTCATGCACTCAACAACACAAAAAAGCATTCAAAATTCCCTTCCCATATTCCCATAAAATTTTAGTAGCATTTCCCTAAACAAACCTAAGTTTTCCAAATTGGACACACACAAATTTTATAATCATTCAAATGAAAATCTTTAAAGAAGAAGAATGCTTAAAATCACACTACAATCCCTTTGTAACAAATTTTAAATCAAAATATGAAGAAATGAAGAAGATGTGAGAAGCCCCACCTCATTTTCCTCCAAAATAAAAATTGAAAGCTCTTAACATACAAAACGAGTTTGCACAAATCTTGGACAACTTGATGGCCTCCCAATTCCTACTCCAATGTAACAAAATCCATTTGAATTCATCCACAATCCAACTTAAACTCCCCATTCCAAAATTCAAGTGTGGAGAGGGGTTTTCTCTTCAAAATTTGTCTAAGTATGAAATGCACTCTATTTCCCCTTTTAAAATAACATTACAGTTCAATTTTTGAGAATAATTAAAAATAACTAATTAACTAAGATGCATTTTCTTAATTCCCAAATGACCCAATTTCATAAGTCATGCAATGCACATCAAAATGAGCACAAATATACCCCATTTAGCTCTTTTTAAATATTAAATAATCTCTTTTAAATATCAAAAAACTATTTACACTATAAAATCAAATTTCATATTAATTCACACTTTAAATGAACGATCACTTTCTTTTCAACCTTGATTAAACCTAGAACCCCAAAGCACTCACTTAGACATTATTTCATCATAAAAAATCATACAATATTCTATCAAAACTTGATTGATCATAATTAACCATTTAATCATGAAAAAATATATTTTAAAGCATAACTCATATAAGTAGTGAAATTCATACGAAATGCACTTTAACACAAAGACACTACAACACACAAAAAGCATGAATCAAATGGTTGTATTTAGGAGAGTATATCTACAACACAACACACCACATGTCTTTTGGTATGCCTTCATTTTAAGCATTGTATAGGTATGATGCACTCTCTTTTGTGGATTTGTTATATTTAGAGAGTAGAGTACTCATAGTTAGTGATCTTATTAATCAAAGATAAGATATATTGAGTCCACCAAAAAATAACTTGAAGCATACCCAAAATCAAGAGAAGATGTATCCAAATAGGAAAAAAATAGAGAGGTATTTTGAGGTGGGAGATTTAGTTTTCTTGAGATTCCAACCTTACAAAAAAGATTTCCTTGAAGAAGAGTGGAGTTGAGAAGTTGAAGCCCAAATAGTTTGGACTGTACAAGATCATTAAGAGGATTGGTCAGGTAGCATATGCATTGCAACTCCCTCCAATCAACAAGATTCACAATATACTTCATGTCTCTTGTTTGAATGTAGAGCCTAGAGACAACAAATAGTGTCTTCACTTGACTAGGAAAGATTAATTTTAATTCTTGTGGAGGTCTTAGAAACTAGAGATAAAAGATTGAGGAACAAGAGCCTTACATGGTATTTGATCAAATGGAATAACTTACTAGTAGATGATGAAACTTGGGAAGGACGAGAGATTTTTGACTATCCAAGTTTACGTTGCTTGAGGACAAGCAATTTATAGGAGGGAGGACTTGTCATGTCTCTTTTTGTTGAAAATTAAATTGGCAATTATTGACCCATTTAAACCTTTTGTAGGTTAAATAGGAAAAAATAGAAAGGATAAATAATTTAATATATATTATTGTCCAAATACTTTCAATATCAAGAGGGCAATTAAATATTAAATTAAATATCTATGAGGCCCATTTTGGGCATTATTTGAGATTATTTAGCAAGAATTATTTTGATTTAATTGGCAGTTACAAGTGGAAAGGAATCTATGGCAGTTGTATGACAACTTATGGCGACTGCCATAAGCCAAAAATAGCAAAGAAATTCTCAGGAATTAGAAATTTTGGCATCCAAATCTCCCAAGCAAGATGTAAATAAAAGATGCAAAATTGGTCATTTTGAATTGTTGATAACTCTTTGTCTCTCATACTTACAAATTGCAAAAAACTCCTTTAATGGATGAAATTGTTGCACATTTGAGTTTATGTTGTCATTGATGCCAAACTTGTTGATGGTCTGGATGATGGATGTCAAACTTGCCAGTGGTTTGGATGTTGGTCTAAAAGTGATATGAGAAGTGATTTGGTTAAGTTTTGTTATTGGTGTCTATCTTTCTTGTGATTTGTAGTCCATATATTGTTTTGGTAGTGATATGGTGTAGAGGTGTATGGTTGTTTGTTGGCATATATCTATGATGTTGTAATAAGGTGCTTTCAGGATTGTGCAAATATGCTGGAATGAGTGTGTCAGACTTGTGTTTGGATATATTATGTGCAAATATTATGCAGATGTATGGAATCTATATAGAGGTGTTCTGGATGGAAAATATAGTTGGTGTGTTGTGTTTTCAGAGGATTGATGACTTTTTGTTTGGTTTGAAAACTATTCACCCATTTCAGGTGATTGCTCTGGTAATCTATATCATGGTTTGGTGGTCTGTGATTGTACCGGATATGTATCAGAAGGATGTAAGCATTGTAGAGGAATGATTTTTGAAAGGTTGGTTCTTTCTATTTCTTTATATGGACAAATGTTTTGCTGCACGAGCTATTTTATGTCCATGTTTAGGGTTTGTGTGGTTTTAGGATGCTGCAAAGGAATGCATTGCATTCCTCATCTTGCTAGTACTCTAAGGTGTTATGGATTATTGATTCATGTACTCTGGCACTTTATGTTTCTTCTATGATGGTTCACAAGTTCTATTTTTTGGTTTGGATTAATTTTTTTGAGTAAAATAGATTGGTATGAGCTGACTTATGTACTTTGGTCCAAACGATTGCATGTGGTGTAGTGTAGAATCTTTTTGAAGATGTTTGGAAGGTGTGCCAACTTGGTGTAAGTCTTTACATGTCTCTTTTGCCTTTCATGTGTGTTGTATAGATTGTTTTGGTGAATATACATACTACATCTTTACAAGTTGACTTTATGGAGGATATTGAAGATTCAGTTGATATATAAAAGAAAAATTAATTGAATTATAGAGAGAGAGAGTGTGCGTGAATATAGAATGATGAGATGTGTGACATGTAAAGTTAATGCAAAGTGATACAAAGGTCTAGATGTGTTTCAATGTAGTAATGGAAGTTGGATTAGATGTGTATTAATCTATGAACTATTATCCGCATATTGTTAGATGCTATCTCCTTACAGTATAATTTATTATCTTTGTTTTATCTGGACAAGTAGTTTGTATCTTGCCTTAGAGAAGTGGTCTTCAACAATGCATGTCCTCTTTGTATCTTTCCATAAGGTTGTGTGCCTTAGCTTGCAAGTCTGAAGCAATGAGCTCCCTGGTCTATGGCCTAAGTCATTGTAAACATTTGGTACATATATTGTGAGTTTGATTCTCACCATGGGTTTTCCCAGTTTGGGTTTTCCATGTAAAAATCTTGGTGTTCTTGTGTGGATGTGTTTATTGTTCCAGTTATTTAATTTCATGCATGTGTGATGAATGTTGTTATTAAGACTTTATGGAATAAATTATTTAATATAATCAAGTTTTAAGTATACATTGATTCATCGCCACCCCACCCCTCCTCCTTTCTCAGCATCTAGTAGTGTTCAACAAAAACCTCATTTAGGTAGGAGGTTTGTGGATGAAATCCCATCAGTATTAGATTTATCGAGGATAAAACCATTTGTTGACAGTGGGAAGTATCATCCTATGTTTGCATCTAGGCTAAAGAAAGATATAAGATTTGGTAGTTTCTCCATTTCAGTTTCTAGGTCTTCATTGGTGTTGTTTTGTGAGTTTTTCTATCATAGCCATATGATTTATTGTAGTTTGAATTTATATGAGTGTGCCATAACAATATGTTGCTATTATAAAATTTGTATCAAATCATATATGTTGTATTTTCTATTTGGAGGTCAAACTATGACATTTTGAGGTGTTTTTAGTGTTTCTAGTCATTTATGATTGTGATAGTTTTGTGGATTTTCCTTGAAATTAGGAGATTGAAGTTATTGTGTTGGTATTGTTATAAATAAATTTCAAACCTAATTATATGATTCTCATATTAGAAAAAAACAATTTTAGTAACATTCTATAAAGTTCCATTTGGATTAGTCCTTTCTATGCAAGACTAGCTAGTTATTTTTGGTGGTTTTGGTGTTATTTGTAGATTATATTTTAAGATTGTTTTAGATCTAAAACTATTCATTAATATTTGTTTGAGGACATCATATATGTTCCAACTAACTAACCAAAACAATCCAAAAATCCCTCACGCTAAAATGAGCAATTTAATATTCAAATCCTTATTGAATTCAATATTTATTTGTTTAATACATGGAAATTTTATTGGAACAAATAAAATATTAGATTGACATCATTTTTCCAAAGTCCTCTGATGCCCTTGACTAAGTATTTCTAGATAGTGGAAAATTACTATTTTTAGTAAGTGTTATTTTTGGGAAAAGGGACACGACATATAGTGGTTACGATCAATTTGTAGAAGAAAAGAGATGATTTTATGTAGACAATGGTGAACAATCATCATTAGACGAATATGAATTTTTTTGAATAGTATGCTCACAAAGGGAATATGATACAAACAAAGATTATGGTTTCTCCCTGTAAGACTCCACCTCCCTTGGTTCCTATTTACTTAACATTTCCTTGACGATATTATGATTTTTGTGAGATAATAGTATGTTTCCTATATTGGACATTATTTAGGATTACTATGGATGATGATCTTTTGTTTGTAGACATAGTGATGTTCTTATTCATATGTGGATTGTTTTAGACTATTGTAAAATAATGAGTTATTTATGGATTTTAGGCTGACTAATATATATAGTTTATAGCTATTATGTAATTAGCAAATAAATTGTTTGATGTGAATATGCACATATTTATCTATTGAGATATAACTTATTGAGTTAAACTATATTATTGTGATGGGTTATGAAATTAGTTTAGATTCTACGTGGTTCTAAATTGATTATTGAAGATGATATTAGATTTAATATGTTAATTTATTACATGTGTTGGATTAATCATAAATGCTTTAGCTAGTATTATCTCACATGGTATAGAAACATTTTTGGTTGAGTGAATAGCTAAAAAGCCAATGGATTTTGGGGGATTCATATAGCTAGTTCTTTTATGATTTTCTTTGTGATTATTGATCTTGGTTTTTATGGGTAATGAAGATCTTTTGTTTTATGTTGTGTAAAGTGTGGTTATATTTGTGTGCGTTAATGTGTTATAATAAGTTTTTAAGGTCTCTTAAACTCCTGTCTCTTAGAAGTGGCAAAAATAGGGTGTTGGTAGGTGTTGGTCCTTACAACCGGAATGGCAACAAGGTGACAAAAAATCAATTTAGGGATTGGACATCCTTACTGAACAACTAGCTTTCCTGTAGCAAAGGCTCATTTACTTATCAACCAGGGATGTAAACTTGAAATGGGCCAGCCCGGTATGTGCACTAAGTTCATATTGCAACCATTTTATCCTACTGTAGGAAAGGAAATTCTCTAAAATAAATGCAAAAACATAATGAACTAATTCTTAATCAGAACTCACAACTGAAAGTAACTTAAGCAACTTCTACCAAATGATAATGTTCTAGCAAATGGATAGGAACTACTCTGCCCATTGTGGCTGCAGGAACAGTCACAGGATCTGTTTCTAGTGGCTATAAGAATAGTCAAATGTCGAAACAACAACTATTGCAAGATGGAAACTAACTAAAAAACACAAAGGGACTACTCACCAAGTGGGCCCCCTTGAGTGAGTATATCCAAAATTCTCAAACAACAACTGATAAGCTCAAGATAACATTAATTTCTTTATTCCAAATTGACTGCAAAAATACATGAGTCTAAAAGTTGAGTATTACAAATTCTATGATCGCTCTGTGTCCTCGAGAAGAGATAGAGACCTTTTATTTATATGGAAACTTATAACAGAATCTTAACTGATCAACACATATTCCAACAGAATAGGCAAACAGGTTTATTATACTAAAAGAAGAAGTCAGTGCAAGAAAACATAACAACATATGTCCTACAGCTGAGAAGATATAGCATGACTTGCTTCCTAGATCTAAGCTCCACTAAGAACAACTATAAATGTCTCATAAACCCTGCTACTGAAGAAATGGTCAAGTGGCTTCGATCTTCTTCAATGCTACTTTTCTTTGACTAGGTCTACATCGTGGCAACATGCCTAATGTTCCTTCAAACCGCTAGCTTAGTCTTTCCTTCTACTTAGATGACCCTGCATCATGATGTTAACATGCACAAAAAGCATGTGTATATACTAATGTTAACATAACATAAATTAAACCATACTTAAGACTGATTTAGATATTTTGCATAGATAAACCATTTAGAAACCATTATATGACAACCTTAAGTATCAGACAAATCAGTCCCAGAAACACTGAAAAAGGCATTAACTGTTACTACTTATCAAGTTGCCATTAGTTTTATGTTCAAAGTTATTCTATATACTCTAGTTGGTTATCTCTACCGAAATATTCAGTCGGTATGCACAGTCCAGTCGGTTGTAGAAGAAAGTATTCACAAGAGCCTAGTATGCATCGAGCTGTCTACCGAGTATCATTCCATGTCTACCGAGCAGCAAAGATGACACACCGAGTTGATATACACCGAGTGAAATGTGTTACCAGATTCATTGAACTTGGACATACATACGAAAATGTGTTACAAGATCAAGGAACATAGAACCGTTATCACATTGGAAATTGCACTTAAAGATTGTGTATGATTTTGAGGTCATCTAACCAATGAAATATTTTGCATGGTTATTCATTCGATAAAACATGTTTGTAAGATCGAAGCAATGAATCGATCACCAACATAAGAGATCTATTTATACAACATGGATTAAGATCAGATATATACATGTAGCATGACAGAAAGGAAGATATAGAAATATATGAAGCAAGACATGTGAAAGCACTAAGTGTTATGACTATTACAAAGACACAGAGGTCACCAAGAAGGATTTCAAAGAATAGTCAAAGAACAGAGTAAACAAAAGGGTTTACCGAGTTACTATATGGGTTACTGAGGTATGCTATAAGCAAGGTAATCTTATTCTGAGCACATAGAATCTGCTATAACATTCCAAATGTAAAGTTGCAGATATTTGTAATGATTTTATTGTAATATTTTGAAGTTGTAAGAGAAACCTTTAATAGGGTAAAAGACTCTAATCAAGTCTATAAATTGTAAAGCCTCTAACCAGGTGCAACATTTAGATTAAGTGTTGTAAAATCCTTTAGCAAGGTATATCTAATAGATCTTGATACTCCTAACAGGGTAAGCTATCATAAATAGCTAAACATGTAGCTCTAACCGAGCAATCTTTATTATTGCAGTAGTGAAGTTGTGGGTGCCATCCCCACTGCAGTTTTTCTCTCTAACCAAGAGTTTCTGTGTAACCAAAATATATGTGTTATGGAGTGAATCATGTATGATTGTTATTTATTTGTTTTAGCATTATATTATGTTACTGCACTATTCAGTTCATGCATAACAGTAAAGATATTGTTAAGAAAAGGATTTGAAGTACTGATTCACCCCTCCCCTCTCAGTACATTAGCTTTCCATATTGGGCCTATCAATTGGTATCAGAGCTTCAATCTTGGAAAAGGGTTTAACTGCTTAAAGAGAAAGATCTTATAAATGGAAGGCTATAAACAATCTTGAAGGATTGTGTATCTGCAAGAAGAGCTAGATCATGCTAATCAAGTGATTGCAGACATGCAAAGGCAAATGCAAAAATATCTGAAAGTGAGAAGAAGATTATCTGATGATTTGCAGGACTCTCAAGAGTTAGTGGAACAAATTGAGACATCATTTGAGAACAGTATATCTGAAGAGACTGAAGAAATGATTGGAGTATTGAAAGAAAAGAACAAAGCACTGGTTGATCAACTAAAAGCAATGAAAAGAGAACATGAACATTTCAGCACATAGATGACTGAAAATCTTGATGCATTGAGGACAGCCGAGGATAAAGTAAGAGATCTAGAAAGAGAGAAACAATAACTTGAAGCCTTAGTATCTGATAAGAATGATGAAATCAAAAGGTTGACTGGAATTCAACAAGACCTGTCAGATCAACTAGGTTATGCACATCATGAAGCAAATCTGAAAGATGATGAGAATCAAGCATTGAAACTTGAAGAATCAAGTTTGACCAATGAACTTGAAACAACGAAGAAATCCAAAGAAACACTGAAGAAGAGTTATGAAGCATCAAAGATGTTGGATGAGCAACTAAATACAAGAAGACCCAACAAAGATGCAGGACTCTGTTACAAAGGAAAAGACTCTACCGAGAAGGGAATTCATACTACCAAGAGAGGAGAATCATCAAAGCAAGCTGGAAGCAAGAAGAACATCAAAAGAAAGAAGCCTATTTGCAACTACTGTGGAAATCAAGGTCACACTGCCAACATGTGCCAAATTAGAAAAGGTAAACAACTGAATGTCATTGAGTCCAATGGTTATTGTTACAATTGCAATAAATATGGTCACACATCTAATCAATGTAGGACAAAATCTGTTAACAATTATCAGAAGGCAAAATTCAAAGCATTTTGTAAAAACTGCAATAGATATGGACATAGTACCAAGAAGTGTTGGTATAAGCAAAAGAACTATATGTGGTATGCACACTCAACAAATACTAGAAGCTACTAAACCCACAGAGATCTTAACCGATAATATGCTGCAGTACCATGGGATTACAATACAAGGATATGGTGTGAATGTTGTGGAAGATATGGACATATAAGTGCCAACTGCTTTATAAGGTTTGGGATGAACAACCGAAGATCATGGAGAAATCCTGGTATGGCATGTTTTCATTGTCACAAAGTAGGACACTTGGCTCGAGATTGCAGAGATCAACCTAGAAAAGACACTGAGGAAATAAAAGAAAAATTAAAGATGATTTGGAAAAAGAAGGAAATTGTGTCAAATGAAGAAAGCACCTTACCTACCGAGTTAGGTGCTCCTATTCCAAATTAATCGGTAAAGGTATGAAGGGACTGCATTCTCTCAAGGTTAAATCTTAACAGTTCCTATTTTATTATGTACTTAATTCAAAATCTACATAGTTAAGATGTAGTAGTAAGTTTGAAATTCTATCAAAGTCTTTTGGAGCACTATACAGGAAACCTGTCAAGTCAGTGAATACAGGAAACCTGTCAAGTCGGTGAATATAGGAAACCTGTCAAGTCGGTAAATGAAGGAAGTTTGGTTACTCGGTTAAAGCGCAAAAAAAAAGAAAGAAATTTTAGTGAAACCGAGTGCATTTAATGTTTTTGACCTAACCTGCACGGAGCTCGATAAGGTATACTATGTACTTAAAACATTCACGCGGTCATTTTTACTTACCAAGTTTTCGAGAGAGCAGAGCAAAGTGAATCTAAGGCGATCAAACCTCCTACAAAGCAAAATTCAAGGTATTTACATTAATCTCAATGCATTGTCAAGTTGGTTTACTGATCTTATCAAGTTATTATTATCTGCTAAGTGTAAAGCATCAATCGTTTGAAAATCCTCAAACCCTAAGGATCTTTTGTTAGTTTTTATCTGAAATCTACAGATGGCACCTAAGATCCAAGATCCCATCATTGTTAAGAATGTTGAAAAGCCCTCACTAAAATACTCTTTAACTCCCAAACTTGCATCTGAACTGGATGACAAAACCGCATTTTCACTCATCCCGGATAGAGTGTTATTAGTCGAGGATGTGAGATTCTTGACCAAATGTCGTGTTGAAGAACTCGGTCACGTTGAAATCAAAGACACCTATGATGAATTGTGCACTGATGGAAAATTGGATAGCAAGTATGAGCACATTAAGATCAAGGGATTAACTGAAGCCCTAACCTATCCCCGTGTGTTCAAACCCTAGTGGGTCAAGTTTGTTCTGAGCAGAGTTCATGATGACTTCATGTGGCTAGAAGAGAAACCGTTTAAGATTACCAAGGATATCATTCATCTGATTACCGGTTACCCTATTTATGATCATGCCCGAGCTCAAAAGATGATATCACAGAAGGAATTGATCAGTTTAACCAGAGTGGAATCAGATTGCAGAGGATTGAAATTGAACAATGTCATTGATGCAGAACTAAAATTTTCCATTAGAGTAATAGGTTACTGTTTCTTCCAATCGGCAAGGGAAAACAATGTACCCTGTGCAGCAGTAGACCTAGCATACAAAATTGTGAAAAAGGGAATGAAAATTGATCTATGTGAGGTGTTGCTGAAAAACTTGTTTGAGAATCTGAACACCATCAGGAAGCCGAAGAAGAACAACTTGGCTAATACACTAAAGTTTGGATCACTACTTGTATGCATGTTTTTTTATTTTGAAAAATTCTTTCCATCAGTCGGTAAAGTTGTTTGGGAACTACACCAACCAATCACCCATCAGATTAATGACTTCATCAAGAAGCTAGGTGATAATTTTAATGATATTATGGATGATTACTTCAGTAAGTTTCAAGAGAAAATGCATAACAGGTACCGGATTCCACCCAAGCTAGTGGAGAAATACAAAGATGACATATGTTTTGAAGTAGACACTGATTACTGTTATGTGAATGTTGTGGAACCAAGAACTCAATCTTTGTCACCTATGGGTTACGAGATTGATTTTGACATCACACAACAGAAAATTGATGCATTTCTTACATTACCAAGGCATGCTACCTAGCTGAGGTATGGAACCTATGAAGAAGTGAAAGAAAAAGTAAAAATGAGCATTGTAGTACCCAAAGCTACAAGAAAGGCAACAAAGATGATAAAGGCATTATCGAAGAAATTCGGGGAAGATTCTTCCTCCACACCTGTCAAAGGCACTATAGCCATTACTGAAGAGGAATCTGAAGCCCAAGAGGCAGCTATAACATTGAGCACCAAATTGCCTAAGGGAAAAGTGTTGAAAAAAAAGAAACAGGATACATCAAAGGCCTCATCGACTCCTCCAGCAAAGCGACCTAACACTAGAGCATCTGCAGCTTCACTAAGTAAGAAAACAAAGAGTGTTGTTGTTCCCAAGGTAACAAAAACTTACAAGAAATATACTCGGAGACTCATTTTGGCAAAAGAGTCTAGTGACACCGAATCTAAGGATGCAAGCAAATTTCAGATTGTCAAGAGCAAGAAGGTAAATGTACATAGTGTTGAAATTTTTTGTACTAATCTGAAGGAATATGGTGGATTTGGAGGATTCAGATATGTTAAGTATGAATCCAGATTTGAAGATGAAAAGAGACAAATAGAAGAAGTTGTCATCTGCACACTTCTGAAATTCAGATTGGTCCCATTAGAAGTCTCTAATTCTCTTCCAAAATAATTATATACACATATTGATAACAGGTGGCAATATGCCCTGGACTTAGAGAAACAAATCAAAGAAAGAAGTCTGGTACATCTCTTTCCTAACATGTCGGTAGCTGAAATAAAAGAACATCTGACAACCTACCACACAAAGTTCCTCGTCAAACAAAAAGCCTTGAAACTGATGAATGGGCTGTATATTGAAGTGGAAAATGAGACAAAAGAAAAGTGGCAGGAAATCTTTAGAAACAAGGATGCCGGTGAGCAAGCTGAAGTTGAAATAGTTGATGTTACTGAGCAAGATCCTGATGTTACCGAGTAAGACCCTACTGACACCATTCAAATAGATGAAGATATCATGGATACAGAGGCACTTGAATAGGAAATGATAGAAGGCAATTCATATGCAAAACTTGTATCCAATGAATCAGTCTTGGAACAAGTTCAGCCTTATCCACCGGTCAATCAACCTGTCTCAACCGAAGCCCCTCAGGATACGGATCAAGGCATCGAAGGTCACAAGTCTACAACAAGAGAAGGTAATACTCAAGAATAGACGTCTCAGGATCCTTCTAGCACTGAACATGTTGCAACTGAGACACCGAGTACCGAGCCACCAAAGGACACTACAGAGGCCAAAGAAACCGACCAAAGTGTTGCCTCTACCGAGCAACCTACCGAGGGTCATCAAGCCTCACAAGCCATTGTCTTAGTTCAATCAGTGAAAGGAAAGTAAAAGAAGATGAAAAAGCATAGTTTCAAAGTAAATTTGTCAAAACAAATAGTGTTGCCCAATGTTGATATATCCAAATGAAAGGGGCAAGTACTCATTGATTTTGGTGAACTATGCAAAGCAAAGGCCGAACAAGAGAAGAAAATGGCTATTCAAAAGAAAAATAAAGTACTTCAAAAGGTGAAAGCACTCTTAACATATATGCTACCTGAAGCTACAATAACCAAAGATGCAGCCATCCACATTCAACCGGATGAACTCCTAACCAAGATAGAGACATCTGGAGTAGATGCATCTGAATATTTGAGCAAGCTAAAAGACAAGGAGCTCACTACAAAAATGATAGAAGAGGTACAAAAAGCTATAGCTATTGGCAAAGATAAACTTGTCAAATTTATTGCTGAGTTGTCCCCTCAACTCAAGCACATTCCTTATTTATTTCAGAAACTCTGTACATTTTCTTTATTCATTAAAGACATCAAAAATAAAATAGAAGCAATTGAGAAAGAGATCACCGATCTCTCAAATAAGTTGACCATAGAGCCCAATTCAGTTCAGAATTTCTATACAAAGTTATAACAGCTCATGGCTCAACAATTGGACCTAAGAAATGACAAACACAAGATCAGGATGGACATAATGACACTTCAGACATTATTCCTTCCGCATCTTTCATCTATCCAAGAACAGATCAACCGAGCCACATACTTATCTACTACATAAGAGGGAAGCACTTTAGATGGCTTAATATCATTATTGGCTAATATTCAAGTGCAAGATTCTTTAATGGACAGTGTAAAGGATGCCCTCTCTGTCACTCTCACTGAAGCATAGACAAAGTATAAATCCATTTTTGACCAGTTGCCACCACCAAATGGTAACTAAATTTTGATGTTTGTCAAAAAGGGGGAGTGACATAGTATTCAAAGCATAAAAGTATAGTATCAAACAAAAGGAGTGTAGTATACAGGGGGAGTATACCAAGCAGAGTAAGCAGAGTATCCAAGAGCAGTGAACCAAGCAGTGAACAGAACAATAAGCAAAGAACAAGTGCAACACACTAATCATTGATCACCGAGCATACAAAATCAGAGTTTTGTACAGTATATTGATAAGGGGAGTATATTTGGATATATTATTTCATCGACTAATGTACATACTGTCAGTTTAGTCAAATTTTGCAAGTATGATTTTTGAGTTATGACTTTGAAAGTAGTTTTGTCAAACATCTCAACTAATGTCAAAAGGGGAGATTGTTACTACTTATCAAGTTGCCATTAGTTTTATATTCAAAGTTATTCTATATACTCTAGTCAGTTATCTCTACCGAAATATTCAGTCGGTATGCACAGTCCAATCGGTTATAGAAGAAAGTATTCACAAGAGCCCAGTATGCATCGAGCTATCTATTGAGTATCATTCCATGTCTACCGAGTAGCAAAAATGATACACCGAGTTGATATACACCGAGTGAAACGTGTTACCAGATTCATTGAACCTGGACATACATATGAAAACGTGTTACAAGATCAAGGAACATAGAACCGTTATCACATTGGAAATTGCACTTAAAGATTGTGTATGATTTTGAGGTCATCTTACCAATGAAATATTTTGCATGGTTATTCATTCGATAAAACATGTTTGTAAGATCAAAGCAATGAATGGATCACCGACATAAGAGATCTATTTATACAACATGGATTAAGATCAGATATATACATGTAGCATGATAGAAAGGAAGATATAGAAATATATGAAGCAAGACATGTGAAAGCACTAAGTGTTATGACTATTACAAAGACACAAAGGTCACCGAGAAGGATTTCAGAGAACAGTCAAAGAACAGAGTAAACATAAGGGTTTACCGAGTTACTATATGGGTTACCGAGGTATGTTATAAGCAAGGTAATCTTATTCTGAGCACATAGAATCTGCTATAACATTCCAAATTTAAAGTTGCAGATATTTGTAATGATTTTATTGTAATATTTTGAAGCTGTAAGAGAAACCTTTAATAGGGTAAAAGACTCTAATCAAGTCTATAAATTGTAAAGCCTCTAACTAGGTGCAACATTTAGATTAAGTGTTGTAAAATCCTTTAGCAAGGTAGATCTAACAGATCTTGATACTCCTAACAGGGTAAGCTATCAGAAATAGCTAAACATGTATCTCTAACCAAGCAATCTTTATTATTGCAGTAGTGAAGTTGTGGGTGCCATCCCCACCGCAGTTTTTCTCTCTAACCAAGAGTTTCTGCGTAACCAAAATATATGTGTTATGGAGTGATTCATGTATGATTGTTATTTATTTGTTTTAGCATTATATTATGTTACTGCACTATTCAGTTCATGCATAACAATAAAGATATTGTTAAGAAAAGGATTTGAAGTATTGATTCACCCCTCCCCTCTTAGTACACTAGCTTTCCATATTGGGCCTAACATTAACTAGGAGAGTATCTTGATCCAAACATCATCTAAACACAAGACCTAGGCAAGAATACTGTGACAAAAACTTATCAAAATAGATTATTTAGGCTCATCATCTCCCCCTAACCTAGCTTCTTGCTGATGCTCCAGCAACAGGAAAATTCTGAATTCTAGCATTGATTCTAAAATTGCCAATGGTAACCTGCCCAGAACCTCCTGCAGACAAACTCCAGTAGAATCCTTTCATCTTTTCCAATTGAGTCCACCTAGTGCATTCTGTTGTTTCACTATATGGTGGATCACTATCCCTGCATCCCATTAGTGGCCATAGGAGGATTGGAGGCTGGAAACTAAGAGGCAACCAATGTCTTCCTTTTGTTCTTCCAAAGTGTATATATGTGGGTGCTCTCTTCAGTTTTGCATGATATTTTTGTAAGGAGTGTGGCTCAGATTGCTTCAACTTATCTGGCAGGCTAATCCAACACTGAACCAAATGTCCTATTTCTACCTGTCCTTCTCTTGTAGCCATTTTCTCATATTCCTTATATACTTCTTCTCTTAAGGGTAGGATGTCTTTCCCAAAATTTGGCTGATATACAATCTTTTGCTAGTTAAAATAAAGTCATCTTATCTCTCCTGATTCAGCCCTTAATGGAAATGAAAGGTCAAGTTCTTCCTTTCTATGTATCTGGAACTTCTCTCCTCTTGTAATTTTGTTTTGCACCCATGACATGAGAGCTCTCAACTAGATATCTCCAATGTAGAGGAGAGGGTTCCAATCAACATCATCAGGAATAGCGTAGCTGTGTAAATAAAATTCACAAAGAAAATTCTTAAAGGTTATAGGAGATGTTTGATAAACATGATAGAATTCCTCAAGTGTCTGCAAAGAGGGACTTAGATCCCTGACAATTCTCATCATCTCAAAACAAATATGTTGGTCCTTTAAATAAAAAGAGTAAACCCTAGGAGGTGCTCGACATTGTATTAGCTGCAGTACCATAGTGGCTACCGTTTCCACCTTAGTCTTAAGCCGAGCAATCTCCTCATCTTTTTGTTCAATAATCTTCTTCTGCTGGTTAATTATCCTCTGCATTTTTGCTTTTTCCAATTCCCATTCTTGGTAAAGGGCAAGTGCCACTGCATGACTGGTAAGAGAAATAGGTGGTCTATGAATAGGTGCCCTAGGCTTCATCTTTTCAACTCTGCTTCCTGCTTCAATAACCTTCTCTATGGCAGATGCTAAATTGTCAAGCCCATCAAAACCTACTTCTTCCTGTAGCTGCTCATGAAGGTTCTGCAACTCTTCTTCTTCATCTTTTTCTTCTTCTTCTACCTCCCTTCTTAGTTCCTTAGGTGGAGAAGAAGGCACATCACTCTGGTGAGGACTGCGTGGTTCATGTTCTAGAGAATCAACCAGAATGGTGACATTAGGCACCTCTGATTTTTCCTGATCTTTAAACTTTTTTCGGAGCCTACCGCTTCTCCTCTGAGATTTTTCTTGAGTGGCTGTAGGAGAAACTTTTTTTGTGACTTTCCTTTTCTTAGAAACAGGGGAGGTTAAATCCCCACTTTTACTTTTCTCCTCCTTTTCTTCGTCAATTTTCTTTCCTTTGCCTTTTTCCCACCGTGCAGCAGCCCTAGTTTTCATTAGGCTTTGTGAAGGAACCCTTGCCAAGGCTTCTTCTCTTTTAGATAGGTCTTCTTCTTATGAGGGTTCCTCTGTTGCAGGAACAGTTTTTTCTGGTGACATCCTGGAGGATGAGGGTTCAATGGGGGAACTAGGTCTTTCAATATTTTCCCATTCTTGAGAGGGGAGTGGTTTTATTGGACCCACATTATCTACCCTAAATCTTCTAATTTCCACAAATTCATTCCAAGACATTGGAGAGACATCTCTTAAAGATCTTTCAACCAACAACTTAATTAGACAATGATGAGAAACAGAGTGAGGCCTACCTTTCTAGGTTTCTACTGCGCTTATGGAAAGAAGATTGTATAATATGTTCGGAACATTCATCCTTCTCCTGTGGCGTAGATGACTTAGAAGCTTGAAATGATGGGAATGTAGACATGATAATCTTCCTTCACAAGTTAAATACTTCAAGACATACAATGCTACTGCTCTCCATTTAGGCGAAAGAGATTCTCGTCTAGCTCCCTGTCTATCTATTACCAAAGGTGGGTCTCCCTGTCGTGTAAACTCTGCTCGCGCACTTCATGCGTCCTTAGATTCAAGGAATTTTTCTTCGTCTATTGGCAACCCAATTACTTCCACAATCCGTTCCTCTATCACCACAACTCTCAAACCTTTTACCTGGGATTCTCCTTCTGAAAATGTGCAAGTCAATTCCCTTACAATTTCTTCATTAAACTCAGTCAACTTCAAAAAATAATCTAGCCACCCACTATTGCAGAATACTGGCTCACAATCTTGGTCTTGAAGAAGAATTTCATGAACTGTCGGTTCATGATGAACATGTGGACCACCCATTGTAGCAATAATACTCTCAACTCACCAATGGCATAAATTTGCCCAATTCTGCAACTGAAATATACTCAATATGCTCTCATTTGGTCAAAACCCAGTTGTAATTCTAAAATAAATCTAGGTAGACAAAAGGATAGAGTACTAAATATCACCTCAAACCAAAAAATTGAAAAATTTAACTAAATCTGTGATGATATAAGAATTATTTGTGAGAATAATTCACAACGTGCTTCCCATTGTACTTCCCCCCCAACCTAAGGTTTAACAGGTGTCCACACATGCATAGGAGGATTGAAAAGGACACTATGCAAATATCATAATGATAGGTAATATGGTTTAATTATATGCATGTAACAAAAAATAAATACACATGAGTGTACCTGACAACGTGCTATAATCACTGCAGCTGAAGAAATTTATTATAGAGGAAGTTGATCTGCTATGCATGGAAAGCGAGGTGGAAATGAATGATGGAAGGAAATGAGTGGAAGCGGAAATGGAATATTTATTGCACAAGTATGTACTTCCAATGGATATGGAAGTATTTATTACGAGCATGCAACAAAGATTTAGGATGAAGACATAACGACAAAGTCACCACCTGTTGCTACAGGAATCTCAGGATTTTCTGGTGTAGAGAACTGCTGCAGAAACTTATCCTTGGAAAGAGGCTTGTGATAGAGGCGCAGGCGATGACCATTAACCAATAATTTGAACTTGATAGGATCAATTGTGGATAGTCGTACTACACCCTTAGAGAATGTCAATCACCTCATAAGGCCCTAACCAGCATGTCTGCAATTTTCCCAAGTTGTCCTTATACCGTGAATCATAGAGAAGTGCCCAATCGCCTGGCTTGAATGTTTTGTCTTTGATATAGAGGTCATGCCACTTCATGCGTTGATTTTGAATTGTTTTTGTGTGCTATAGGGCTAACTTCCTAATTTCGTCCAGGGCATTAAGCTACAAGAGCCTTTCTTGTTGTGCTGCAGAGAGAGTCATATCCAAGGCTATGGCTGTTCTCAGGGTTTTATGCTAAAATTTCACAGGCATCATAGCTTTTGTCCCATACACCATTTCAAAGGGTGTAAAACCTGTTGTGGTTTTCCAAGTGGTTTGATAAGCCCATATTGCTTCAAATAACCTGCTAGACCAATCCTTACGGTTAAGAGCTACTGTCTTGGTCAATATAAATTCAAGTTCCCTATTAGTGATTTCTGCTTGTCCATTCACTTGAGGATGGTATGGGGTGGACTTCCTATGCCTTATGTTATATTCATTAACCAGGGCGGTGATCAAAGTGGAAGTGAATTGTGCCCCTTGATCTATCACAATCTCTCTGGGAACTCCATACTGAGTAAAGATCTCCTTATATAAAAATTTTGCTACCTTATTATCTCTGGCATGTTTGAATGCTTTGACTTCAACCCATTTTGTGCAATAATCAGTACATACTAGAATGTATGACTTACCATTTGATGATGGATCAATGGGCCCAACAAAGTCTAATCCCCATTTGTCAAATGGTGTAACAATCACCTATAGATACAAAGGCATTTCATCAGACCGGGTTGGTCTTCCCATTCCCTGACATCTATCACATTTTCTGGTATACTTGACTACATCCTTGTGCAAAGTTGGCCAATAATACCCTGTAGTGAGTATCTTGAGAGATGTTCTCTTGGCAACAAAGTGACCTCCACAAGGCTCATCATTGCAGGCATGAAGGATATCATAAGTTTCATCTTCTCTAACACATCACCTAATAACTTGATCTGGCCCTATATAGAATAAACAATCTGCTATCCATGAAAAGTTGAAACTCTTTTCTACCAAAAACCTTCTTTCTTTTGGAGAGAAATGAGGAGGGATCTTGTTAGTTGCTAAGTAGTTAGCTATGTCAGCATACCATGGAATGTTCACATTAATTGAAAACAAATGCTCATCTGGAAAGGAGTCATCAATGGCTGCAAGATTATCCGGTGCTTGAATTTCGGACAGAAAGTTTGCCACTATATTTGCTTTACCTGGCTTGTCAATGATAGTGACGTCAAATTCCTGCATTAACAATAACCATCATGCTAACCTACCTGAAATTTAACTTTTATTCATAAGGTATTTGATGGCTGCATGATCCGGTTGTACAAAGATTTGATAACCAGTGATATAGTGCCTGAACTTATTGAGGGCATAGATAACAACTAACATTTCCTTTTCAGTGACAGTATAATTTAGCTCAGGTCCTTGCAGATTTTTGTTTATATAGTAAATTGCATTCTGCAAAACTCCTTGCTTCTGCCCCAAAACTACTCCAATTGCAAAATCTGATGCATCGGTGTGTATGTGAAAAGGAAGAGACCAATCAAGTCCTTTAAGCACAGGAGCCTAGGTTAAGGCTTTCTTAAGTTTAGAAAATGCCTCTTCACATATTGGTGTCCATTCACATGCAACATTTTGTGTTAAGAGAGTATACATAGGTCTTGCCATCTTACTAAAGTCTTTGATAAATCTCCTATAGTACCCTACATGGCCTAAAAAACTTCTTACATCCTTTTGTTTTGCAGGGGCAGGAAGATTAACTATTACCTCAATTTTGGCTAGATCAAATTGAATGCCTGACTGAGAAATACGATCGCCCAACACTATGCATTCTTGCATCATCATGAAGCATTTCTCACTATTGAGGGACAAATTATGATCTTCACACTGCTACAACACTTTGGAAAGATTTTGCAATGTTTCTTCAAAAGTGGCCCCATAAGCAGTGAAATCATCCATGTAGATTTCCATACAATCATGGGAAATATCTGAGAATATACTGAGGACAACCCTTTGAAATGTTATAGGAGAATTGCATAGACCAAAAGGAAGGACTAAATAGGCATATGTTCCCCAAGGGTAATTGAAGGTGGTATTTTCCTGGTCCTCGGGTGCTATTCTGATTTGATTATATCCACTAAACCCATCCAAAAATGAAAAGTATTGCTTGCTTTCTAGAGAATCTAACACTTGATCAATCAATGGAAGTGGGAAATGGTCTTTTTTAGTAGTAGTGTTGAGCTCCCTATAGTCCACACAAACTCTCCATTTTCCTCCTTTCTTAGGAATGATAACCAGGGGAGATACCCATTGACTATCTGAAATAGGGTATATGAATCCTGCATTTAGTAACTTTTGTAATTCCTCCTTGAATATTTCCCTTAATGAAGGATTAATTCTTCGTTGAGGTTGTCTAACTAGTTTATAGTCCTCTTTGATATAAATTTTGTGGGTACATAATGCAGGATTTAATCCCTTCATGTCATGATAATCCCATGCAAAAGCCTGTTTTCGGTTTTTGAGCAATTCTATTAATGACAACCTTTGGTCTGATGTGAATTGACTATTGACATTCAGATTCCTTCCTGAAGCAACTTCTACTTGGGTGATTGACTCAACATTAGATGCTTTAGATATAGAAGAGGTTTGGATTTCCTATGGCAATAAGGTATGAAATATATCTGTGGCTGTAGGAGAATCCAAAGAACCCGTGGATGGGAGAAGAGTATGCAAAGGATCTGTTGGTATACCACATGACTGTTGAGCTACCCCATAATGATTTTCTATGATGTTAGAGAGTACCCTATCATATTCTTGGAGTTTTATGAATGGTTCCCTAGTTAACATCATAAGTTGCTCAATAGTATTTAATTCTTTTGCTTCCTCTCCTATATCTGGCCATACTACTTGCTCTTGATCTAGTTGTGGTTGTGCTGGAGAATAAAGTGTCAGAGTTGTAGTAGTTATACCATCTGAAATGGTCATGTCCCCTGATCTACAACCTATGTATGCATTAGTTGTAGCAAGCCAAGGTCTTCCCAAAATGATTGGATAACCCCCCAATGTTGCCTTAGGAGAAAGTATTATAAAATCAGCTGGATATTTCCAAGAATCTAGTGTAACAACAATATCTTCAACCATCCCATCAGGTCAGACAATAGAACTATCAACAAGCTGTAGGACTGCTGGGGTAGATCTAAGACTAGTAATACCGAGTTGTTGCATAACATCCTTGGTCATCACGTTTATGGCTGCTCCCAAATCTATTAAGGCCTTTTTAAGTTGTGTCCCATTAATAATTATCTTCACAACAAGACTACCGAGGTTAGAATATTTAGGGACAACAACTTTTCCTAACATAATATCAACCAATTGCCCTACTACATGTACTATTTTTGGGTCCTTTTTCTTATGTATGGGATTTTTAAAGCATGTCTCTTTAATATATTTTCCATATATGAGAATATCCCTAATAGCTTGAAACAATGGAATCTTTACACATATATGTTTTAATTGATCAATAAGATCAAAAGCTATGTCATCCTACTGCCTAGACACTTCTACTTGTAATCTCTGAGGAAATGGAGGTGTTCTAATAGGTGTGCCTGAAGTTTCAGATTGAGGTAACTGCTTAGAGTTTCCAGGTTGATCAATTGTAGTCTCCTCAGATGGTAATTCTATTATAAATGGAGGAGATGGGGTAGGCAAAGTTGTTTCGGACCATAAGTGAATATCACTTATATTCAAGGAATATGCAAGATACTGATTAGGATCGGCTGAATAAACTTGCTGCTATTGCTGAGTGATAGGGAGCTTGGTAGGTAAGTGCTCACAAGGTTAATTTGTTCAAAAAGGATCAATTTATTGACTAAGGACTTATAGATCCTGTTGTATATGATTACTCAATCTACCTGATTGTCATGATGCCAAATATTCCATGGTTTTCTTGCCTAGCAAACTCCCTTACTGGTGATGACTCTTTCCCATGCACAAAACTACTCAAAATGCTTCACCCTTCCAACTACACTTGCTCATGCTTGGCTCTTGGGGCCTTAAACCTATAGTTTCAATGTGTAATAGGGGTCTTCCACATGGAAATGTAGAGGCAGTAAGGGTAATGTTCATCATTGAATGCTCATCATCTTGTTTTAGGTCTATAACCCTCAACTTACTCAAACTCATTAATAAGGCTCAACTACCCCAAAAGAGGCTGCACACTGTCTATGGGTCCCAAGTACTCTTGTTGGACTATTTGAAATGTTTTCATATTGCTTCATAAGCCTCCAAGTTCCATTTTCCCATCGAGTTCATGCAATTTACAAAAACTGTCATTTTGTTGTGTGTTATGCAACAGGGCTACTAGCTCGTGGAGGCCTAATTGGCCTTGTTTTGCTCCCTCCAGCCAACAATGGCCTTTTTAACCACAAATAAAGTTTGGGATGGTGTTTTAGGAGTGCATTCTCAAGGACTTTTGAGGTTTAGCCCACTGTTAGTGTAGTTTTCAGACTACCCACTTTTTATGGCATAATTTGAGGGTTTGGTAGGGTTTTGAGTGCTTCTACCATAGTTGCTCTCCTTCAAACTTGTTTCAAACTCCCTGGATACTTGGATACCTTTCCCACACCATATTTAATCTTTCCCTACCTTGGTTGGACATGCATTATGCCAAGCACTTGGCAAACAAGAAGGAAAATAGTCACTATCACTGTCTTTTCACTACCTTTTGACAGTCAACTGCTGTCTTCACTTTAAAACCTGCACAAGAGAGTATTTGTATAGAGAGAATACCTCAAAGAGGTATGAGAAGCATTAAAAAAACTCCTATTACATTTCCCTTAGTGTTCCAAGGTGTGGATAATGCTTTTAAGCATTCCATTTAGCACAATGACAACAAATTTCACAAAAATAGTGAACTCACTATTTTGTCTACAAAATGAGAATGATTACAAGGAATAAGCTATTATAATACATCAAGATGGTGTTTAAAATCCTTGGTCACATGTCTAGACCTTTTCCTCAATGATTTGTCCATTCCAAATTACTTTTGGATGACAATCTTGAGTTTTAATCATGAACTAGCCTAGTTGCTCCAACTTGCCTAGTTCACACTCAAATGCATCTTCAAACCATTCTTCTGGCACAAAAAGAGAGGAGTTTACATTATATACACATGGTTCAACTTGGAAGAATCCATTGGAGGGATCCCAGACCTGGATCAACATAGTTGACACATTTTACAACTCCAAACCCCTAACAGGGCAGCAGATACACAATTTACAAATATTTTTGAATAAGCATCTTGAAAATGGAAAATAATGAAACAATTACATAAGAAGCCTTAATACATCAACATCTCAACTTCCAAGAAGGTACAATATGGATTTGTACAGCTACAATATGGACTGCCCTTCAAAAGGAATAAAAAACAGTCATAAAAGCCAAAAAAACTTGTTTTCTATTAAGTTACTCTTGCAAATACAATCACCAACCCTTTCCAAGGAAAAGGGAGGCCTTATATAGTTTCTCTAGTTGGTTTCCATGCCCTTGTACGGACAAGAGGCTTCAATAATTACATTTTTCAAGAAAATGACAATTTTGACAACTTTCTTAAGCCAAATGACAATGTTTCTTGTTCACAAAGGCATTTTTGACAACCTAGCCTTATCAACTTGCCTAAACAACTTAGACATGATTAGAAACACTAAAAAAACATGTTTCAATGCTCTTGAAACCATTAGGAGACCTTTTTGGCAATTTTTAACATTTTGCCAAAAATTGTCAACTCAAGGCTTGAAATGCAAGATTTGATCTCTTAAGCCCAAAAGGAGATCAAAACCACTAAACATGATCCAAAAAAACCTAAAACAACAAAAAAAACCTAACACAAGACTTTACAAACATAAAAGCATGAAATACCCAAAAATGGGAGTTTGACTCAACTAGGTGCCCCTGCAGCACTGAGGTTTATTGTTTGGATTTGGCAGAGGTTGTGTTGGTAGTTGAGTTGGCTTAGGTGGAGTAGCATTAGGAGCTGATGGAATTAAAGCTAGATGTTGGGACTATTGTTGTGGCTGTAGGAAACCTGATGGTTGGTTTGCCCATTGCCGACCTCCCCTCCATTGTGGTGACTGTTGCTAGTTACCTTGAGGTGGCGACCAATTCCCTTGCGGCTGCTGCCACTGAAAGGAAGGGTTTTGAGAGTTATTCCAAGACCGAGGAGTATAGTTTCCAATTTTGGGAATATGGGGGTTGCCACTGATTATTTTGTGCATTATAGTTCATATAAGGACTAGAAAAAGACAATGGATCTTGTGGCATACCTTGTCTTGGAGGCCAAGGCCTTCATTGTGCAACATAAAAGAGTTGTTCAACATCTCCATAGATTGGCTTTAAATCTGGAGGAGCATGCTAACTATCAATCTTAGCGAGGAGTTTACACTTGCAATCTCTCTTCTTTTGCCGACAGTGAAGACAAAATTTAGCGAGCATGGCCTCTGCTTCCTCATGCTTCTTCCTTCCTTGAAGTGTATCCAACTGAGTAGCCATGTTTTTAATAATATCCTCTTTAAAGTCCTTTAACAAATGGGTTATTTCCATCCTTGAAACTGATGTAGATGCCTTTGCAATTGAAGAACCAGGTCTATAGTGTCTCCCTTCTTGGCCGAGGCTCTGGAATATTTTTGACAGATTTGCCTGATGTCATCCCATTGAACTTGAGTAATATCTCCTCCTCCTATGAGGTCTAATGAGTCAACACAATCATCATTGATTCCCCTTAGAAAAATTAATTTCATGGACTCTTCACTCAGGGTGCTATGCTTGGATTTTATAACACTAAACATAAACCTCTCCAGATAATCTTCCAGACTCTCATCTTCTTTTTTGTGTCATCCGGAAGATATCATCACCATGTCGGTCCATTCCCCTGTAGTAATCTTTGTACTTATCCAAGAATTTTGTCTTCATTTCATCCCAGGTAGTGATTACATCTCTACCTAAACTCATAAACCATCTCAGAGCAGCTTCTTTCAGAGTAGCAAGGAATAACTTGAGTTTATGGGCGTCGGTGGTATAGTCATAACTTCTACAAAGGATGTCAAATTCAAACAAAAAGGTATCTTGATCTTCCGTGACCAAGCCATAAAATTTTGGAAGAGAAGAGGCTAGTATATTCTTCAAGTTTGCATTATCATGCTGGTCAAGAATAGGAAACTCAAATGTTGGGTTTGCAGGCGGAGGTGGAGGGTTTGCTGCCATTGGTCCCTGATAAAGAACCAAATCAAAACACCCTGGAGATTTATTGTTATTATACAATTTTTTCTCTGGAGTCATTGAAGATTTTGTGCTTGCTTTTTGAGATTATTGCATCTTAGTTTAATTTATTTTTGCATAGTTTATGATTGTTTGAATTCATATAGCTTACTATTCATCCATCTAGCATAATCTTGCATCCATTTAGCTTAATCTCATTCTCATATAGATTAAATCCTTTGTCTTGGTGTAGTCTAGTCACTGATATTGCTTATACAAATCTGAGAGCAATCTTATACTTGCATCTTTTAGAAGGCAATTAGTCGATTTGTTATGGTTTTTCATATTCATGCTTATATCTGTCTAACCATATATGGTTTTCATAGTCAATCTTTATTCCAGATTGATTGCAAAAATACATGAGTCTACAAGCTAAGTATTACAAATTCTATGATCGCTCTGTGTCCTCGAGAGGAGATAGAGACCTTTTATTTATATGGAAACTTATAACAAATTCCTATCCGTTTGCCAGAACATTATCATTTGGTAGAAGTTGCTTAAGTTACTTTCAGTTGTGAGTTTTGATTAAGCATTAGTTCATTATGTTTTTGCATTTATTTTAGAGAATTTCCTTTCCTGCAGTAGGATAGAATGGTTGCAATATGAACTTAGTGCACATACCGTGCTGACCCATTTCAAGTTTACGTCTCTGGTTGATAAGTAAATGAGCCTTTGCTACAAGATTTAATCTATATGAGCATGATATTAATTCTTTAATCATCAAATGTCACATGGCAAATCAATCACTCAATATTAATTAAATATTTATTTAATTAATTGAATCATTTTAAAACTAATTCTTAATCAAAACTCACAACTGAAAGTAACTTAAGCAACTTCTACCAAATGATAATGTTCTAGCAAACGGATAAGAATTTGTTATAAGTTTCCATATAAATAAAAGGTCTCTATTTGCTCTTGAGGACATAGAGTGATATTTAATTTCTTCTTCTAAATTGAGATTAACTTGAAATTAGAAAAAATAATTAAATTGAATTATTAATCATTCTCTAAAGTTAATAAATCAATTTAAATATTTATTCTAAGCTATTCATCCATCTAGCATAATCTTGCATCCATTTAGGTTAATCTCATACTCATATAGATTAATCACAAAGCACAATTTAGGATTAATTGAAATAATTGAGAAATCAAATTCAGTTAACCTTGAGATGGATTCCAATCACCAATCAAAGAATCGCATATAAATTATAATTTAGGATTAAACTAATTATAATCTAAATGCATTGAAAAGACTCTTTTCTTGAATAAATCAAAGAATCGCATGGAATCGCACTGGTATTGCTTATACAAATCTGAGAGCAATCTTACGATTAGGAGCAGACCCGGTTAGGAGTCACCTAATTGATGTATTTGGATTTGCGTGATGTTTAATTTCTTCTTCTAAATTGAGATTAACTTGAAATCAAAAAACAATTAAATTGAGTTATTAATCATTCTCTAAAATTAATAATTCAATTAAATACTGCATTGAAATTAAATGTTTATTCAATTATAGTCTTTTCAATGCAACTGAACTTATTTTTCTCAAAAACTTTGAGTTCTAATTTTCTGACTCAAAGATGTTTTGCTCAAGGGGTTCATTTAAGAAGTCTAGGTCGCCCTCTGACAAATCAAAAACACCTCTATTTCTGACTCACACAAAGGTTTTTGCAAAAGGATTTACTTTTGGTGCTTGATCTAATCTTATGTCATGAGTGGAATGTGAGGGAAGAAATATTCCTAATGTATCTCTTCTTCTTCTATGCATACAGATTTAATGAAGGAATTTTAAGAGCTAACTAAGAAAGCTTTACAAACTAATGGTTACAACAAGTTCTTAGTTTGGCACCATCCCCGACAACGACACCAAAAATGTTGTTCCTTACAACCGGAATGGCAACTAGGAGACAAAAAATCAATTCAGGGATTGGACATCCTTACTAAACAACTAGCTTTCCTGTAGCAAAGGCTCATTTACTTATCAACCAGGGACGTAAACTTGAAACGGGCCAGCATGGTATGTGCACTAAGTTCATATTGCAACCATTCTATCCTACTGCAAGAAAGGAAATTCTCTAAAATAAATGCAAAAACATAATGAACTAATGCTTAATCAAAACTCACAACTGAAAGTAACTTAAGCAAATTCTACCAAATGATAATGTTCTGGCAAACAGATAGGAACTACTCTGCCCATTGTGGCTGCAGGAACAGTCACATGATATGTTTCTAGTGGCTGTAGGAACAGTCAAATGTCGAAACAACAACTATTGCAAGATGGAAACTAACCGAAAAACACAAAGGGACTACTCACCAAGTGGGCCCCCTTGAGTGAGTATATCCAAAATTCTCAAACAACAACTGATAAGTTCAAGATAACATTAATTTCTTTATTCCAGATTGACTGCAAAAATATATGAGTCTAAAAGATAAGTATTACAAATTCTATGATCGCTCTGTGTCCTCGAGAGGAGATAGAGACCTTTTATTTATATGGAAACTTATAACAAATTCCTAACTGATCAACACATATTCCAATAGAATAGGTGAACACGTTTATTATACTAAAAGAAGAAGTCAACGCAAGAAAACATAACAACATCTATCCTGCAGCTGAGAAGATATAGCATGACTTGCTTTCTATATCTAAGCTCCTCTAAGAACAGCTATAAATGTCTCATAAACCATGCTGCTCAAGAAATGATCAAGTGGCTTTGATCTTCTTCAATGCTTCTTTTCTTTGACTGGGTCTACATCGTGGCAACATGCCTGATGTTCCTTCAAACCACCAACTTAGTCTTTCCTTCTTCTTAGCTGACCCTGCATCATGATGTTAACGTGGACAAAAAACATGTGTATATACTAATGTTAACATAGCATAAATTAAACCATACTTAAGATTGATTTAGATATTTTGCATAGATAAACCATTTAGAAACCATTATATGACAACCTTAAGTATCAGACAAATCACTCCTAGAAACACTTAAAAAGGCATTAACTAGGAGAGTATCCTGATCCAAACATTATCTAAATACAAGACCTAGGTAAGAATACTATGACAAAAACTTATCAAAATAGAGCCATTATTTAGGCTCATCAGTAGGGTTAGTTGTGAGGAGGTTCCTCTCCCTCCTCCTTCTAAATCCTCTCTCTTTTGAGAAGAATGAGCTTCTTCTTTTGGGAATTCTCTTGGTTTATGGTATCTTATTTTGGAGTCTTGGCTTTTGAGAATTTTTTTGGGAGAAAGAGAGAAGGATGGTTTAGAGGAGAGAGATTGATGAATCTTCACCAATTTCAACCATTTGTGGAAAAAGGTTTTAAGTTAGGGTTTTAAACCCTTGTCTAGAATTTTTCTTATGATTCTTGTATGGCGAATTTGTTTATTTTGCAATAAATATGTATCTTGGTGTAAGCAGTTTAAATGGTGTATCAAAGTTTTGTGTTGAGCCTTGTTGGTAGAGATGTTGTGAATTTTGTCTTTGTGGTTGTCTTTGTGGATTTCAAGAGGATATTATTTGTGATTGGTGGATTTTGTAGGAATATTGTGAGGTATACAACCTATAAATGTGATATGCATTCTGTTTCTTTGTTGTGGTAAATATATGTTAAATGTGTTTTGCAACATGTATGTGTGTGAACTCAGATGCCTATGCAAACCCCTTGCTCAATGGTGGGTTATAAATCAATCCTATGACTGGGTGGACAACCTATGACCAAATGGATTTTATTTTCTTTCATTGTTACTCTTTCTTTAGAACTTGTGTTTAAAATAAAGTTGGGTTGGAAACTCTTTTATATGGCTTACAAGAATAACTATTTGTTGAGAATTATGTTACCGATGACATATCAAGTTTTGAAATGAATGTCGAGACTTTAAAGTTTGTATACTAGTTTAGCATGCCTTGTAGTTATCAAGATTATGAAAACATTTTATAGAAAATGGAATATAAGATAAAAATTATGCATTTCTTTATGTTTTCATAGAAGGGAAAGGAACAATTTTCTTATTTGTAAACCAAATCTCATTTTAGTTACCATTTTCAATTATCAAAATATAAAACACAGTGAATTATTTCTTGATTCATTGTATTTTCTGTTACTATGGAGTAATATTTGTTGGAAGTATGTGTTGTTGTGGTTATCATTGATGTCAAACTTGTTCTAGAATCACATTGGTTTGGAATGTCTATGATGTAAAGATATTGTGTTGTGTTGATGTTGCAAGTGTTCATTGGT
This sequence comes from Cryptomeria japonica, assembly GCF_030272615.1. Lineage (NCBI taxonomy): Eukaryota > Viridiplantae > Streptophyta > Pinopsida > Cupressales > Cupressaceae > Cryptomeria > Cryptomeria japonica. Next base: position 557,995,424 of record NC_081408.1, on the reverse strand, counting down.
TGTTCCCGAAGTGTTTGGGTCTAGAAAGTGTTGTTGATGTTGCTTTTTATGGTTATCTTCTTTAGATATAGTTTTGGTATCATGGGTATGATTGTTTTGTGAGCTGGAAATATCTTTGTGTTCTCTGGGTGTTGTAGTAGTGTTTGTTGCTAGTTGTGATATTCTATGGTTGAGCTATCCTTAGGTTCAGATATGAGCTGTGGGAGATTGTTTGATGTGTTATGGGTCTCACCGTAGTGTGTGGAGATCCAAATTTGAGTTCCTTGCATAGGAGAATATGTATAGTACCCCTGCCTTAATCAGACTTTTTAAACCCAGTTTGACCTTGGTTGACTTTTTAGTGGCTTACTTGGATGGTTGATATACCATGTTGTGATGTTATATTCAGGTATTATGCTTGATGTGTGTATCAGCGAATGTTGATTACGTATTGATTCTTATATATGATTAGTTCATTTGATTTGTGTTATTAACCCCGGGCTAACACTTTCATTGAATATATATACGTGGAACCCCTTCCTTGATCAGTCATTGTAGATTCATGCTTTGTCTTCAGTTGACTTTTCAGTGTATGTTGTTACGCATTACTTCCTTATGATGGTTAAATGTTATTATATTGGAATATTGACATGGACTGACACATTTATGTTATGCGTGTAATGCGTTTGCGAAATTAATTATTAAATCTTAAGTATTTAATTAGATTAAATGTGTTTTTATGCATTGTTAAATAAAAGGGGATTAAATTAAATAGGACCCCTGTGGTGATTAATCAATAAATCAAATTGTTTAATTCATGTTTCTAGCAAATCTGATTTATTGTATTTTTTTAAATTGTGAATTAATTCATTTGTATGCATTTTGAGAGAAAGGTTAATTAGAAATTGAAAAATAAAAATATTTTACCCTCATTAACATTTTGAAATAGAAATGTTAGCTTTTAATTTATTGGAGCAAATTAAATGAGGAAGAAAAGAAAAAAAGCATTTAGGAGGGTTAAATTTTAATTAGAAACGATTTTTTAATTTGGTTAAAAATAATTTTAACCTAAAAATAGATTTTAGGACAAAATTTCCTTTTAACCTAGGTTTTCATGAAATTTGAGGGGAGTTGGTTTGGATGGAAAATTCTGGGGCATTTTTGGTGGGAAGAAATTCTTGAGCTTGCAGGTTGGGCTCTTCACCAAATCACTTCCAGGACTGCTTATAGAGGTAGAATTCTTGTCTAATTTCTTGGTTTCTAAAGAAATTCTATTTTTGATGTGAAAGAAATCTGGGTGTGTTTTGCTTGAAAAATCTCTTAAATTTATGGAATAGGAAGAGTAGAAATTAAATTTCGAATTTAAACCCTCCTTGATTTCATTTCCCACTTCCAAATCAAATTCTTGTTTGCTCAAATGGATTTCAAATGGAATTTGGGTGTGGTTGTTCACAATGAGTTTTTGGTTTAAAATTTTATATGAATGCATTCAAATTCAAGTTTTAAATTGTAAAATTAGTTTGTGTTTGGCAAAATTGGTTGGATGAATGTGTGTAAATTGTTCAAATTTGCCCAAATATGGGATTATGCTGGTGAATTATGGGATTATGTTGGTGAATTTTTCCCACTTTTAGTTTTCTGGGACTGGTTATTTTCAAATCCAAATTTGCATGCTCCTTCAAATCTGTCATTTCTAAGTTTATCTTGTTTGTTTGGGGTTTTCTTTCATATATATATATATATATATATATATATATATATATATATATATATATATATATATATATATATTGTAGTCACATAAATCTGTCCAGCTTAATTAAATAAATATTTGCTATTTATTTGATTAAAAATCTACTAGCCATCAATTAATTAAATTAATATTTAATTAATTCATCCCCAAACATTCTTCTATTAATTAAATAAATTATTCAATTTATTTTAATTAATTCATTAAATCCAATTCAAATCAATTAATTAAATAAAATCAATTTATTTAATTAAAATCCCCCTATTCCTCTTTTAAATAAATTAAATAAAACATTTATTTAAATCATTATCCCCACCCCACTTGCATTTTCCTACAAATGCAACTTGCACACATTTTGGAATAAATGAATTTTTATTTTTAATAAAATCCTATTTTCTCTCACCCACCAAATCCACTTGCAAAATCTAATCCCCTTCTAGATTCTTCTAACCCCTTCCTAATTAGCCTAATCCATCCCCTAATTATTGGCACATTCCTAAGCAAAATGGAGTCACTTCTCAAAGACTCCAAAGTCTTTGAAAAACATTTAATGCTTTGTGTGTTTAACAAATTAACCCCCAAAGTCTTCCAAAACCACTAATGGCTCTTACATAACCATTTATGGTTATTTCAATCTTGTCTCCCCAAACATTTATTGTTTTGACCATATTCATCCATTTCACATTTGCACAAGAGTTTATCCATTTGATAAAAACTTTATTCTTTGAATAAAGAGTTTATTCATTCAACCAACCTTGACTCAAAATCTCAAAGTCATGTCAGGCATTTAATGCTTATTCTCTCTCCTCTCAACCTATCTCACGTTGACACTTGTCATCCTGGGATTGGGTTGAAAGCCCTCACATGGATTTGAAATCATTCAATCCTGACCCTTGTTGAGATTACTCAATCTCAACCATCCATTGCTCCATTTTTCCTATAAATAGAGCCCATTCCTTCATAATCCAGATCCTGAAAACTTGTATGCATTTAGGCTATAGACATTTTTAGAGAGCATTTAGCATAGCATAACTAAAATCTTGTCTTTTTGGTAAAATCAATCATTTTAGCATCAATAGAATAGTATTTAGCTTTTCATTTCATATTTGAAGCTTAAATATGCTTGCATGCTTGTAGTCTCTCTTTTGGTATGCCTTCATAGTTTAGTTTTAGATTGATTAACAAATGTTTTGTGTGTTTTTGTGTTATTTGATCATAGGCTAACCTTGTGCCATTTAGCAGGGCATCATTTGGTGAACCCGACGTGAATCGAACACGCAACCTTCTGATCTTTTTTTTGTTACCTAACATGTTTGAATGTTGAACTTGACACACAGGTCGCGCTTTGGCGCTTTTGTCGCGTTTTAGCGCTATTGCTTTTTTGTCTTTTAGCGCTTTTGTTCTTACAATAGCGCTATTGTCAAAGAATTAGCGCTTTTGCCAGTATTTTGGCGCTTTTGTTCATTAATTAGCGCTTTTGTATTTATATTAACGCTTTTGTATTGTTGTAAAAATATTTTCTTTTAGCGCTTTTGTAATATTCTAGCGCGTTTGTGTTAAAGTAGCGCTTCTGTTTTCACACAGACTAGCGCTATTGTAACAGAACGTTGTAAAAAAAGGTCTTGTAATTGATAAAATTATTTTTCTTAGGTTTGTGAGAGGCAGAATATATATGGAATATAACTTTAAGTATAAGAGGAAAAGAGAAGAGGAAATGTCACTTATACTTTAAGTTATATTCCATATATACTTTCAGGATGTTTGAGAGGGGTTTCAGACCTCTAGGAGTTGTAATGCAAAATCTAGTTTTTGGAAGATCCTCCAAATTTCAGACTTAGTCAAATTTCAGAGCATTTCAGAATCAGGATTTGTAAAATTTGTAACCAAAATCAGAATTTAGGCTTGTGTAAGCCCACACTAACATTTGATCACTGATTGTGTGCAGGTTCTAATCTGTTTTGTGCAGGGGAAGGAGTTAGTTTAGAGGCTTTAAGTTTCTTTTTTTTAACTTTCTTTCAACAAAAGTTGGTTAAAAAGAATCCATTCTCCCTTCTTGTACAAGTTAAAATAAACCTCACATTTTATTTTGGAGTGCATAAAATGAACCTCAAACTTGTTTTTGGTGCTTAAAAGAAAATTCATCTTTCTTTATTGCAAGGTAAAAAGAACAACAACTTCAAATTTGCTTTCATTGCAAGTTAGGACTCATTTTCTTTTGGTGCTTAAAATCAACAACACAAATTTGATTTCCTTGCATCAATTTGGACCTAAAATTTATAATCCACACTTCAAAATTTTGGTGCAAATAAAATTCACAATCAACTTGTCTCAATTTTGCAAAAGTGAATTACTTCAAGCAAACGTGTTTTTCATTAAGTTGACCAGGATTTCAAATTCTAGAATACAAAACACATTGCTTTTTGAAGTTAAAAAGAACACCATGACTGTTGGAGCAACATCTCCAAATAGTTAGATCACATTTGCAAATGCTGGATTAAAAAGAACAAGTGAATTTGGTGTTTGGCACGCTTGTGCACAAAAGTCAGTCGGGTGGTCCTACTTCTAACACACACTATCCTCTCCCTTGGCTCTCGTGGTCCTAGGTGCAAGAGAAAAGTGTTAGTAACACTCAAATTTTATCTTTTTAAGAGAGGCTTGCCAAGGGATCGATACTCTTGGGAACGACCTCGAGCGGTAAATCCTTCGAGCCGCTATAGAAATCAGGTGAGAGCGAAAGCTGTAGCTTTGGGTATAGCTGTTCCTACAGTGTAACTGGCTGAAAGGACAAATGGGCCCCACCGCCAGTTACAAGGCTCTTAAGTGAGTCACTGCAGAATGAACTTATGTCCAAAACCATCAAACATGACTAAACACCTTTAAGTAGTAGCCCACCTGTTCTATTGATTGAGGATATTTGAGGTATAATTTAGTGCAAGAGCATAGAAGGTTTTGCTCCCAAGATACTCACCATACATATTTCCTTGAGTAAAAACATAGCTTTTTGAAAAGTCACTTGTGGCTTGATAAAAGTGGTGACTCCCCCATCATAGGGATCATCTATTTGTTATGCTCGTGCAATACTTAGTATATCACATCCTTACCTGCCACGACGGGATTCATAAGGTATGTAGTACCAAAGTCGAAGAAATATCAAGATGTGGGCTAAATTTATCACAACTGGCCATTTGACCTTAGGGATAAAAAGTGTTTGAAGTGTGTTCGTTTTACAGACCTAGTACAAATTGAGCCGACTTCAGGCTTCGGAACTACACCTTAAAATAAATCTAAAAAAAGGGTCAAAAACAAGTCCAAGAATTGGGTTGATCTAGACCCATACTCATTTGTGCCTTTGAGGCAACATTCTGGTGTTTGTGTGCTTGCTTTGTTTTTTGTCAAAGAAAAATCAGAAAATCAATCCCAAAAACAAAGTATTCATCCAACCAAACATCTGTCAAAACACAACCAAAAATACCAAAAGCAAAGTGCAAACAACACAGAGTCACAACTTTTATGACCATTCTTCACATCTTGCGAAAGAAGAATTGTCATCAGAATATCAACTTGAAAAGGAGACCATTGAGCTCAAAGGCTTTAATCAAAAAGAGGAAATTCTTCTATATCAATAGACAAATTTTTGTCTCACATAGAGTCTTTCTACATCGCATGCGTCTATACCTTCAAGGTAAAACAAACGAATTTGATTTTGAATCATTAAACCGCAGAGCTTTTATGCAATATAGAGCTCTAAGTTATCACAAAAATCAAGGAGGAAAGATTAATCCCAACTTTTTCCCCAACATCTGTATCACCTACAACACAGCTCGAGAAGTGCCAACAACACCTGAAAGGGAAGAGGTAGAGTTTGTCCCATTTATAACCCAAAGTTTTTATTGAAGTTGAAAAACAAAAACATCCATCATCTCACTCATACATCATCACTTCATCATCAATCCATCCCAACTCTCAAAACATTAAGAGGTTCTTGTCCCAAGTTCTCTTTTAGATATTGCTTGAAATCAAACACATCACATCACTTTTTAGATTGTTTCTACATCTAGGATAAGCTCATCCTAAGAGACACATCTACACAGGTTAAAACTAGTTCATGAGTGAATCCTCTCATTACTAGGTAGTTAAATCTGTAACACATCTCAGATTTCTCTACACCTTATCACACCAAATCTTATCAAAACAAACAAGCAATTCAAAGAAGGAATTTCGGTTACATCTACCTTAAAGTGCTAGAGATCCCCATACAACACAAATCACCAACCATCAATCTTTCATTTCATCACCAACTCATCATCATCTTCAATCAACTTCAATACAAACTTGCAAACAAAATGGCTCAAACCCGATCACGATCAAGGCAATGAGAAATAGAAATTGAGGAAGAAGAAGACAACCTCAATGAATTTCAAGAAGCACTTGGAGGAAATGTGAATGACGAAAACCCAAGTACTCCCACTCCTTCAACAATCGAAAGGGTTCAGCATAACCCTCATTTTAACAGATTATTTGATGAAATACTAAGGAGCAATGCGGATGCTCACTTCTTAAAACTCGCTCAAGAAGGAACCAAACTCCCCTCGGACTTTGATCTTGCCCAATTAAGACAAGCATCAGAAAGACAAAGTCGCCATAAGGAGGAAAGGCGTAGAGATCCCATCAGATATAACATCCCTCGAGGTAACCCACCACCTCCTCCTCCAAATGAAATGGAGATGTTGCGGCAACAAGTCAAGAATCTCGCCCAACAACTTCATAGTGGTGTTAAGACCAATCAATTTTCACTTAACGACATCTGTCCCTATCCGTTTGATAGGAATCTTTATATGCCACCCTTTCCACGCGGGTTCGAAACACCAAAATTCAAAAAATATAGAGGAAAGGGGGATCCCCGTGATCATGTCCAAGAATTTCATTCTGCTTGTCTTGAAGTGGCATATGAAGACACCTACCTAATGCGCCTTTTTCCCCAAAGCTTGGGAGGAACAACCACATCATGGTTTTCCCGACTTCCAGGTGGCATAAGAACATTTGAGGAACTCATCCAGAAGTTCCTATCTCATTACTCTTATAATATTGAACGCGACATCACCATGGCTGATCTATGCAACACCAAACAAAAACCAGGTGAATTATTCTCAGTTTTCCTGCAACGATGGCGCCAAATGTCTAGCAGACGTTCTCTTCAGTTACCTGAACGAGAACTAGTGGAAATTTTCATTTCCAACTTAAACGAAGAAATGGAATTTCACCTGGATGTCAAAGATACAGATTCTTTTAACGATATGATCACCAAAGGTATAAAATGTGAAAGGGCACTCATCAAAAAAGGACTCATCAAAATCTTTAATGAACCCAAAGATGGTCCTCACCCGCGCTTCAATAGTGATAAACCGAACTTCTGGAACAAGAATAAGAATATCGTCAACGATGGAGTTGTGGATGCTCGGACTGTCCAAAATGCACAACCTGTGGTTCGGTTTGCAGGACAAAATCCTCCACCTTAAAATAACACAAATGTTCCTCCTGATCAAGGTCGCATCACGTCTCATGATGAACCAAGACCTCGTCAGCAAAAACAAAAATGAACATACACTCCCTTAGGGGAACCCATTGAAACAGTGTTGCGACAACTCCTCTCTCAAAATTTGGTCACTCTACCTAAGCTATCAAACTATGAGCCTCAAGTCAAACCAGCATGGTGGAGAGATACTGAACACTGTGAATTCCATCAAGGAAGAGGACACAAGACAAGTAATTGTCACCGATTGAAAGATCTCAATCAGGATCTTATTGACCGAGGAGAAATTGAAATTGAAGGACATGACCCAAAAACAACCAATAATGATCATCAGATGTTCAAGAATCCACTTCCATCGCAAGATCAAAGGGGTCCTTCCACTTCCAGACGAGGTCCTGATACCACTGATTATATGCAAGCTGCGTATAATTACACTGTCAATCACCTGTATGATGCCAGTGAACAAATTGCAACTATCACCTTCAAAAATCCCACCTCAAATTGCAATGTTGTTACACGTCGTGGCAAGGTCACCATAAAGGCAGCTCCACAAGGCGCCACCTCCATCCCAAAGCAATACAATCTTGTGGAACAATTAGACAAAACCCCTGCACTTATATCCATTTTGGAGCTTTTGCGTCTGTCACCCTCTCATAAAACAATCTTGGATCAAGCACTCCAAGAGGCGTCAGTCCCTGCAAATCTGAACACGGACCAATTTCAAGCCATGGTTGGAAATCTAAAGTCATCACCTTGTCTCACTTTTTCCGAAAGTGACAACTCTTCATTCCAACAACCTCATAACGCCTCACTCCACATTGAAGGCTTTGTCAACCAACACAGGATCAAGCGAGTCTTGATCGATAATGGAGCAGGCCTAAACATTTGCACACTACAGTTGGTCACAACATTGGGATATGCAATAGAATCAGTGGATCCTCGCAAGAAGATCACCATCAAGGCCTATGATGATGCAGAGCGTTCATCCAAAGGAGCTGTGGTACTACCAATCCGAGTGGGCCCCGTGGTAAAGCACATCATTTGTCAAGTTCTGGACCTTCCTCTGCCATATAATCTATTATTAGGGAGACCTTGGATACATGCCATGCAAGCCGTTCCATCTACCTAGCATCAATGTATCAAGTTCTCACATAATGGTGCAGAGATCACAATCCTGGGCGATGCAAATCCCTTTGCATTTTGCCATAATATCAACCATCAACCAGAAATTATTGTTCCTAATAATAGGGAAGCCATTTCCTCCACATCATATATAAATCCCGCCTCTCTTGCCAGTTCGAACACTACTATGCCCAAGCAAGAAAAGCTTAAGATGAAAGTAGCAGAGGAAGGTCCTGGAGAATATAACTTGAGTCAGCTCTTTTGTGTGGGACAAATGCCCACTTCTCCTAGAACTCATGGTAAACCACAACAGGTACTCCAGCAACCACTAATCATGCTAGCATGTGCCTTGACGCCTTTCGTCCTTGGAAAGAGTCAAGAGGAAGAAACACAAGATGAGGACCTAGCGGACTGGATCTATAAAGATCCCATCACCATTGATAAACCGCAAGTTACACTTCCTATGAAACAATATGGCAAAGGCCTCCTCATTATGCAAAGAATGGGATATGATGGTTAGAGTGCTTTAGGATACTGCAAACAAGGACGACATGAAGCTCTGCTACTAGAATTCAAGCCCAAAGGTAATACAGGCCTAGGTTTTGAAAAAGAGATCCTTCCTAAACTCAGATTCAAAGGAAAACCTAGCAAACCATTTTGCCTGCCTACTGCAAAGAGGACACCTTTCATAATCAAAGCACCATCAAGCGCTATCCCCATTGCCCCATCGAGGCTCACAACTCCACCATCTACAAAACCAATCATCCCACCAATCAAACCAGTAATCCCATTCGCAACAGCCATTACATCCATAGTACCATTAGCAGCAGCAACTATATCAGAACCCGCAGCAGCATCTATGGCACCAGCCATTCCAACAGAAGCCACTGAGGCAACACTGCCAATACTTCTTGTACCAGATCCTTTAAACCCCATCACGGTTCCTGCAGCACCGATCACTACAAAGATACATAAACCAATCACACCTGCCATGTTTAACTCCAAAGACATCCCAGTATGGTATAGCAATCGGATGCTGGAGAGTGATTCAGAGACCGACTCACATGAGTGGGAATTTGATTCTGTACAGCTTAACACTTCAGATGAGGAAGACACATCACCACCTCCGCCCCGCAAAGACATCCCTGTTTACGGAGAAGCACAGATAAAGACCACTTGGGTACCTGAGCTGGAAACATCTTCCACAGACCCTACGTCTCATCCTATGCCTGATTCTGACAGGGAGAGTACCATCAACGACCTTCACCACACTGTCTTAACCCTCACTGATACCTCTAACGAACTTAACCTAATCGATGAAGTAATGCCCATTATCCACCCTGAACTCATTGAATGGAACCAACCAAATCCCCCATGTCTTGACCTCTTCCAGAACGATGAGGCTATCATTGACTTTTTGGAATTACGGGATAATCTACCAAGCGGGGATCACAAAGCTGGATTCGCCATTGAACTTAATAGCGCAACATACTTCGGGGCGGATGCCAAACCTTTCAGCTGCAAAAATATAACAATAAAACATGGATCTTTCAGTGAAAACCACACTGTGGCACTGTTTGATCCAACAAAAGTAAAAAGAAAGAGCGTATCCAATGGTGAAAACCTCTTTGAGGCGCCTGAGGATGAAGGGTTTGACATTCTCCCTGCTAGTACACAACAGGAACGATCTATGATTCTTATTGAGGAGACCAAAGAATACAATGTGGGGACTCCTGAAAACCCTCATATCATACATCTGGCATCTCTTCTCACTACAGAGGAACAACCTCAATTCATAGAGTTCTTCCAGAAGCGTCAGATCAACTTCGCATGGTCATATGCAGACATGCCTGGGCTTGATCCTGATTTAGTCATGCATCACCTCACCGTAGCAAAAGGAGCCAAACCTGTCAAGCAGAAGCTTCGTAAGATGGATCCCCAGATTGCAGTGCTAGTCAAAACAGAACTCAAGAAACTTCTGGATGTTGGTTTTATTAGACCAATTGATTATGCAGAATGGATCTCCAACATTGTGCCAGTCGGCAAACCAAAAGGGGGCATCCGCATTTGTACAGACTTCAGAGATCTGAATAAGGCATGTCCTAAGGATGACTTCCCCCTACCAAATATCGACATCATAGTGGATCTAACAGCGGGACATGCCATGCTTTCACTCATGGATGGCTTTTCAGGATACAATCAAATAAAGATCGCACCAGAGGACCAACATAAGACAGCCTTCACATGTCCATGGGGCACATACTGCTGGAATGTAATGCCTTTTGGTCTAAAGAATGCAGGAGCGACCTATCAAAGAGCAATGACCACCATCTTCCATGACATGATGCATACTATGATGGAAGATTATGTGGATGACTTACTAGCAAAATCACTTACTAGAGAAGGACATCTCCACATCTTAGATCAAATCTTTGATAGACTGGAACAATATCATGTTCGACTCAACCCAAAGAAATGTGTCTTTGGAGTGACCTCCGGGAAGCTTCTAGGATACATTGTCTCAAGCAAAGGCATTGAGGTCGATCCAGCAAAGGTTAAGGCAATAATGGACATGCCACCTCCAAAGAATATCAGTCAGCTAAGGACATTACAAGGGCGACTTCAATCCATCCGAAGATTCATTGCACAATTGGCTGATAAGTGTCACCCATTCACACACCTGCTACATAAGAACATACGCTTTCAATGGGATGACAGATGCCAGCAAGCATTTCAGGCACTTAAAGACCATCTCATGAATCCACCCTTGTTGATGCCACCAGATCCAAGTAGACCGTTGTTACTTTATATCTCAGCAACAAGTACAGCACTGGGTGTGCTACTGGCACAACATAATGCAGAAGATAAAGAGTGTGTTGTATACTACATCTCTCGCACATTGGTTGGCTATGAACTCAGTTACACACCTATCGAGTGAGCTTGCCTAGCAGTAATCTTGGCAGCCACTAAACTGAGGCACTATCTGTTAACACACAAGGTGCAACTCATTGCAAAGATTGATCCACTCAAGTATTTACTCAGCAAAGCAGCATTGACAGGTCGCTTAGCCAAATGGGTAATGATTCTAAGTGAATTTGACATCGAGTATGTGGACCGTAAAGCTATCAAAGGGCAAGTCATTGCAGATCAGTTGGCTGATGCACCACTCATAGGTGATCATCCCCTCATTTCCAATTTTCCAGATGAAGAGATATTCATGATCACAGAAGTACAACCATGGAAACTATATTTTGATGGTTCATACACTAGGCACGGCTCAGGGGCAGGCATTCTGTTTATCACACCTCAAGGTGATAGCATCCTGAAGTCTTACAGGCTCACATTTCCATGCACAAACAACATAGCAGAGTATGAGGCCTTGATCACAGGACTGAGGTTAGCCGTACAATGGAAATTACAAGAACTACAAGTATATGGCGATTCCCAACTAGTCATTCGACAAGCAACAGATGAATATCAGACCAAAGATGATAAACTCATGCCATATAAGCAAATGGTGGACACTCTAAAGACATCATTTACTACTATCACTTTTGAGCAGATACCAAGAGATCAGAATCGAGCTGCTGACGCTATGGCTACCATCGCATCTCTACTAGATCTTCCACAGAATTCAACACGCTACGAGTTCTTGGTAGAACAACTTTGGATCCCCGCTTATGATATCCCCGAATCCGAAATGATATGTCGCCTTGTTGGTTCTGAATCCCCATGGTACGGTGAGTTCTACACCTATCTCCGCGATCATACCCTTCCTCCTAACCAATCAAATAACCAACGTAAAACCTTCATTCGCCAAACTGCTCGATATACCATTATTGCCGAAACCCTATACCGACGCGGTCTTGATGGTACTCTCCTTTGATGTCTGGAACAAGATGAGATAACAAAGGCCTTAGAAGAGATACATGAAGGAATTTGCGGGACTCACTCAAGTGGTCCATCACTAGCCAAGAAGATCATGCGAGCTGGATACTATTGGCCATCTATGGAAAAGGATTCCTACTACTTTGTCAGAAAATGCAAGAAATGTCAAGTTCACGGTGACCTGATACATGCACCAGCACAGGAACTGCAACCAATCACAACACCATGGCCTTTTTGTCAATGGGGCCTTGACCTTGTGGGTAAGATTCATCCATCTTCATCCAATGGCCATAAATTCATTATTATCGCCACCGAATATTTCACAAAGTGGATCAAAGCTGTTCCACTTACTCAAGTCACTGGCAAGCAGATTGCCTCATTCATCCTCAACTACATCATCTACCGATATGGTGTGCCCATGTCCATCATCACAGATAATAGTCTTCCTTTCAAAAATCAGGATGTCCGTGAGCTTTGTGAGAAATTTCATATCCAACACCGCTTTTCCACTCCCTATTACCCACAAGGCAATGGTCAGGCCGAAGCATCCAATAAAAACATATTGAGAATCCTAAAGAAGACAGTCAATGATGCCGGTTGTGATTGGCATGTTCAATTGAATCGAGCATTATGGGCATATCGAACTAGCATTCGAACCCCTACAGGTGCAACTCCTTATTCATTGGTCTATGGTGCAGAAGCTATCTTACCTATTGAGGTTGAGATACCATCATTACGAGTTTCCTTGCATAATCTCATCGATGATGAAGCATACAGACTCTCACGCCTTCAGGACTTAGAGTTACTTGATGAGAAGCGACAAGCTGCATACAATCACCTCAAAGCCTATCAGCAACGCATGAGTAGAAGCTACAATCACCGAGTTAGACCTTGTACATTTGAGGTAGGTGATCTTGTTCTTCGAGATAATCCTCGCAACCAACCAAATAGAGAACATCAAGGTAAGTTTGAATCAAACTGGCTCGGCCCATATGTTGTCACTGCTGTATTCGGGTCCGGGGCATATCAATTGGCTACATCAGACGGAGAACCGCTCGCAGATCCAATCAATAGCATGCACCTCAAACGGTTTTATACCTAAGGTGTACAAGGCATCAGGCTCCCCTGCATATCAGAAAATACCAAAAACATTCAGAAAAATGTCCTAAAGAAAATACCAAAAACATTCAGAAAAATGTCCTAAAGAAAATACAAAAACATTCAAAAAAGTAAAGAAAAATCATGCATCCAAATGGTGAACAACCACTCCAGTGGCACCTTGGGTAAGTACGATGGCGAAAACCTGGCAAACAGGCGCCACTCGTAAAGGCAATGGCTGCAGTATCTTTTAGGCTCGTTGCGATCACATTCATACATACGCACATCCATCCATCTAACCATGGCTTGTTATTTGATCTGTAATCCAAGAAAGTACTTCATGCGTCTGGCATCCCGCTTTTTCATAAATCATGTCCGACTTGGGGGCAATGCCCTTACAATCTAGATGATGGAAGTGGATTCTACATTACTGGTGATTCATTGGCAAAAACATTCAAAAATGTCTCGCAAAATACAAAAACATTCAAAAATGTCTCACAAAATACAAAAACATTCAAAAATGTCTCGCAAAATCCAAAAACATTCAAAAATGACTCACAAAATCCAAAAACATTCAAAAATGACTCACAAAATCCAAAAACATTCAAAAACTATTACACAAAATCCAAAAACATCGAAAAACCCATCGAAAATCACACAAAAACATGGCAACACCTTGTACATATTCATTCAAGCAGATGCAAAACCAACATTAACATAGTACTCACACAATGACCATTTATCAATCGACCACACAATCAACATCAACAATCACAAACTGTCTTCAACAAGGATGCATCCTTCCTTACCAAAACAAAGACAAAAGTGACATTTTCTTTGACACGAAAATTATGTTAAGCTATCAAATGCTTGGTTGATTCGTGAGTAATTCATTTGTTTATCTGTATCGGGATCTTTCAGCATTGTTTTGTATCGTTTGCGCATTATTTCCGATGAAGTTCTGGGGCATGTACTAATGGTGTCTACGTGGGAAGTTCACCAAGCTACGTGATCTTATGCAAAATGCAGTCATAGATCACTACGGCTTGCTGACTACAGCGTATACCTCGACCATATGAGCATGAAACATTACCAAGGATCCTTATTCTTTATTCTTTATGTATATACTGTTTGTTTACAGATACAATGTTCATTCTTTGGTTCCTCCTCATCCAATTTGGATAAAGGTTTTATTTCTTAGTACGGTATGTACTTGTCTCAGGATATGATCAGCCTAAGATCAAGGAGGACGATCCAAGTCATGCATGAACGGAGATAATCCTTGTCTGTTCCGCAAGCAATACTCAGGTCAACTTGATCCATTATATCAAGTTGCTTGTATTAACTTGCTATATCAAATCCATGTAAGAAATACTCAGGTCATCTTGAATCATTATGTCAAGATGCTTGTATTCTCTTCCAACATTTTAAAGCTCAATGATGAAAATAGAGCACTATGGATCGTCATTTCATCTCATCTATTTATATATTGCATTCCGTTGCATATCACCCATCCGTTCACTTATTCATATAGATGTTTTATATGCAAAAATGAGAAAATTAAGCTGGTCTTGGATACAAATCACAAACGAGTACTCTGATACATCATCAATGCATCATGCAAAGTCTTAAAAACCTTGCATTCCTCATGGTCATATCATCATTGCATTTAGGTGCATCTTGCATTATGTCCATTCATGCCATTTTTAAACTTAAAACATTGCATATAGTTCATTATTGACATTAGTTTTCATTAAAAAATCATTTTCATCATTGCATCAATCATAAATAATTAGATTCATTCATGGGATCAAATTGTCTTTGGTTGTTTTAAATCATTTACTAAACATTTCATCTAGTGTAAATTATCCATTATCATCTTATCAACTTATTATTACACACATCCATTTATCCATTTAGTTACAAAGTGCATTCATTCATTCATTAATAAGCATCTTATTATGTTCATTTTAGGATTCATTTCACATTGCATTCATTATCCTCTTTTTAATTGTATTAAGGTACAGTTATTACAAATATTAGTTATAGTATCATCCCACTTTCATATTTAATGCATTTTAGATTCATAAGACCATTTGTTTACAAAACATTGGTTCATACCATTTCATATATCCATTTTACGTATGCATTCATTTAAAACACATTATCATATAAACAATTGTACTTTACATTTGTTTATCCATCTGCATTCATTTAGACATTATCATATAAACATTTGTACTTTACATTTGTTTATCCATCTGCATTCATTTAGGCATCATCATATAAACATTTGTACTTTACATTTTGTTTCTCCATATTGCATTCATCTAAACACATCTAGATGCATATTCATACATAACATCATTCATTCAAACATCGTCACATAAATCATCTCATCATTACATTGCAATAGGAAACATCAAAAATCCTGTTTATGCATCAAGCATAAGCATATATCATCATCATGGCATTCCATACATAAAGCATTACATCACAAATCAAATACATCATATATATATAAACCTGCATTCATATGTCAGTATACAACATCATAAATCATCATAAAAACATGCATAAAAAGAAACATATCATCAATGCATACATATACACATATCCATCTCAGCAATAAATCAACATCATGCATAAACATCCATCCATCATCACATGCATAATCATCACAATATGGGATCTCCTCATATATATCATCTCATATATCAGAGTACAATGAAGTCTACAAAAATCGGCTACCAAAGAGCCATCCAGGATACAGTCCAAAAATAGACAATGATACAATACATATATGCAAAAATGCTCTCTCAAATGCCACTCTGGCCAGATGCTGTACCACCACCACCACCTCTACCTACTCCACCACTGGTACCTGCACCACCTGACCCATCTCTCCGTGGAGGCCTCATCGAACCCCCACTCCCTCCTACATCCCCTGATCTCTCCTGCCGTAGAGGACCCATCACACCCCCACTGCTCTGCATCCTCTGTGATCGCTCGGATCTGGCCTGTCGCATCTGTGAATAGCTGAGAGCTCGCTGGCTAATCGGTACCACCTGCTCATATAACCCCCGCCAATACTCTATCTCCGCCTGAGCTCACCGCATCTCCCTCATAATCTCCCCTGAAGGCCTCTATGCACCAGTCCGCACTCTCTCCTGCAGCTCCGCCAATCTCTCCACCGCAGTATCTCTCTCCCACAGCACCACTGTCAGCTCTGACTCACGTGCAAATAGCTGCACATCCCTAGCTGCTATCTCCTCCTCTAATCTCTCCACCCGGGTCTGCAAATAACCTATCATATACTCCCGCAGATCCCCAGTAGCTCCCTCCCCCATGTCCATGGCTGCCGCACCTGTATCACCCCCTCCACTAGGTCCCTCCCCTGCACCACCCTCCCCTGCACCTGTAGCCATCGGGATCTCTCTCTCCATCCCCCTCCCACTCAGCTGCACTCCTCCCTGCATCAAAGGTCCCTGTGATATCTGAAGAGGTAGTCCACCTCTCCCTCTCCGCTACCTCGGCATCCCCAAACCCCCTCCCCCTCCTCCTCCTCCTCCATCTCCTCCGCCACCTCCATCTCCACCTCCTCCTCCTCCTCCTCCTCGACCTCCTGCTCTCCGTCCTCGTCCCCGTCCCCTCTCATCCTCAAAAGCTGGGATCGGCTCTGCTGGGTCTGATATCCGTAGGATCGGGTGCGCCGCTCGATACTATGTATACTCTGCTGTCACACCTGCATCAACGAACCTCGGTCGTAGGTCCCATGGCCTCGCCTGCAGTGTTCGAAACTCTGCCAGTGCCTGATCATACGGTAGCACCGGACCCCATGCATACCGCTCCCGAATCACTCGTGCATACTCCCCTGATCCGCTAGGCAGTCCCTGCTGCCGTCCAAACTGCCTCATCACCCGTCCCGGCACCTGTCTCTCCACATGATAAGAGGTCCTCCCAATGAGGAATCGGGTCATGAAGCAATACGGTAGTGCCTCCACATCATCCTCCCATGGCTCACACTCCAAGTATGGCCGCCAGATCACTGCATCCAGGTCATCCAATGCCCGCCGCCACCACTCTAACTTCCCCAAGTGGGGCTGACTCATCATGCCACTGTACATAAACATGTATGGCTGGTCCACGGCTCGGAATCTGAGACTCACTGGTCGAGTCACTGGTAAGTGCTCCCATGCCCACACATGCAGCAACGTCATGCCCACTGCAAGAGAACCTCTCCCCCTGTACACTACCTCGTGTAGCTCATGATACATGTGCGCTAGCACGCACGACCCCCATGCAAATCGGGTCCCCTCAGTCATCATCATCTCTATCACCTGTCCCCATCCCACCGCCAATCCATGTGACCGCCTGTCTGGACACAGAAGTCCTCCCATGATCCCTGATAACACTGCTGGAAGGGGCTCATATAGTGCCGCTATATCCTCCCATGCGATCGAACCATGATCAATGTATACATCCTCCTCAAAAATCCTCTGACAAGACACCGTCCCCCAGGATCTATCATATGTCACCAGCTCCCCCCAAATCGGAATCCGAAGGATACGCCACACGTCCTCTAAGGTCACCGTCATCTCTCCCTGGGCTAGATGAAACGTGCACGTCTCACTGTGCCATCGCTCTGCCAAGGCTGTAATCAGGCCGTGATTCATCCGAATCACGGGCATGTGCATCACCTCGTACAGGCCAGTAGCTGCAATACAGTCTATCTCTATCTGCGTCAATTGATCCCGCAACCCCTGTGTCGCAGGGTGGCGCTCGCGTAACTGCAACACGCGCAGATCCTCCTGCACATCGACATTCATCAAATCACCATCAGTTGTTTTGTTATCAAACTTTCTTAAGTTTAAACTTAGACTATCATCAGATACTTTGATCAAGTATCTTTGGGTCTCAACAGGTAAGCAATCATGGCCACCTAGACTTCAACAGGCATTTATTCTAACAAATGACCTAAGTCTCATCGGGCTGCTATGGTTCAAAACAACTCCCACTTCACCTCGCCATCCATCAATCGTTAGGCATCAGGAGATTTATTTTGTCCGACATTGGGGCATCTCGTTATCCTAAGGCAAAAGCGTTATTTTATCTACAATAGCGCTAATTCTACACAATAGCGCTACAACAACATCAATAGCGCTACAACAACATCAAAAGCGCTCAAAAAGCTCTACAAAAGCGCTACAAAAACAAAAGCGTTCAATCCGCTATACAATAGCGCTATTACACATCAATAGCGCTCAATTAACCCTACCATAGCGCTACTTTGTCAAGTGCGCTAAAACTTGCCTACATTAGCGCTAATGAACACAAAAGCGCTCAAACTAGACCACAATAGCGCTATTGCGGCACAAAAATGCTAATTCATAGAGCAAAAGCGCTAAAACCATAGTTCCAGCGCTCTTGCTCCGACTTGACTTTGACTCAGCTAAAAACCTATCAAAAATGCATAAAAAGTAAGTTTTCGAATTTGCGTACCGCTGGTCCATAGTCGGCTAGGCGCTGGAACCGTCGGACTCGCTTGAATCGGTGCTCGGTAATCGGAATCGGCATTGTAGCTCCTCCTTGCTCCTCCAAATGTCACTATCAGAGCTCTCGTTTTCAACTGGTCGCGGTCACAAATGGTCCTGTTTTCACCCCTTTCACCCCATTTATACCCCCCGCCGTCACCGTAACTTCGCCCCGCTCATCGTCGTGGTCCCCGTGAACTTCCCGAGCCCCCCATTTCTCCATGTTTCCCCCGTTTTCTTCTATTTTTCCCCAGTATGCCTAACTTCTTCTCTTCTACCACCCTGCTAATTTTCATTTTTTTTCGAGAGATCGCCCGATTTTTCGAAATTTTTCGGCCCATCTCTCGAGGGGGCATACCACCCATTAAATTTACATTTTATGGGGCATTTCTTCACACCTATTTTTCTTTCTTTGAAACGACGCGATAAACCACACCGTCTCAAAGAGGGGCAAATGTAGTCACATAAATCTGTCCAGCTTAATTAAATAAATATTTGCTATTTATTTGATTAAAAATCTACTAGCCATCAATATTAATATTTAATTAATTCATCCCCAAACATTCTTCTATTAATTAAATAAATTATTCAATTTATTTTAATTAATTCATTAAATCCAATTCAAATCAATTAATTAAATAAAATCAATTTATTTAATTAAAATCCCCCTATTCCTCTTTTAAATAAATTAAATAAAACATTTATTTAAATCATTATCCCCACCCCACTTGCATTTTCCTACAAATGCAACTTGCACACATTTTGGAATAAATGAATTTTTATTTTTAATAAAATCCTATTTTCCCTCACCCACCAAATCCACTTGCAAAATCTAATCCCCTTCTAGATTCTTCTAACCCCTTCCTAATTAGCCTAATCCATCCCCTAATTATTGTCACATTCCTAAGCAAAATGGAGTCACTTCTCAAAGACTCCAAAGTCTTTGAAAAACATTTAATGCTTTGTGTGTTCAACAAATTAACCCCCAAAGTCTTCCAAGACTACTAATGGCTCTTACATAACCATTTATGGTTATTTCAATCTTGTCTCCCCAAACATTTATTGTTTTGACCATATTCATCCATTTCACATTTGCACAAGAGTTTATCCATTTGATAAAAGCTTTATTCTTTGAATAAAGAGTTTATTCATTCAACCAACCTTGACTCAAAATCCCAAAGTCATGTCAGGCATTTAATGCTTATTCTCTCTCCTCTCAACCTATCTCACGTTGACACTTGTCATCCTGGGATTGGGTTGAAAGCCCTCACATGGATTTGAAATCATTCAATCCTGACCCTTGTTGAGATTACTCAATCTCAACCATCCATTGCTCCATTTTTCCTATAAATAGAGCCCATTCCTTCATAATCCAGATCCTGAAAACTTGTATGCATTTAGGCTATAGACATTTTTAGAGAGCATTTAGCATAGCATAACTAAAATCTTGTCTTTTTGGTAAAATCAATCATTTTAGCATCAATAGAATAGTATTTAGCTTTTCATTTCATATTTGAAGCTTAATATTAAATCTCAATCCTCCATAAGCATCCATAGTGCAAAAAGCTGCTGAGAGCTACACTATTTTGGAACTTGGAGAGGAGAGGAACAAGGGAGAAGGAACTAAGAGTATGTTAGGAGGTATTTGGAGATGCCTCATCATGTTTGCTTTGATAGTTAAATATGCTTGCATACTTGTAGTCTCTCTTTTGGTATGCCTTCATAGTTTAGTTTTAGATTGATTAACACTAATGTTTTGTGTGTTTTTGTGTTATTTGATCATAGACTAACCTTGTGCCATTTAGGAGGGCATCATATATAATTCTGGAAAATTTCATTTTCTCATAAATTCACTCAAAAATTTCTGAGTCTGTTGTTATTTAGAGAGGGGAATTTGTTTGTTTTGAATAAAAAAGAAAAAAGAAAAAAGAAAAAATATATTAAAAAAAATGGAGGGGGTTGATTGGAGGGACCATAGCCCTCGACCCATGGTTGGGAAGAGTGGTGGCTTCCCCAAACCATGGGGAGAGGCCATGGTTGTGGAGACCATGGCGTAGTCTCCACATAGCCCAGGCTGTTGGGAGACCACGTCATGGTCCCCACAACAACCATCCCTTTGGAAGGGAAGCCCACATGGGAGACCACGTGGGTGGCTATGGTTTGAAACAAAAAAAATATAAATAAAGTTTTTAATGTTTTTTTTTTTTTTCAATAAAAGTGGCATAGCCACTAAACTTTATTATATTATTTTTTTAAAAAGATTATACAACGGGTTCAAAAAAAGGCATATCCGCAGGAAAGAACCTGCAAGAAAACCTCCGGTTGTTGCCTTGAGAAAGAAACTATACTACCCTTACAAAATAGGAGGATCCTGATGACCCAAAAACTCACCCATACCCATATAGATGCCCTGTGTACATAGACCCCATAGGGCATATATCTCAACTGATTAAAAAAACTCAGTTGGTTACAAAAAGTGGGGCTGAATTGCCAAAAAATATACAACAAGAAGAGCCAGGAGCCCATCAATTGATAACAGCAGCCAGATATAAAAACAAGAGGAGCATGCCGAGATACCAAGAAGTGAAACCAAGGAGGACCAAAATTGGAACAGACCGAAAATCTCCAACTCCATAGAATTGAGAAAATGAGAACTATCCAAAATCCATCTCAAAAACAACCTGCAAAAAATATGAGATATTTGCAAAAGGTGGGAACAGTTAGTCCAAAAACCAATTACTCGAGCTTTCCTCCAGAGGAGAAGGTCAGGCATCCTGAGGAACCAGTGACTGTATAGGGATCGCGGGGAGAGGAGTCGCAAATGAAGCAAAACAAAAATTAATTAGAGCATGAAGACCAACTAACACTTCCCGTGCTCTGACCAAAACCTTAGGAGATATAAAACCAGACAAACTTTCCACAGATTTTAGAGCTTCATCAATAGTGTCACAGATCAGGCCCATTCTAATTTCAGAGAGAAAATGCCCATAGTGCCCATCTTCCAAAAGATTAAATTAGTTATTTTATTTTTTTAGAAAATGGAAATGATTATTTGATTTGGAAATAATTTTCAATATTATTTATTAATTTATATTTTCATATATTTGAAAGTATATAGTTGATTTGGAAATGATGAGAGTAGATAATTTATTTCGAAAAAGAATGGAAATGATGATTTTATTTTGAAAAATAAATATCAATTTTAGTTAATTAATATATAAATTAAATTATATATTTATATGTATAGCATATAAATATAATTATATAAGTGGGATTTTGGTTTGAAAATCATTGTGGGGTGTTGATATTGTTTAATGGTGTATATTGAAATATAGTTGAATTAGAAAACCTTGGCCGACTTATATTTTAAACAGAATGGAAAAATGATTGTCATTATGGATTAATGTAAATGCGTGTTTAATCTCTGTATTCACATTTGATTTCAAAAAGGCAAGTCCTTAATTGGGAGTGTTTGATGTTGTCATGTGGTTGATTGTAACTGGTCATGTCTCTAGTCAGAGAATCATCAGTTAGTACACTTTGTGTGAGGACTTGTTTGGACAAGTGGTTTTTCCTACCGTATGGAACTCCGTATACTTATTCTTGTGTATACCTTGGTTTTGGGAGTCAGTCTAAGTTGTGGTTAAGTGTCATATGGGAGAGTGGCTTTCAAGTGGGGGTCGCACCCAAAGTGGTAGCAGGGTAACCCATCGAAAGTGTGTCTAAATAAGTGATAACTTAATAATATATTAGGGGAATTGGTAGATGAAAACACTAAGTAAGATAATTGTGCCTCACGCACGGGATGTGTGCTAGTACAGACTCAGGATGCAGTGAGAAGGCTTGGAATGGAAAACCAACAACCTTGTCTTCATGAAAGGATGTGTTGGGTCCACATGAGACTTGGATGGGGCCGGAGGTTCGGGAGAGGTTTCCAGGGTAACCCAGTGGATGGGGTCGGGACCTATGGAGGCCTGCCATGGTAACCATACCAAGCTATGTGATGACACTCATCCCTTATGTTCACTAGTGTGTAGTTTGTGTTGTTTTCGCTAGGAACACTATTGTGGAGTCATATCTGATTGCTTATGCCTTTGAGAGTACTTGATATTCATGTTAGACCATGGGATGCTTATGATGGGTTGCGAGGATTTAGTTTCGTTGGTGCTCCAATTGTTCTTTTGTATTTGCTCCATTGCATGTTTCAGATGGATTCTCTTTCTTCTTCTTGGATCATTCTTGTATCTTTTGGACTGATGTGGTCATATGTAATATTTGTTTCTGTACGCCTTGATGGCAGGATGTAATGGGGTCATATGCATTATTTGTTTCTGTACGCCTTGATGGCAAGATGTAATTGATGTGATCCTTATGTATTCTTTACCCTATTATTTATTAGAGGGGTCTTGTAGTTGAAGCAGACCTGGAGATGTAGCCCATTAGGGGTGAACTCCGATATCAATTTGGTGTTGTGTGGTGTATGTGTTTATTTGGTTCCTTTTTATTTTGGATGTATGAATGGAATTATGGTCAAAATGTATAATGTAGATTAGATGATATTAATCTTAAATGCATGTATGAAGCTATCTAATTAGATGTCGTAATATAGATCATGAAGAATGTAGGTTTAATGAAATGCAAAATATTTATTATCTTATAATGCAAACAAAGTTTGTATGGAAATTAAATGTATGGCATATGTTTTAATTTTAAGATTGGATGTAATGTATGGTTAAATTGCAATGAATGAACTTAATCATGTTATCTATATTTTAACCTATTGAATAGATTTAACCATCTATTAAGTGTAATTATGTTATTAAGTTAATCATCTTAATTGAAGTAATTAGTGTGAGTTGAGTTAGTGGTGAATCAAGTAACCACTTTGGGAAACCCCTTAGGTGTTAGTTAAGTCTTCCGCTGTGTAATCTGAACTTAATGTTAACTCAATTTATCATTAAACTAATTAAAGTTTTAAAAAATAAATTATTTACACTCTTATCTAGTGTTTTAGTTTTATTCCTTTGGGGTTGTCCTGGTGGGGCATTACAATATGTTCTGACCATTAATTGCTTATATGGATACGTAGCATGTTGATATGTTGTTGGATATGTTTTGATGATTGCAAATTGGTGAATTGATCTTTAGGAGATGTGTTTTGGTTCTCTCTTTCTCCTAGATTAGATTAGGATGTGTATTTTTGGTCTAAAAAATTATATTTTGGTTCAGGCTAACTTGTTTCAAGATTTGATGATATATCTTGCATATAAGGATGAATGTGATTGAGTTAAGTGTGTGATCAGGTGTGGAAAATAATAAGTGAAAGAGAGAAGAGTGTAGATCCGAAGATAATTAGTGAGGTTCGGTGAAGTACAGAGAAGAAGAGTTGTGTTTGAATGATATGCAAGTTGTGTTGAGACAGTAGCAAAGGTATGAGACAGAGTGTTGGTAGTTGAGGTTTGATTTGTGTGTGTTCTGATGTTGGTCTCTTTATGTAGAGTTCAAGGACAACTTCATGACCAGGAGATCCTTCTTTTCATATCATTTATGTATCTTGCCCTGAGTGTAGTTATCTTCAAGCTTTGCAAGTCCTGTTTTGTATCTTGCGCCATCAGTAGTTAGCCTTGGTTTGCAAGTTTAGAGCAGTGAGCTCTTTTCTTTATAATCTAATATACATAGTGGATATATTATTATGGGTAGGTGGTCACCATGGTTTTTCCTTGTTTGGGTTTTCCATGTAGAAAATATTGGTGTTAGTGTGTTGGATGTGTGTTGAAGTTTAATTGTTTATGTTTTGCATTTAATTTTTGTTTTGGACTAATTCACCCCCCCTCTTAGCCCTACCTTGGGTTCAATAATATTTCCAAAGAAATGTTTTACGTAGTGATATGATTATTACATTAAATTTACCTTTTTTTTTCTTCTCTTTTATCAAAATTGATGGTTGGGTGCATTTCATTATACACATCTCTTTCTCTCTCTTCCTCTCGTGTACCTCTTTCTCTCAATCTCTCTGTGTGTGTCTCCTATTATATCTCTATAAATTTATCCCTCACTTTATCTCTATCTCCCCCAGGTTCATCTCTTTCTTTCTCCCTCCTTATCTCTCTTTCTAGCTTTATATATCTTTATCCCCCAATCTTTCTATTTAATTGTCTCTATCTGCCTTTATCTTTGTTTCTCTTCCTTGATCTCTATTGCTCTCTTTACCCTCTCTCTCTTGCTTACTCCATCTCTTTTCCTCTCTCTATTTCTATATTTCCTCTTTGAATATGTTTTCCTTAGAGGTAGTTCATTTCTTTAAAGAATTTTTCTAATATTGGTAGTTCATTTCTTTAAATACTTTTGCTCACTCCATCCCTATAGTGTCCTAAATTGTAACCCCTTAAAATTTCATACCTCTTTTTGGTCCCTTGCTTTAGCATGCCTCTTTCTAGGTCATTTCAAACCTATTTTAGCCTTCTCTCAAACAAAGTGTCATCATATGCTCATGAGATAACCCAATCCAATGTCCCGAGCCTATGTACTCTACAACCACTTGTAGGGACCCAAATTTGAATATATTAGAGTGTCGTTTCTTGGCATTTGTGATTTAATCTCGATATTTTGATATGATGGTTCAATCAACATAAATGTGAAAATACCTTGAGAACCTTATATAAAGACATCATCTCTAATTCATTTGATCATCTTTTCATAATCTAGCAATTCAATTTCAAGTCCCAATTTCTTCATTCAACAGCAGATTTGAGTACAAGGAGCATCAAGCTACAACTTATCTTCAAGTATGTTTTCATGATGGATTTTGTTATGATTTATCATGTTATTGCATAAACACATGGGGGACTTATCTAAAGAGAATTGCATCACCGCCATTATCAATCCTAAGGTATAATCTTGTCAATTCAACATTTCAATTCAAATTTAGCCTCTATCTTACTAGGGGTAAGCTCTCTTTCATCTATTATTGTTATTATGGAAGTGGAAACACTTACACAGGGCTTGACTTAGGCAAATACCTATACATCACAACTATGTGTGTGTGTAGGTTACAGATCCAACTACCAAAGTGACAAAACTGTTCAAAGCAGACTGAGACACACAATTCTAGACTTTAAACAGGTGAAAACTTCAGGACTAATTTGGTTAGCTCTATAGTTTGATGATTTTTGGCTAATTTTTGGAGAGAAAAAGCTACAAAACTTCCTAATTCTCAATATTTGAAGCCTCACCTTGCGGGTTACCTACCTGGACTAAGGCGCCTAGCTCCATAGTCTGGCTATTTTAGGCCTAGATTTCACACATGTTCCTCTCTGAATCTCATTTCTAGATCTATACTTTTGAGTTGATTTTCAATTTGTATCTGTCCATTTATGTTGATTATTGTCAATTTCCTAGCATTTTACATAGTCATTTCTTATTCATACCAAACTATATCAAATACAAAAAGATGAAATAACCAAACATGGCATCCAACTCTCCTTTAGGACTCAAGTTGGATTTTGTTGGCTATTTCCTCCAATGAAATTGATATTGCTTTGAGATCTTATTTTAAATCTCTAGGCTAGGACCCCGTTTCCCATCATTTCAATTCCCTTCTAGAATATATGCCCAATTTGATCGGAGATTTTTGGTTTTTTTTTTTATTGTAACAAATTCCTTTAGATAAAATTAGAATATAGAAATTTTGCTCTAAAATTTTATTGAGCCCCTTCTCTAAATAATTTTCAAGATACCCCTTTTCAATATTTTTTGGATTTAATTGGTCTACATATTGCTTTATTGTGAATGAATCTAGAAGATCTAGTAAAATTTTACAAAATTCAAATTTAACTACCTAACTCTCATTCCAAAGAAATCTACTCATACTACCAATGTAATGCCCCCTATTCAAGAATGCCATAATTTGGCCCTAAATCTCAATTTCCAAATAAACAAGTTGGGTTATGTTCGCACATATTTTTACAAAATATTTTTGTGCTATATATGGATGCTTTTGCATATAGTTTCATCATAGGAGCATTTATTGCTAGATTGTATGTGCAAGTGATATGTTGCAGTGTCTTCATCAAAAGGCATCACTTGGGCATATTCAAGGGAAGTGTTGAGTATGATGGCATTTTGGCAATCCTCATCTTCAAAATTTGTTTCATTACAGAAGCACTTTTTGGAAGGTCAGCATAGAGAAGGGTTGAGAGCATGTTCAGAGATGTAAATGGTGTGGGAGATATCTTTTAGTATGGTTATTAAAAGATGCATCCATGGAAAGGGGCTTCTTTTGTAAAAAATGAATTTTTTTGCTTATCGACATAAGTTACCTCGATGAGATCACACAAGGAGAATGAAGTATGTTGATCGGAGTAACTCATGCCGATGATGTTTCCTAAAGCGTGAGCAGCGGGAAAAGGTGCGACTAAGTGGAAATCCATCAAGGCGAGTTACAATGATGATATGATAGGAAGTTGGAGTCATCAGAGTAACATACACTATTGACAATGAGGAAAAAATGTTATCCCGATACCTGATGGGGTTATCGGTGGAGCTCTTGCCGACAACCAATGGGGTGATGTATTCATAGCAATGGCATCGGGTTATCGGGAGGTCCTAATTTATGTTACCCCGATACCCGATGCACTAAATGGAGAAGGCGACTCTATCAAAGAGACTTTCTCCGATAAAGTGGTACCAAGCAAGAAAGGGAGCAAGACTCATAGGGATAATATACATTATCGGGGATATACATTTTGAGTTATCCTGATACCCAATAAGGAAGATAAGCTCGTCACAAACAAAGTGACTACATCGGGAAAACCTATGCCGATAGACTGAAGCAACCCGATAAGGAGAGTAAGGTACAAGAAGACTCATCGGGATAGCTTACGCTACTAGAGAAACATTTTTAGAGTTGTGTCGATGCCTGATGGGAAGAATGCCACAAAGGGCAAATCTATCAGGGAGACTATAACTATCAGAATCAAGGAAAATATGCTACGCTGACGCCTGATGAAGTAATCGGTGAAAGTTACGCCGATCAAAAAGAAAGTTAGATGTCATGGGACCATTGGATGAAGTATTAAGTGACCTCATTCCAAAGTCTGATGGAGCGACTGGAGGGATAAAAAGAAGGAGGCTTCATCAGAGAGACATACCCTAATGTAATATAAAGAAAAGCTGACTATTAGAAAGGAAAGGTGGATCCATCGTGATAAGTCAAGCCTTGAGGATAAAAGTGAAATGGCCAGGGCGAGATCCGATGGATTGAACGGAGTGACCTATACCGATTAGAAAGACAAAAAGGTAATTGAAGGAACACAAAATACAGGTGGTGCCAAGTAATTGAATTATCGAGTAGGGTTACGCCAATTAGCCATTAGAATGTCTGATAGGACAACCATTATTTAATGCTCGCGATCAGGTGGGTTGGATCCGCATGAAGAAAATCTGATGAGTTTTTGATCGTTACAGACTCTAGCCGTTGCATATCCAACATAAAGAAAGAGTTTTTGTGCCATAATTATTCACAGTGTTTTCAGCCATCAACATTGAAGTTGCAAACAAGAAGCACGGGTAATTTGAAAGTTCAAACATTTAATCATGGAGGCTTCTAGTTCACAAGGGAAAAGGAAAGCCATAGATATTTCAGACACACAATTTGCTAAATCAAAAAGGAGGAAGTCTATAGAGGGTGTGCAAAAGCAAAAAATGAACTAGGACATGAACGACCAAATGGAGTCATCTGGTGCTAAGTCAAGGAAGTCTAAAGCTTATTTGCTGCCCAAGGATCAATTGGAGGACAAGTACAAAGGGGTTGGAGATATCTGGACAACCATAAGGGGCCACAAATTATTTCTATATCACTACCTGAGGCAGAACAAGGAGATGCCATTGTTGAACCCTTAGACGACAAATTTGGGCAAACTAGTGGTCCCATATGTTTTTCTAAATCTTAGATTATTGGATTTGCTTACTAGGAAGTACAACAAAGAAAAAATATGCATCCAATTTCCCAATGGGGATCCATTCATCTGGATATCTGCCAGGTCTATTCAGGAGGTTTTTGGCATGTCTTATGAGCCCTACATGCCCCTATCCTTTATAGACCTAGAAGGAGAGTATACCCGAATGGACACCGCTCACATAGTGCGGAAGTTAGCAATTCAAAAAAAGGAGAAGGGATGACTCACAGAGCAGGATGGTCCTCCTTTCAAAATTACTCTGTTCAAACAATACTTGCAGTACACATATTGGACATGCGACCAAGTTTGCGGGGAAGAAGTTCCTGATGTTACAAGAATAGGCCCATTGGTGTTGGTTGCAGACATTCAAATGCATGAGCCCAGGCCATTTGATTATGCAACTTACTTGGCAGAGAAGCTGCATGAAGGATTTTTGAGTTTGCAAACAAAGCCTAACCCTACTTTCAAATTTTACTCATTGCTAATGCATATGGTTTTGTTTCATGGTCAGATGCAAGGTTTGTGGCCAAGAGAATTAAAGGTGACTTCCAGGAACAAAGAGGGACAAAACCAGCCAATTCAATTATGGGTATCCCTATGGGACTCAAGGTTCGACAAATCACACTATGTGTTGTTTGAAGAATATTTTGTCAAGCCCTTGTATAGATTGTTTGGAGTGGAATGTGATGGGTCTATCTCACTGAAGATTAAGAGATTCTTGAGACCCCATGCTTTTGGAGACACTAGGGTCAACCACAATTGGGGTGATTGGTTTGTATGCCAGAATTTCACTTTTTTCAGGGTTTATGGTTTTGAGGGTGTTCCATATATGTTGCCTACATTAGTTCTTGACAGGATTGCCTATTTAGAGATTGTTAGGCAACTTAGTATGTCAAATGCAAAGCATTTGGGTGGTGCACACAAGCAGGTATTTATGCCTGGCACTTTGCATTTTGGAGACTTCACTATTGTATCTACCAAGGCTTATGAGATGATAGAAAAGAAGTTGGTAGAGGAGTACAATTTGTATGGACACTAGGATCAAAAAAATTATGATCCAGAGGGGTATATCCACCACTGCAGGAAGAGCCAGAACCTAGGAGAATATTTGCATATACCCATGGAGGGTGAAGATTTATTTAGAAACAAGGAACGGGGCAAGGTTGATGCAATCTTAGAGGGATTAAACCAAAAATTAGAAGAGCAGAAGCAGAGGCTTCAGGAACTAAAAGAAGAAGGAGATTCTGAGAGTGGGTCTGATGAGAATATAGTTGTATCAACCCTCTGTGCACCTGAATTAGAAGAGGTAGCAGAGAGCCAAGAGCAAGCCATGGTGAGAATAAATGCCAACACAGATGTGAGAATGGAAGAGCATGCAAATTTCATTGTAGATGAAGTTTTTGTGCAATCCAAAAAGTTTAAGTAATTCTTGTACCATTACAAAGGGAAAAAGTTGAGGGAAAGCATCCCAAATGTTACCCAAGAAAATGAAGTAGAGATGATTAAAAAATTGAAAGAAGACATTGATGCAGAAGTGGCCACAATGACACCACAGAGAGGGAGACAAATTCTCAGTGACACAGGCATCATTTTGTTCCTAGGATGGGATTTAAGTGCCTCTTTCATTTTGGACAACTTGTTGCATCATGATATAAAGGATGTAAAGATAGACATACAGGGTGTTGATGACATTTTTATTGGATCGAGATATGATCCAAATGAAGAGGAAATGTTGCTTTGAGCCCTATACCCTCCAAATAAAAGACCCAAGATCATAGATGTAGATAAGGCATTTGGGAACATGATGAAGCTGAAAGTGGGAGAAGTTAATCCAATTGTCACCGCAGATTTGGGGATTGACATTGCAAAGTTGAATAAGGCCCAAATCAAGTGGGTGTTAAAAGAAGGTAAAAAATATATAAAAAATATATGAAGACCTGTTGAGAAGTCATGGTAATGAAGTACCACAGATAGCTGATAGTGGTACTCTATGGAAGAAGAAATATGAAGACCAGATGAAGGAAAACATTAAGCTAAAGAGACAAATCAGGATTGTGTTTTGTTGACAAATAGGTTTAAGCATTTGTTGGAAGTTCTCAAATAATTATGGACAAACTGTCAGAAAACCCAGGATAATATGGCTTCTCATGAAAGAAATTTGAAAAGGCTGAAGGCATTGTTGAGAAAATCCAGAGAAGGTTGAACAAGCATAAGGCATTTGGTGTAGACATTAAGCAGGAATTTACCGATTGTAAATATATTGTTAGGTATGGTGTACCAGATATTGTGGATGATGCAGAGCAGTTAAATGACAAAGGGATTTGGATTGCAGAATGCCAGAATGTACTTAACACATCCCTTAATGTTGCTTGAGCATTTTTTTTGGATATGAAGGAGATAGGTGAGCAGATGGAGAGATTGGTTACCATGGAGATCGCTGTCAGGGATACTATATTCAACACTAGCACTCACAAGGACAATAAGTATTTGGAGCACATACAAAAGTGTGATACAATGCTGGATGACCAAAACTAATTTTTATTATATTTTGTGTCTAGTAGTTAAGCAATTAGGTGTTAGGTTTTAGTTAAGCTTAGTTTAACAAGATGAAAGGGTGTATCCTTTCATTTGAATCCTTTGGCTCACATATATGTAGCGAGTCACTTTTGTATCATAAGGGAGATAGATAAATTATGCCGCTGGCTGGGCTGCAAGTGTTATGTTTAGAAGGGTCTAATAGAAATGAGGATTTTATTCTGTGCAAACTAAATATACTAGAGTATTTGTAAGTGCAATTTTTGTGTACATTTGTATTTCAGAAGTTAATATACAAGGTTTCATGTTTTTATCTTTAGATCATTGTGTGCAATTTTGTGTTTGATAAAATCATATGTCCTCTTGATAAATCTTTTGGATTTGCTGTGATGTGCCATCACATGATGTTGTATTGAATGTAAAATTGGGTTTTATTGTTCATGCAACACATAATGAAACCTTCACAGTGATGGTCTTATAACTGTCTCTTGAGTTGATAGCGATTCTTGTCCACAAAGTTATTCATTAATTATCGGATAAAGGCACTGGTCTATTATTAATCTTTGTTGAATAAGTTTGTATGCATTAGGTCCTTATCAAAGAAACAAATCTTCTAATTTCTATAAGTACTACTCTTATTCATAATGGCTTAAAGTCCCAACAGTAATCTTTTACATAACGCAACTATATTCACACTTATTTTATTAGTTTTAAAGGCATTCAATAAAAAGAACTTCTGTTAGCATAGTTGCAGGAAAACCTTTTTTGCCATCCCTGCAATTGCTAGTTCCCATAGTTTAAATTCACTCAAAACATACCTCTTTTGTGCTTGAGAGTGTAAGGTACACCCACCTAGGTCTAGTGGAGCCTAAAGTGCAGAGAGATTTGGTCTTCGACCATCCCTGTTCGTTGGCCAAGGCTGATTGGATCAACTGAGGATTAGGCAAGTCTTTGGTTTCCCAATCTATGGTTTTGGGCACCAACAAGTTAGAAATACCTTTGACTTGATTGAAGCCCTACAAAACAAGTTAGAAACCATTTACAAAAATAATTCAATAAGTAGACCATCTTAATTAAGCATCATTAAGTTTATAACATGAATATCAATTTAATCATAAGGTTTTTAAATATTTTTTGGAAATCTCAACTATAAGTGAGATGGCCTGTGCAATCCATATGAGGTGGTGTACCCAATAAGGTGTCCCACGATCATTCCCCTCATCTTGCCATCCATTTCCCACTTCCTATGATTGGACTTCTTGGTGTGTTGATTCACCATGATAAAGGGAGGAGGTGTATTCACAACAGGGTGCCTTGAAAGCCCATCTTTTCTAAGCCCAAAGCCAATACCCTTTGTACCCCCTTGGCCTAACGGGACCATTTGGTCACCACATGAGGTGGCATACAAGTAGAAGAGTACCCCATCAGTGTACCCCTCTTGAAATACCTCATTTCCTCTACCATAGTTGGCTTTATTAATCATTCAGATCATATGAAGATTTCTAGGATTATGCATGTGTTTTGCATATAGTAAACATACATACACAATAGTAAATCATTAATCAGATACAATTAATATTCACTATGATATACATGTAATCATAAACAACAATGCATCAATAATATGAAAAGATATATGTATGTATACATCATTTACTTTGTCATGTACAAAGAACTCATACCAAATTATAGTATTGAATCGATTATTGTGTATTTCAATATTTTATCAAATGCCAAATTTGATTCCTCCCATGTCCTTCCCTTGGGTGTTGGAGTGGTTATTTGTATCCTTCCATCGGTGATGGGAAGTCATGTCTCTTTCATACAGTTACACTAATAGAGGGAGACATGACTCTTTATTGTTTAACTATTGGTCCTTTCATAACTAAATGCTTACCTTTGGAGTTTCCTTAATTATATGTTAACCAATCTACCTAGTAATAATGCATTTAGCTAATTGTTTTCACCAATTATTGTGTGCTTCTTGTCATATAGGAGAGGAAGCAATTAAAGTATTATACTCAACCATGAACATTATCATCCTCTATAGCCAATCGATCCTTTGTATTGCTATGGTTCGAACTAGGCTTCCAAAAAATTGTGAAGTCTCTAAATGAGATGATTTTCTGCTCATTGGTGTTTCTTTGATTTATTTATTTTCTATTTTTCTCCTTGCTTGAAAATGGTTAAGGGTTCTTAGTAGATGGGGCATGACAACCTTTTAGGACTTCTATCCCATATTTCTTTGTAATATGATTGGTAAAAGTGTCTTGAAAGCTATTGTAGAATGGCTCTACCTTTTTCTGCTAGTTATTATATTTTAAGAATGAGGTGCCGACAAAGATCTTGGATTATATTTTTCATAGTCATGAAGTTAATAATTATATTCATAATAGAAATTTAAGAAGAATGGTGGTTAAGTTAGATATTGTTAGAGCTTGAGTAGGGTGAACTCACTATTTCTTTACCTAGTTCTTAGATCCCCTTGGTGTTGATATGATTTGGTTGGAATAGACTTTGAATATAGTTACATGGTCTTGGTTCTTAGTTTTGATCAATGTCATCCCCTTTTGTTTCATTAGTTTCTCTAGAGGTATTAGATATGGAAATCCTCTCTCTCCTCACCTATTTATCATCATGGTGGAAGCATTGGGCAAGCTCATTTTCCATCATGAAGAAGTGGGTGATGTAGATCAAAAATCAAGAACTCCAAAATGGAGAGTTGATTTTTGCAGCCATCATACATCTCCTTAAATTTTCTCAATCAATAGAAAGTTTATAGGCAAAGAAATGAACCTAAAAAATTATTAATGACCATCCATGATCTTTTTTGAAAATATGTGCAAAAAAAACTCTTCACTGACATTTTCATAAATTAAATTGATTGAGAAAATCAAGTCTTTAATTTAAAAATTTGCACAATAAAAGCTCTCACATTTGTCTACAAAATTATATGCTCATAAATTTTTTTCTTATAACAATTACGTGCTTTATTTTGTGCTAAATATACTAGGAAACCCATTACAAGCCTAAAATGATGCTTTCCAATCAATAATACACACGCACTGCCAAGAATTTATTTTTACTAAATTCAGTAATTTGGGCATTATCATTCTTCTATCTCTATCGTTTTGCAACTTCTAGCTTATTCAATTAATACTCATTATTAGGCATTATGTAATACCCTTCCATGTTTTCTTCCCATTTTGCTTCTGTTGGACTCACAGTTGACTCTATGTTTGTGTGGTTATCTTTTGGATCAATGTGTGGACATACTTACTTGATTCATGTCGATGGAATGTTTCAGGACACATTGATGTTTTTGATGTTTTATTCTACGAGGACTTATGATGATATTAGGGTTTTATGATTATGATCTCTTGATGGCTACATGTTAGATAATGTATTATATTTATGATGTATTAACATATGTTTTGATGATTCTATTTGAGGATTGGTTATGATTACTAGCATTATTTGTCAAATGTATATATGGATATATGTGTTGTGTAGGTGTTTTGTGTTTGAGTGATGCAGGTACCAGTCATCGACTCCACCTAGCTTCATAGGTCTGAGCATGCCTAGAAATCCCCAATTGTGGTAATGGAGATAACATTAAGGTCCACATTGACTTATCCCTAGCCATTGTCTCATGTCAGGGCAATCACCTTGGTCTTGAGATTACCTGTTTGAATTGCCATAAAGGCAATGTTCGTATCCCTAAGTAAGTTTGCCTTGATTATGTGGTGCATGATGTTTCTATCATGGCTATGTTCAAGTGCATTCATAGGTTGGATTTTTTTATAATATTTATGAGTTGGTAGTGTCATTTATGGTGTGAGTGTTTCTGATTATTATTAGTATTTCTATTATTATTATTATATTATTAATATTTTATTATGTGATATTAATGGTCTATGCTAATATTATAATATTTGATTTCATTTTGGGAATTATGAGCATATTAATATGTGTCAATGAATTTGTGGTGGTGGTGTAATTTTTAATTAATAGTTTTAACTTGAGTGATTATTTTGGAGTGGGGTGAATTTTATGCATTGGTCATTGGTATTTATTTATTATTATTGGTGGGACTTGGTTGCATGTTATGTGAAGTTTAATTAATTGATTTATGTATTGATTTGCATAGTTTTGTTTTGGGGGTTGGTTGTGAATTCCCATACATTATTGTGTGACAAGAATTTATTATTTGATTATTAGTTTTTGGAAGGTAAGGCTAGTAAATCCTAATTTTTTTTGGGAGAGATTGAATTTGATGTGATTGGAGAGGGTTTGGAAGGGATTCTTCCTTCAATCTTTAGCAATTTTGAGATGAGACTCTTGTAGTTTGTTTGCATTGTTGATTTGAGGATTGGCTAGAGGAATTGTTGCTATTATTTCTTTGCTTGTTGGTTGGAAACTCTCTATTATTCGTGGGAGTGGATATGTGCATTGTTCCTCATCCATTCTTCTTCATTCTTTTTGTCTTCGCAGGACCAGAGTTAGGGTTTGAAACCCCATTTGAATGTTATTTGATTTTCTTTGCTTTGGAAATGGAAGAAAGTTGCATTAAGTGTCTTTGATTGAAATCTAAAAGTGTTTTGAATTCTGGATATTTATGTTTAGTTTTTCATTAAAATGTTATTCTTTTCCTTGAAGTTTTAAGGGGTTATTTTTAGGTTTTTGATTTTTTCTTTCAATTCACGTTTCTTGGGATCAAATTGAAGGGTTTTTGGAAGGGAGATAGGCATCCCTCGAATGGTTATTCACTTGATTTTTCTTCTAGGGCTTTATTGATGCCCAATTTTGAGCCCTAAGTGGCCCTTTTCCATTTGTGCAGTATCAAACTCAATTGCATAGTTAAAGCCATCAACTATGCAGGTTGAAGCCTCAACTGTGCAAGTTGAAGCCTCAACTGCATAGGTTGAAGCCCCAATTGCGTAGTTACTAGGACAATTATGTAGAAGTCATGTTTTTGCCTTGTTTGGGTCGGTTCTTGTTCGTGGGGTTCTTAGGTGAGTTCCAGAGGCGTGGGATGGGTTTTTTATCTGTTGTTTCTATGTTTGGGGCTCTGTATGACCTTATTTGAGTTGACTCATATTTTTATATGTTTCCCTATGCTTGGATGTTTGGATGTTCAATTGTCATTTTATTAGAAGTGAATTCATTGATGTATCTTGATGAAGGTCTAGAGAGAGGCCTATGTATGTTTCAAATTTTTGATTATGCACTTATGTATGATTAATACATGAGTTATCTATGCTATTGATATTTATAATACCTTCAAATGGAACCATAGGGTAGAGGTGTCTAGGTGCAGTTTAGGGTGAGTGGCTCTCAATGGGGGTTGGGGCCTTAAAGTGGCTAGCCTAGATAACCCATTGTTTATTTCTTAAACAAGTGAAAAATTAATAAATAAATTGGGGTAAAACATTAAACAAGATAATTATGGTACCCCTCCCATGGCCTTGAGTACTCATACAAACTAAGGATGGGAGTGGGAAAGCTTGGTCATCCTAAGGGTGTTGATCTGGCATGATCGAACTTCCTTGTCTTCATGAAAGGATTGTTTGGTTCCACACGAGTTGTCAAATGGGGCCTAGGGTCTAGAGAGACTGCCAGTGTAACCCATGTTGAGGCTTTGTGATGACACTCTTCCCTATTTGTACTCTAGGACCCTTTCCTATGTGGTTGTGTTAAAAGTCTGTCGTGGAACCTTGTTGAGTATCTTACTTATCCTTGTGTATATTTGGTTTCCTTGGTTATGGTGTTGTGTTTGTGAGTTGGCCTAGTTTTCTTGTGTGTGGGGGGCCTAGTGTATCTATCTCCAAAGCATAGTGGGATGGACCTGAGGGTTCCACATGGTCAAGTAGTTGTTGCCAACCTCTATTGGGGACCAGTGGACTTGTTTGTGTGCATCAAATGGATCTTGTTATCTTCTTTCATGTACCTATTTTTTCTTGATGCAGATTATTTGGTTATTACATTAGTACATGACATGTATTATTGGAAATAATTATAATTGTCCCATTATTATTGTATTTGGAAAATCCTTAGGGAGATTGATGTAATATAATTAAAAACCAATGTAATCCTCGAGTAGTGTTTAAGTGGTTCGGTGTTGGTACCAGATACTCTTATGTGGATGGATATTTAATCATATCTTATGCAAAAAGGTTATCATGGGAACACTTAGTTTGGTGTTTAAAATGAACCTAGGGATAGATGTGAATGTTCTTACATTATGTAATGTTATTATTATTTCATTATGGTTTAAGTTTCTTAGAGCTTATTTAGGAGCATTGCATAAGTAGCGACGTTAGGGAACTCGCAAGAGGACTTAGTTTATGTGATTGTTTATCTTCTACTTGTGCATTTGTTATAGTTAATTTCATGACGAGTTTATGAATTTAATGTAATTTATTAAAAAAAATATTTCTATGTTAATTTGGTTAGTTAGTTGTTGTCCTTTGGGGTTCCTTAGCAGGGTGTTACAATTGGTATCAGAGCCCATATTTTTACACTAGGAATTCCGGTGCATATGTGCCCATTATGCTATCTTTTGGTAGGTGTCCTTGGATCATGTCCATTGATTCCTATCTTTATTTTCCCTTTATTTAGTTTCACCTTTAGATTATTTCTTTATGGTTGATTTATATTTGTATTAGGAGTGATGCCTTCTAAGGATAGGGATCGAGGGCGAGGTAATTGTCTAGGCACCTAACTGAACCTGCATTAGGATGATTACTAGGAGTCTCATCGAGAGGACTCCCAAGAGAATTACCATGAAGAGAATCATGGTGTTCATTAGAGAAGTTAGAGGGGAGAGGATAAAAATGATGTGTAAGGAGGTCCTTAGGTGCTTCACCTCTTACAGGAGATTATTGTCCATTTAGGGCCCATGCAGGAGGCTTCTCAACATGAGGAGTCCCATCACTCCCAACATCAGGAAAGGGAGAGGGATCCTACCCCTCCTTGAAGGAGAGATTGTGAGTCTCCTCATAGGAAGGCCACAACATATGATGAGGTTTCCATTCTAGTTGGACATATGGGAGATATTCTTAGGTCTCGACCACCCACCTTCGATGATTATAGTAGTGGTTCTAAGACAGAGACTTGGCTTATTGACTTAGATAGGTATTTTTATATGTACCCTTATAGATGTAACATGAAGGCTAAGTGTGCCATCATGCACCTTAGAGGGTTTGCATCCAGTTAGAGGAGAAAAATCTCCATCTGGATATTGCTTCCATATCTTGGGAGATGTTTTTAGATATGTTTCGAGATCATTTTTTGTTAGATCATTGGAGATAAAGACACATTGATGAGTTCCATGATTTGCAACAAATGGCCATGTCTATAGAGCAATATCAACACAAATTCTTTGAACTTAAGTAGTATTTTGTCATCACAGATGATGAGGCCATGTTGGTTCAACATTTTGTTAGGGGCCTCAATGCCTGTATTAGTGGTGGATTTTTGAGTCTTCAAACTTAAAACCATGGAGGTTGTGGTGGAGAAGGCTTAGTTGGTTGAAGAAAATTTGGGCATGGCTCTTGGAGGTCAAACAAGTGTTCAGATTGGTAGTGCCCCTCCCTTAGGTCCAATGGGTAGGGGTAATCAGTCTTCTTCTAGGAGCCACCATGCACCCTCGAAGGGTGGACAACAACAACATCAATAGAGGCAGAAGAAATCTCAAGGTCACCAGAATGCCAATGCCAATGGTTCTTAGTCTAGAAGGGGTTGCAATTGGTTTCATGCTAGGTGGAATTAGTCTGGTCATCTTGCTCAAAGTGAACTAAACTCTAGTAGAGGTAGCTTCAACTAGTCTAGTGCACCTCCTAGAGGCAAAGGTTTTGGCAGAGGGGGTTGTTTTTCTTGTGGCCAACATAATCATATTATAGTATAGTGTCCTTATAGGACTTCATATGTATTTAGTCAAAGACAAGACACTTCAGAGCCTATAGTGGGTGACATAGGTAGATCTCACAGTGTTTGCAGTGATTGATAACCATTAGGCAGACCATTAGGGCACTGTAATTAAGACTTCAAGTACGTTAGGTGGTATCCCTATCTCTATTTTGTTTGACTTAGGTGCTTCTAATTCCTTTATATCTCCTACTCTTATGGAGCGATGTGGGCTAGTAAAAACAAAGCAAGTTGATAAGGTGGTAGGTTGAGTTGGTTATTGGTTCTAGGGTGGAGGTTAAATTATTGAATATCCAGGAAACTGAGAGGGAGGGTGAATCTGTTGACAATTATAACATTCTTTAAACTTTATTCATAGATCTAGAACAACTAGAAAAGTTAATCAAGATAGATAAAACATGAAAGCATATACACATACTAAATCAGACACAATGAACACCAAGATTTACGTGGAAAACCCAAGAAGGGAAAAACCATAGAGAAGGCCAATTCTCAATATGAAAACACCGGTTAAGGTGAAACTAGTTAAGGTGATTTTTACAAAGGATGTCTCATTGCCAAAATGCTCACTGTAGGAGGGCTCACTGCCCAGAAAGGCTCACTGTTGGAGGGCTCACTACCCAAAAAGTCTCATTGTCTTAGAAAGAAAGACAAAAAAATCCACCACTAAAACACAATATGCACTACCAAACTCCTTTTGATAACTATCTGCAACACACTTAACAACAACTGGATTCTTGTAACCTCTCATATCTTCTACACAATTATCCATTCACAAAAATGCCACACTAACTCATCTAGATCATACACATACATATATTGTCTCTGGAAAAACATAATATTCCAAGTCGTCCAAGACAAAGATCTAAAATAGATCAACACTAAACATTCTGGTGGTGGGAATGAATGGGAAGTAGATCACATCACAACGTTCTTCATCAAACACATCAACACACTACATACATTACCAATACCGAACCCAAATTATTATGCACATACTATATAGATGTCGTTACACAACCTCGACTTCCGGATCAACACCTTCACTTATGGATCAAGTTGGACCCAAAAATAGCACTAACATCAACAACACATCTTGTGAGAAGCCAAATATTCTGGCAAATCACCAAACAACCATTGACATCACATACATACCTATCTTTTACTGTTGCTCAATATATCACATCCGGACCTAACCGAACGACAAGATTTGACATCAATAACAACATATAACATAATGCTAACAAACTTCTCCTTTGTCATTGATGGAAACATCCATCAAGATGATAAGCATATCAATATAAACACATATCATACTCTCTCTCCCCCTTTGACAACAATGACAAAGGCAGACAATACTCCCCCTATGAAACTCACTCATGCTCCCCCTAAGAGGAAGCACTCAAGCATCAGTCCAAAAAAATAATAATATGCAAGCTGCTCACTAGACCAATGCACATTTGTTCAAACTAGAAAGGGGTAATACCCCTAACTTCTATTAGAGATACTCAAAAGTATCTTTACACAATGCCTTCATGAAGATATCTGCAATCTATTCCTTTGTAGGTACATATTCAAATCTTACTTTATTATCCAATACTTTTTCCCTCAAGAAGTGGTACCGAATGGATATGTGCTTTGTTCTGGAATGTTGTATCAGATTCTTTAAAATATTTATTGCACTAGTATTATCGCACATGATTGAGATAGGGCCATCAAAATTTACACCAATGTCCTTGAAAGTCTACTTC
This sequence comes from Cryptomeria japonica, assembly GCF_030272615.1. Classification (NCBI taxonomy): domain Eukaryota; kingdom Viridiplantae; phylum Streptophyta; class Pinopsida; order Cupressales; family Cupressaceae; genus Cryptomeria; species Cryptomeria japonica. Next base: position 557,954,352 of record NC_081408.1, on the reverse strand, counting down.
ATCCATAAAATCTGTGTGCAACATGAATATGTTATAATGTATTATGCTTTAGCTGTAGATGTTATCACTAAGGTTTCACTCTAGCTAAGCCTAGACTCAGCTAACCTGTGACACATGGGACTACTTTCAGGTTGTGGGTGAACTATGATGAAAGTAGACTTTCAGATAAAGGGTTGGTTTCCTTCGAAAATCACCTAAACTACTTGCTCTACAAGGAGAAGGGATAAAGGACGCATATAAAATGAAAACTACAACTACTTGAGGTGATGCACCAGAATACTTGGAAAGATTACAAAAGGATTAGTCAAGATCACCTTGTTCACAACTTATTCAAACTTAAAGGACCACGAACATTTCATATGTAGGCTACCTATCTCAAATTTGCATAGATGATGAAATTCAGACAATAACAAAGTCTACAACAAGATTTCGCACAACATATAACCTGGTCAACTTTAAGAAAACTTGTTTTAAACATAGTAAAGATGCATAGAAATTAAAGGATTCATGCTAAACCACATTGAATTTCATGATTACATACAATACTTATGAAATTGATACAAGAGAACATGAAGGAACAACAACTTTTATTGATCCTGAATAATCTGACTACAAAGAATGGAAAATAGATAAACTCAAAATGTTTGAGTTACAAACAAGTTTCACTGATGTGTACAAAATATGAAAAATGAAAGAATGAATTATGCAAATGAATTGAAGTTGTCTTTTATTGAGAGCTACTCCTGAATTTTAAAATTTGAAAAATTGGCTCTCTTTGGCTTGTTGACTAAACTCATCTGTTGGAGTAATGGTTGTTTCTTGTCCCTAAAATCAGGTGGCTAACTGATTGAAAATTTTAAATACCACTTGAATGACCCTACTTGATGATCATACTTGAAAATCTCTCAAAAGGGAGTTAGAACTGAAGATAAGGAGTTGATTTTGCTCCCAAAACTGCCCTTTGATGATGACTCACCCCTTGAGGCCTTCAAATCAGGAGTGGGATTGCTTTTTATCCCTCAAAGATCTCCTCAAATCATGGATTTCCTTTTTGGATGAACCTTCTTGATTTGATTTGATAATTAGGCTTGTATTGATGACAAATTTGAATTTAAAATTGAATTCTTATCATCATATGTGGGCTATGTTCACCATTAATGATTATGAAAAAACTCACTATCCATTGCCTTTTTAATGAAGACCACTATTCATACTCTACCCTACTTCATCACTGAGAAATACATTTAGCCGCTCTATCTTATATGCTTTGACAGTCTAATATGGGGTTGCACATATTATCAACCTTGATGTTTTCAATAATCCATGCATTATATTCATCTTGTAATATGCATCTCATTGTTGGCTATCATCATATGCCATCTTTTAATCCTTGAAAAATCATAAATTAGGATGATAGACTATCCTAATTTAATCTCTCTACAAGATCACCATCATTATCATTCTTTTGATTATTCTTGAAGCTATATTACTATGACAACCTTTATTGATATGTGATCCTTTGTGCTCTGCTATTAAGGACAAACTGATTGGTGTTGTAACAGTGATTAAAGGCCATAATAATCCATGTTGATGCTTTCTACTAAGGGTGTCTCCATGATTTATTCTCAAACCCTAAGGGTCGCAACTCCAATATTTTGTAGACCTTTGATCTATTGAGTGACAATGATCACTCTTATATTGATTCCTTTTCTCTCTGCTACATTCTTGAAGCAATCCTTTCACCTTAATGAACTCTTGTTCTCAGTTTACTCACTTGGATCTTCAATTTGATTCACCATGTTTGTAGTATTGATTGCATTATTATTGTCTCAAACTTATCCCTCTGAGTTCTTGTAAGTGCAAATGCTTTGTTGATCTTTCGGTGCTTGGAAGACTGCAACTCTTAAAGGATGCTCTCATTGTTTCTTGAAACTGCACTGTCAAAGAATGATCTGTGATAATTGTTCTAACTTTGTTGATCTTGACTGCTATGAGGTCTGCACTTATATTCCTAAGTCTGTACTTGTCTTCATACTATTAGTTGTTCAAGACCTTAGGCATTGTCTTTGATGAAGCTGAGTTGTCTACTTTATGAGACTGTATGATTGGACTTTTTCATTCTCTATTTTAACCTTTATTTTCTCTTCAAGATTTGAGACCTTTATCACTACTATTGACTATGAAAGTTCCTATTTGGTTGGGACTATACCATGTTCTTTCATGGTCTAATTGTAACCTTCCAACTCTCGTCAATTCATAAAAGCATTTATGACTATGCAAACTAATATTTTGGTTCCTTTATAAATTGGTACACTGTCCTTGGGTGTTTTAAGAGCATTGGGGCTTGTACCCTTATATAGAGATATCCTTTGTTGGTTGAGCTTTGACTGTCATGATAGTGAATATCCTTATTTTCCTTAACCCTCCAATGTCTTTTATGGAACTATACTTTTAGGCTTTATTTGTCCTTATGAGTGTTTCGAGGATACTTTTCCACAAGTTTTGAAAACAAGAATAAATGAATCCTCACTATTTTGAATACAAACTTTGATCGACACTTTGCTCAATATACCTTTTGACCTTACCACTATACCTTGTCACTATGATTGAATGGCTTTGTGATTGACATAGATGCTTCCATTTTTGGAGGGCTATATCCTTCACAGATTACTCTTTGTATATGAGCTCTTAGTGCCACCATTAAAATCCTTGGCAATGACTGTTATATTGCAAATATCAAGAATGTCTTTCCCTGGGTCTATGGTTGATGACCATTTGAAGGACAACTCATGATAGGTTTATAAGGACTATGCTTGGTGATTGCCTTTCATGACATGGGAATGACTTAGATGAGGCTTGCAACCCATCCTTTGTTGACTATCTTTTTAGATTGTTTCAAAGGTGATCTTTGTTCATTGCTCTTTGATGCTAATAACCCTTTTGGGTTGTGATCTATGCCCTTTGTGATATGATCTCCTTGTTGACTGACTGTTATGAATCCTTTTCAAGTATCTTGATGCCTTGAGTTGTCTCTTTTGTTTGTGGTCATTGTTTTCTCCTTTTTCCACTATCTTGAGACTAGATTGTGTATGGTTCTTTGAGTGCTCTCATTAGTACCCTTGTCATAGTTTTGAAGCTCTCAATGGACTGTGGGATATCACTGTATTTTTTTTGATACAGTGATTATTCATGACCCCTAAGAATGACTACTAGGCTGTGTTTTCTCTCTGAGGTCTGATATGCAATTATCTTTATGGCTTTTATTGCTGCACTCTTTGGTATGAGACAAAAGATCACTACTTTGAATGATATGAATCAAACTTTTGATCTTCACCAAGGCTAAGAATATTGCTGCATGGGATTGTTATGGTGTTCTAAAACATTTTGACTGCATTCTTTGCCTGTGATGATAGTGCCTCTCTATTTTGTGGTTGCTCCTTGAATGTTCTTAAGGTATCATGGCATTCTTGTTGTGCAAATGTTTGAACTTTCAAAGGATGCCTTTGTATATTCTCTCTTGGTGGAGATTTCAAACCCCTATTCTTCTGTGGTTGTAACCTTTGTGGACTGCATTTTGCTTATCCTAGGACTATATTTAATGCCTATGATCATTCCTTGGATCTTCTCATTGTATATTCTCCATGGATGATCATGTTTGAAGCCTCTTAAAAGATTGATCTATCTACATTACATGGTTATACCTTGGTAGAAAGTGATATTGTTTTCATAGTATTAGTCCACCTGTAATTTTTCCCTTTTAAATATTCAAATTCGCGGGTTGCCTTTTGTGCCTTTACTTCCATTGGGTCATTTGTTCTCCTCATACTTGAACCATTATCTTTTAAAAAAAAAGTTCGAATGGTTCAAGGTTCAAAGCATGTTTTAAAAGAGAGCCGTTTTTGGTCTTTGTCACCGTGCGAACAAGTGCGCTTTTGTTTGTGGTCATTAAAGTTTTGAACCCGTTGAACCAAATTTCAAGCGGTTCAAGGTTCAAAGTTCAAAATGCCTTTTGATGAGTTGTGGCAATGTATCGTTATATGATGAGCACGAGTCCTTATGTTTTAAGTTGATATGCGACCTTGAACCCTGAACCTTGAACCAAATTTCAAACGGTTTAAAAGGTTCAAGGTTCACGTTTAATAGTCTTTTTCTTTTGTCGCTCATTCCCAATGTTGTTTTGTGTGTTGCCCACTCACTTTTATATTTCTTAAGTGAACTTGAATTGATGAACCTTGTTGTCAAACGGTTCAAGGTTCATGGGTTCATTTCAAAACTAACTCTAAAGATTTTTGGTGAAAATAAAAGTGGTGCAACAAGAAGGAATATTCCCTTATTTGGCAATTTAAAATTCTAAAAGTGAAAAGTAATCATGAGAACATCAAATTACTTATGCAGAAGGGATGGATAATTAAGAAGGTGTCAGTTTGTGTCATTTCACTTTTACTTCACATGCTTGGGTAAATCATGTTGAAGCATGTGTAGCTCTAAAGATATTTATTCGTCCGATTGAAGAAAATGTGTATGAATTTATTTCCATATTTAAGAAGGTCACAACTGCCATACTTCAGTAAATTGGAGGCGTTGAAGGTAAAACCAACTTTGTTCTTCGGAAGAATTTCCAGTTTTCATGGTGTTAACAGGTGTTTCAAAGCCCGTTGTAGAGAAAATTCAACCTAGAAGGACGAAAAGGTCACCATCTTCTGGTCTCACAGTTGCTTGAGTAACTCGGTCCAGAAGCAAAAAGAAGAGTAGGGAGCCCATCCTGAGACAGGTTATTGTAGACTTGGACCCCAGTGAAGAGCTTGAACAAACAATGGATTCACAGGATCAAAGTGAGCCCGAGATGCAAGAAATGGACACAAATAAAGAAGTGGAAATTCAACAGGATCCCATGAATACCTTGGTAATTGTTACTTCACCAGATGCATGGACCACTCCACCACCTAAGGAACCTAGAATTGCACCAAGATGGGTGGAAGCCACCATTGGAAAAAAAAAAGGAGTGTGGTGCCGGTCACAATTACAATGGAGGAAATGATTAGCAGATGCTTGGGAAAGACATCAAAGCCAAAAAAGCTCAAAACACAAGCAATGCTTGATATGGATGACACAATAGGTCACTGGACAACCGAAGTTGCCAAACCCATTCCTGGAAGAGATGCAAACAAAGCTACGGAGGAGGATTTCACTGTGGAGAAGATAGATTTGGGGATTGCTTCAAGGACCATAGATGTTAAGCATCTGGAATCCTCCATGAAGAGGATAATTTCAAGGACTTGGAAAGATGAAAAGGATAAAAGAGAACTGAAACAAGTTGTCACACAGATGGCTGAGTACATCAATGCTATCCACAACCCAGACCCCCAACCATTGTCGTAGATACCATTGTCATTTGACCCTAAATCACTAGCAAACCAGAAAATGCTAGATCAGGTTCAAAGGAACAAGTTAGTGACAGAGATGTTTAATAAATGGCTGGACCTGATAATACAACAAGGGTCAGATTATATTAGTAATCTGGTTAAAGTTTATAAGGATGCTGAAACTGTGAGTAAAGAGCTTGAACTAGAAACGATCGCCTGGGAAAAAGAAAGGATTAAGTGGGTAGCAGTCCTCGCATAGATGAATGATGTTCATAAGTATGGAGTGATGAAATTCTCGGCTGAGAAACTGATGGAGAACTTGGATGACAATGTGTTGTACGTGTCAAGGAAAAATGTGGAATGGCACAATTTGATCATCAAGCAGGGCCATGAATAATCCACTAAGCTGCTCAAAGGATTGACTAACTTAATTGACACGATGTAGAAGGACCTCAAGTGTATTGATATTCAACTCATGAAGGCAGGCACCAAGGTAATCGAAGAAGCTACAGACATGACTAAGGTTTTTCAAGAAAGGATCCAGTTCATTCAGACAACAAAATCCTTGACCATTGATGACGTTTCAAAAGTGGCAAGGATTGAATCAATGCTCATTGTTTGTTCGGACCATTTAGAGGTTCACAAGGCGAAAGTTACACAGGTAAATATGGACAAAGAAGTGTGGAAGCAAAGGATCCTGCACATCGGTCTACCCTATTTCCAAGTCATCTTAAACTTCTCAGCAACATACCTTGAATGGCGTGCTTTTGCAGCAAAGCAGGACAAGCCCGTAACCTCCTTTGCCATGGTGGAAGCCTAGCTGATCCGAAAATGGAATGTTATCCTTTTAGTGGCTGCTAATTTAGTTTTCTTTTATGTTGCTTTAAACAGTTTCTTTCACCTAGGTGAAAGTAAATGTTATTTGATTATGTAAAAACTATGGCCTGGTAGCTATTTAAGCTGAAGAGCTTGTCTTTGTATGGGTTCCGAAAACTGTGATTTTGGGAGCAACAGATAAAATTTTGGTTTCTGATATGAATTGTTTTGATGATACAATGACTGGTTATCAATGAAATGTTGTGTTATCTTTGAATCTGTGCGTTCTGAGATTCATAATCTTTCTTAAGTTGTTATGGGCACAATATAACTTAGTGATCAGTTATCTTTGTATTTCTTCTCAGTTCCTGTTTATTATTGATTGTTGGACGACTCGCATTGTATTGATTTGCTTGATCCCCCTTGCCCTATGAGGCATGTGAGAGTATCGATCAAGCCATTAGTTTTTGCTGAGTCCCTATGTTGTTTGGAATTTATACAACAAGTATGTTATAAATCAGAGTCTGTGTACTCTCCTTTGAATATTCTTTGAGACATTTTCCTATGTTGCAGTTTTGAAGGCATTTATTTGTGTTGATGGATAAATGTTGGAGCCTTTCAATGCTTTCTGGTTAAAAGTGTTAGCATATTGTATAATAAATTCATTGTAAATCATACAAGGAGCTGCCCTCTAATGCAGAGGTTGGATTTTCATTAATTCTTCCAACTGTTGGTATAATTGTTTCTTTTTAAAGGGTAAAACAGAGTCATATTTTGCTTTAGGAAGATAATAGTTAAAATTTCAAGAAGGAGACAAATATGTTAACCAACACATAGAAAACCTAAGATTATTGAAGAGAGGTCGAAAAAGGGATGACAACATTACTTAATAGGACTATTACATTCCTCTTAGAACTTCCTATTTGAAAAGGTATTACTACACATGGATGAATTCCTTAAATAAAATAAGTGAAAGATAAAGAACTAACCCATGGCATGTATGAGGCTAGTTCTCAAAAGAAATCTCTTAAACCCATGAAACACGTGGGCTTCTTTTTCTATAGTCTCTTCAACACCCACTTTTGTGCATGCAATGAGCTACTTTATCTTCACTCTTTCAATACTAACATGCAAAAACAACTGCACAACAACCTCTTCTCAACTTTGGCTGCCATTGAAGACCTTCTTTGGACTGGAACTTGCGAGATAAGTGTGAAAAATAGGGTTCAATTGAAGTTCATGACTCAAGTCAAGGATGATCTCGACCAAACTATAGCCTATAATGACAAATTTTGCTTTTTCCCCTGCAAAGTGGAGTCTTCTCTCTTGATTTATTTTTTAGACTCCCTCTAAAGCCATGCATAGCTTTTAATTTAGAAATGCTAATGCCTTTTGGATAATCATTGATTTGTATTCAAGACATGTGCCCATCTCTATTAAAACACTAAGACATAGGAATGTGAAAGGTTTTAATAGTCTATTTTTTTTTACCTTTTATACTTTTTAGATCTACTTGAAACTCTTGGGCCTTTTAAAATAAGACATGCTCAACTAAAAGGCCATTTTTGACCTAGAGACAAAAATTGGATAACAGTATCTATAGAGACATAGAGTCTTGATTCTTACTTGATCAAGCAATCGATCAGGAGCCAAGAAAGAATGCTCCTCCACTTGTACTTTTCTTGTCATCAACACTTTTGACCCAGTATGCATCTGTATAAGCCGTCAAGTTAAAATTTGAGTTCCTAGGATACCACAAACCAAACTCTTATGTTCCTTTCAGTTATCTAGAAATCCTTTTTACTACCACAACATGTGATTCTTTCGGTTCTTGTTGAAATCTGGTTGTCAATTAAACTGCATACATGATATCTGGTTTTGGTAGTAGTCAAATATAATAGTCAAGTCCGATCATTGACCTACACTGACTTTCATCTGCCTTAGGAGATTTATCATCTTTGGTTAACTTGCATCTGATGGTCATAGGTGTACACATCGGTTTGGAATTATCCATCCCAAACTTCTTTAACAACTCTTTGATGTACTTAGATTGAGAAATGAAAATTCCTTTATCATTCTGATTAACTTGCAAACAAAGAAAATAAATTTATCTCACCAATCACGGACATCTCAAATTCCTTTTTTATCTCATTAGAAAATATTCCACACATACCTTCATTTCCTCTAAAGATTATATCATCAACATATACTACAACAATTAGGATTTTACCTGAATCAGTCTTGAAATATAAATTGTTGTCAACTGAATCTTTCTAAAATCCTTGATCAACCATGTATTTGTCCAGCCTTCCATACCAAGCTCTAGGGGCTTGTTTCAGTCCATACAGAGCCTTCTTCAATATGCAAACAATGTTTGGATAATATTTCAACTTGAAACCTTCCATTTGTTAAATATAAACTTCTTCTTTCAATTCTCCATTCAAGAGTGTTGATTTCACATCCATTTGATAAACCTTGAAATCCTTAAATGCTGCAAATACCAAGAAAATCTTGATTGCCTCCATCAGGGGCGTAAGTTTCATCAAAATCATTACCTTCAATCTGAGTATAACCTTTGCAGACCAACCTTCCTTTGTTTCTTACAACCTTTCCATCTTCATCCAGTTTGTTCCGGAATATCCACTTAGTTTCAATTACATTCTTGTCTTCCAGTCTGTTAAGTAATTCCCATATCTGATTTTTCTCAATCTAATCCAATTCTTCTTTCATTTCCTTTATCCAATTATGATCATTACAAACTTATTCTCCTATCTTTGGCTCAATTTCATAGAGTAAACACAACAAAACTTATTCTTGAGCTACTTTGCTTCTTGTGATGATACCTTTACTTTTATCTTCAATAATCTGATCTTCTAAATGATTCTTCTGAATATATCTTGGGGTTTTGGATGTAGATGTCAGAGCATATTTAACATTCATTTCTTCTCTTCTAGTTTCCTCTTCCTTTTTCCTTTCACCACACTCATCAGATTCATATCCTGCCAATATCTTCGAGTCTTTTGAAGTACTTTCATCAACTTTCACATTTTCACTTTCAACAATCTTATTCAACCTCTTGTTGTAACTCCAATATGCCTTACTCTTTGTTGAATAGCCTAAGAATATGCCTTCATTTGCTTTTCTATCAAATTTTCCAAGATTATTCTCATCTCTCCAAATATAGCACTTGCTTCCAAATACTTGAAATATTCCACTGTCAGAATTCTACCATATTAAAGTTTATAGGATGTCTTCCCATATTTCTTCTGGTATAGAATTTTGTTGAGAGTGTAGGCTATTGTGTGAATTGCTTCTCTCTAGTAGACTTCTAGTAGTTTTGCTCCTTTCATCATAGTTTTAGTTGCCTCTTGTATAATTTGGTTCATTCTTTCTACTACACCATTCTGTTGCGATGTTTGGGGGGCAGATAACTCTCTTCTAATGCCATATTTCTCACAAAAATCATTAAACTCATCAAAAATAAATTCTCCTCCTCTATCAAACCTTAAACACTTGATTTTCCTATCAACCTCATTCTCAAATTTTTCCTTGAATATCTTTAATTTTTCTCGTTCCTTAGACTTCTCTCTTAAAAATGCAACCCAAGTCATTCTAGAATAATCAATGTGTCGACTAGAATTTCATTTTCAGAATACTACCTGCAACATATTAGTTTCACAAAATACAAAGGAAATGCTACAGGAAATCCAAACTCAACCAATGAAACTACATGAAATGAATATTAAAATAAAAACCATATTATTACCTTCATGATTTAAGTCTCATTGTGTCCTAACTCCACTGTTCCTGGTTGCAGATGATTTTCTCTCAGACAAGCACTGGTAGCTTCCAAGATGGCATATGAAGAATGGAATGATAACTAATAGTTAACTGATACTATGATATGCAATGCAAATGATTTAAAGCTAAATGATTATGCTAAATGAGAAATGCTAAATTGCTAATTGCTTCAAGATAAAACTCATAGATGCATAAGCTTTTACTCAAATTGTTAACTTGAAGACTAACTCTTTCTCAACTCAAACTCCTAATTTTATAGACTTTTGAGAGGATAAGATGATGTGTCCGAGATCAACGGTCATGATCAGATCTATAAATTTGGATGGTTGTGAGCAAAGGTGAAGGTTGAGAGAAAGGGGGAAGGAGAAGACAAGTGTCACTCATCTCACCTTGATTGGGTTATAGACTGAGGGAATCTTGAGATGGTTGGAGAAGATTTAGGCATGAGAGGACAAGTGGACTCAAGTCCTTCCTAAGATATAGGGATGTTAGAGAGAATATAGAAGAAGGTTAAGAAATATGTGTACGTACACAATATTTCATTTATTTTGGAAGTTGGAGATAAGTGGCTAATAAATATTTTATTTATTTTAATTTTGTTGAATTAATTTAGCCACATGATGGATGAGTTGGCAAAAGAAAGATGAAGTGGAGATGGAAGGTGAGTTGGAAAAGAGATTAGAAGAAAAGGATAAATGAATTAATTAATAAAATATTTTAATTAAATTAATTAATAGAAAGACATGAAATGAATTAAATAAATTAATCTTTTCAAATTAACTATTTAATAGAAGAATAATTATTAAATAAATATTAAATATTTATTTAATTGCTCATAGCCATTTTTATGTGTATACATTTTGCCCCTCTTTGAAATGATGTGGAGACAACATTGTTTCAAAGATTAAATCAAGTCTTGATAGTGTGCTTGATGAAGATAAAAATACTGATTGTGTGCCCCCTCTCAGGAGATTGATCGTGAAATTATTGAAAAATTTGGATAAGCGATTGATCTCGCGATAATTGAAAATGTTGTTCAATTAAATTTATTTGTGAAAAATAAATAAAATTGCCCCCCTTAAAAGCATTAATTACTCTTCCAAATGGTAATTATGAATTAACCTACCCTTCCAAATGGTAATTATAAAATTATCCTACCCTTCCAAATGGTAATTATAAAATTAACCTAGGTTAATTTTATCCTCATTTGCATCCTTGTCAGCTTGTGGAGTGAAAAGAATTGCCTTGGTGAGCTAGAAAAATGGTGATTTCATTTGAGAACCATTGATTTGAGCATGTTCGATGGTATCAGTGACCTCATAAGTATGGTTATCCGGTATGTACCTTATCCCAAGCTTGTTTGCAACTTGTCGTACCAATTTCCTTGTTTTTCGGCACGTTTTATGTTTTGTTTTTAATTTTTCGATTTTCGATGTTGCGTGTTAGCGCTTTTGCTTTGTAGGTTTGCATATTTTCTTTGTAGATTATCACTTTTGTTAATTTAGCGCATTTAATTGTTTGGTTACCGCTTTTGAATGGGATGCTAGCGCTTTTATAGAATTCATGCTTTTGATCCATGTGTTCACGCATATGTAAAAAAGGTTTGCATTTTTGAATGATTTAGCACTTTTGACTTGTCCATTAGCGCATTTGTTGAAAAGGTTAGCTCTTTTAAATGATTTAGCGCATGTATTTAATAAAATAACGCTTTTGTTGAAAAGGTTATCACTTTTGCTTTAGATAAATTTGTTTGATTTTGTCCATGTTAAAATTCATTGAGATGATTTGATTTAGGCATTTTGATGCACAAATGTGATTGATAAGTATTCAATTAATGTCTTGATTGATAGAAATTTTGATAATGTTGATTGATAGGATAAACGATTGATAGATTAGCTCTAAGAGATCGATTCAGTTTCTGATGAAGAGCATTGCAGAGTTTGATTGAACTCATTGATTGATATAAAACCATGATTGATAGTTTTAGGTTGATTTGATAGCCTGATTTGCTTCATTGAAAAGATGTACCAATTATTGAGGTGATAGATTAGCGATCTCTTTGATTTGATAGATAAATGATTGATAGAGATCAAATTCTCTTGTTAAACAGGAGAAACTCGATGTTCTCCAGTGTGGGGAGAAATTCCTGACCATGTGACATTTAGTGCTAGAGCTTACCCAGGCTAAGATTAGACATATAGATGCCTGTGGATTATGTCATTTGTTATGCATGCCTGATATTACCCATAATAGGTGATTGTTGACTGCCTTAGCAAAGAGATGGCATAGCGAGCATAACACTTTCCACCTGCCCACTGGTGAGATTAGTGTGACACTCGAGGATGTCTACAAGATTCTTCACATCCTTGTGACTGGTGAGTTAGTCCAGTATGATTTTCAGGATCATGGTGGGACAGAGGCTTGTAGAGCCGTATTTGGTGATGAGAGCATTTCCAGAGGAGAGATCTGATGGGAGGATATGATTCTGTACTATGAGACTCTCCTAGTGATTCTTGTAGGTTTGATTGACAGATTCATCTGTCCAGATAAGAGATCTCAAGGTTTCGTTGTTGGTTGGGATGAGATTCTTCAGAGCATGATGCAAAATCGAACTCGATATGCGTGGGGTGTTTGCATGCTTGGTCATTGTATCTTGATCTTCATCAGGTTATTTTTTATGATAGTGCTAGTCGATCTATAGGATGCACACTTTTACAGATCTGGTGCTTGGAGCACATTTCTATTACTTGACCTATCCATCATAGAGTTCATGGTGAGAGGCAACCATATGTCTATATGTCTATTTATATGTAGGTATACTTACTCAACATAAGCTGGGTAAGATGGAGTATTGGCGTTGGGTTTTGGATTCACTGGATATCATCATTTGGAGACCTTATATCGATTGTGAGCCATGGATGGATGATGCACGAACATTACCATATATTCTATAGAGTAGATATCTGATTGGTCATACTCCATACATTATTGAGCGGTAGTTGATGAGTCACATTTTGAGACAGTTTGGTATCATTCAACACATGCCTACTGGTGTCACTATATATGCACGACGATACAAGGATAGGCAAGATTGGGGACCTTCTTTGTCTTTTGAGATAGCATGCGTAGAGTTTCAGGCTACTCCTAGGGTGGCTTATGATTTGAGATTACACATTCTAGATCCTAGGGTGATTGCGGATTATGCTCTGTACATGCTTGCACACCCTTTTCCTTGGATTACTGATCCAACAGACCCCCCCCCCAGCTCAGGAGATGAGGAGGATGATTAAGATGATCCCATCATTAGGAGATGAAGACAAAGACAAGAGCTTAGAGATGATTGAGAGGCTTGAGGTGAGGGAGATGAGGGAGGAGATGGAGGCGGAGGCGGTAGGAGACCCAGATGGAGAGGAGGTCGATTGAGAGTCCATGGACCTTTTGGATCAGTTGGCAGGGTTGGGAGACCACTTCCCATGGGTGGGAGAGATGCAGGACAGATTGGAAGGGAGACTGGCAGGACAGGTATGAGATCAGTGAGAGGATTACCCTTTATAGGAGGAGGCAGGAGCATTGGATTGGATGTGGGCTATGGGAGAGGCATTGATTTTGCTCAGATTCAGCTAGACCCTAGGGTTATTGTAGCTCATGGTGGAGAGGAGGAGGATTCAGAGGATCATTTTTTTCTCATTAGATGACGGGTTCTGAGAGCTATTCAGGTTGAGATTCCAATAGGTGGAGATGAGAGGATTCAGGATCATGTTCCTTAGCAGGATGTGCTAGAGCATGATACTTTGGATAGTCTCAGAGCATAGATAGATTAGCTTAGAGCACAGGTGCAGACACTCGTGACAGAGAGAGACATGGCTGTTAGGAGATAATAGGATACACAAGGTCTTCTTGATCATATTCAGCAGGTTGGATCTGCTACTCTCTAAGCTGATACCGTCAGAGCACTATTTTGGGTCGAGAAGGAGACATCACATTGGCGACGATTATATGAGGTATTAGTCACAAAGAGTCAAAGAGCAGGTAGCTATCATACTACTATGAGGATGGATACTAGCAGTGATGGAGTCATGGGACCTCCTCAGAGGAGTGGTGATCGTGGGGGACATCCATCTGGAGGATCTTCTCTCCCACAACCACAGAGACAAATAAAGTCAAGTGGTAGTGGCACAGGGCAACCTTGACTTGATTTATATTGATGAGGCGCGTGTATTTTTTATCTGATATCATTGTATACTTGGACTTTTTATTATTTTATGATGATCTATATGCAGACATGGACTCTATATGATGATCTTTGGTTTATGCATGTTACTCTATATGATGATGATCTATATGCATTGATTACATGGATGATGTTATGATGATCTTTTATTACCTTTATTTTCATGATGATGATGTTCTATATGATGATGCAATGATGATGGAATGAAAATGCTTTTGATTTTTGATTTTGATGATCATGAATGCAAATGAAAATGATTACTAACTTAAATGATATGTTGTACTTAAATGATGCAAATGCAATGATCTATATGAAAATTCTTCTAATGATTATGCATGCAAATGAATGTTGATTGAGTTTTTATTTTTATAATGATGTGAATGTTTTTTATTTTGATGATTTAAAATGCAAATGATGATTATGAAATGCAATTTATGGATACTTATATGTAATGGTTATAATGATAAATGAATCTAAGTGCAAAGATGCAACTAAATGACCTTAAGAACTACAATGATAATGATCCTAATGCAAATAATAATGATGATATACTACATGATTATGAAATGCACTTAATGGAATGTAAACTAATGCAATGATTGAAATGCAGCTAAATGAACTGAATGATGATAATTTAAATGATTCTTAAAGATAAATGCACCTACAATGATCAAATGCAAATTGTTTTTGTTTGTCCAAGTATACTCAATCTTTATTTATGACCATTGATCTCTGAATGGAATGAAATGCAACTAATAATGAATGCTTATAATGCAAATGATAATGAGATAATCTAAAAATGATCTAACTAAAATGATACTTCCATTCTTCATATTTTGTCTTATAACAGTGCTTGATTTCATCATTGAGCTTTAAAATGTTGTAAGAAAATACAAGCAACTTGACATAATGATTCAAGCTGACCTGAGTATTTCTTACATGGATTTTGATATAGCAAGTTAATACAAGAAACTTGATATAATGAATCAAGTTGACTTGAGTATTTCTTGCAAAACAGACAAGGATTATCCCCTTTCATGCATGACTCAGAACGTCCTCATTGATCTTTTGCCGATCATATCCTTAGACAAGTACATACCTTAATAAGAGATAAACCACATACATCAAACAAAGAAAATAATCATTCCCCATCATAGATTCTCTAGTCATGGACATTCTTGAGTCGCATAGAGTACATGATTAGCAATAAAATCAAGATATAAACACTGAATCTTGTATGTCATTCACATGTTCTCATGGTCATTAACTGATATAATCATCTTGATGAATAATCCTTAATAATCTTTTATTACTTAATGGTTGAATATTTGTATCCCGAGTTTCACAATTTAGTTGTTACAAAAGGCCTTGATCTTCGTTGCTCTGTTGCTCATTATTTGTTTCAAAATCCTAGGCGTTTTTGGTTTTTCGAAGTTTTCCAAATGTTTTGGATTTTCGAAGATTTAAAAGATCACCTTAGCAAAAGGAATTAAGAATTTGTCCCTAGCGGAAACAAAAATTTATTATGGATATATGAATTGATCAAGATCCAAACCATGGCGGGATATAATGCAGATTGATTGATTCTGATAAAATCTAAGACAGTGACTACGACAAGTATGTCAAATATTGATAATTGTTGGTAAGCCGCATATTTCCTGCTAAATGGTTCAAAGCAATGGATGTGAAAAATGAAATGGATGAGATAGGATAGATGGAAGCGGTAGATGCGATGGGATGGAATGGATAGGTGTGCAAAGCGATCTCATAGATGGAAGAACTCACTTTTTTAGATAGCGCATATTTACCAGGTTTTTACTATCTAAATTTATTGCATTTTTTCCATATTTTGATTATTTTTTTTCTTCTTCTGTTTTCACTTTTTTTTTTAATGTTTTTTAGGGATTTTCTGCTTTTTAAATTTTTACTGATTTCTTCAGGACTTTATATGCTTTTTACTGATTTTCTCCAGGACTTTATATCTCAAGCATAGAATTTCTTGAGATGGATGGAATTGATAGGGTCATCAAACCAATCACCTTCAGGGGTAGATAACTTGTATGCTCCTAAGCCATATGTTGCTACTATGACAAAAGGACCTAACCAATTTGGTTCAAATTTACCCTTCTTTTCTCGGTCTTGTTGATTTCTTGGATTCTCCCTTAGAACTATATCTCCAATCTGAAAAATGTGTGGCTTGACTTTGTGATTATAACTTCTCGCAATTCTTTGTTGATATGCTTTCAAATGATCTGTTGCATTTTGGCGATGTTCCTGAATCAGCTCAAGTTCTTAAAGTCTAGAGAATCGTTGTTCTTCTTCAGGTATAAGACCTTTCGAGGAAACTCGTAGAGAAGGTGTCTCTACTTCTACTGGTCATATGGCTTCTAATCCATAGACTAAGCAATATGGAGTTTCCCCCGTTGGTGTGCGGATGTTGGTTCGGTATGCCCAAAGAGTAGGATTTAACTGAATGTGCTAGTCTTTTCCAGCTTCAATGACTATTTTCTTCAGGATTTTCAAGATAGTCTTGTTTGATGCCTCAGCTTGACCATTTCCCTGTGGATAATATGGTGTAGAAAACCTATGTTTGATATGGAATCACTCATATAGTTCCTTCACATCTTGATTCTTAAATGGTCATCCATTATCAGTGATAATGGCCATAGGGACTCCATAGTGATAGATTATATAATTCAAGATGAATGATGATATTTGTTTTTCTGTCACTTTCGTCAAAGGTATTGCTTCAATCCATTTAGTGAAATATTCAGTAGCAGTCAAAATGAACTTATGTCCATTAGAGGATGAAAGATTTATCTTACCTACCAAATAAAGGCCCCATTGAGAAAATGGCCATGATCCTACCATAGGATGCAATTCTTGTGTTGGTGCGTGGATGAGATTCCCATGGATCTGGCATTGTTTGCATTTCTTGGCATATGTGAATGAATCTCTCTCCATAGCATGCCAATAATAACCCATACGAAGAATTTTCTTAGCTAGTGTTAATCCACTTGAGTGTGTGCCACAAATACTTGCGTGAACTTCATTAAGAACTTTCCAAGATTCTTCTTGTTCGAGACATCTCAATAAAGTGCTATCTAGACCTCGCCTATATAAGGTATCAACAATAATAGTATAGTGGGATGACTGACGGATACAATTTCTTCTCTAATTGTGGGATAGGTCAGGAGGAAGGATATTCTCTTTTAAGTATTGATAGGTTTGGCGGTATAAGGATTGATCGGTTCCAGATATATGAAAAATCATGTGGGTATGCTAGGATTCAATGGTAGGTTTCAAGATATCTTCCACCAGGAATTCATAACATTGTTGATTCTCTTGATTCTGCAATAGAGATGCTATTGCAGCCATTGCATCTGCTACTTTATTCTCATTTCTTGGGATCTGAGTGAATGATACTTCTTCAAAGTGTTCTTTAAATTCTTCTACCAACTGTTTGTAGGGCATGAGCTTGTCATCCTTAGTTTGATAATCATCATTTATTTGGTTGATTATAAGTTGTGAATCACCATAAACATGTAATTCCTTAATGTTTCATTCAATAGCCATTTTGAGCCCAATAGTCAATTCTTCATATTCTGCAATATTGTTTGTGCATGGAAACCTTAGTCTATATGATTTTGGAATTGTGTGTCCCTATGGTGTGATGAACAAAATTTCTGCGTTTGATCCATATTGTGTATAGGGACCATCAAAGTACAACTCCCAAAATTTTGTACTTATTGTCAGAATGTCTGCATCAGGAAATTCAATGTGCAATGGTATGTCATCTTGTAAGGGTTCTTCAGCTAATTGATCAATAATGACCTATCCTTTGATAGCTTTTCGATCAACATATTCTATATCAAACTCACTTAGTACCATAACCCATTTTGCCAATCTGCATATCAAAGTTGACTTGTTCAACAAATACTTTAGTGGATCTATTTTTGCTATCAGTTTCATAGAATGAGAGCATATAATGTCACAGTTTCTGAGTTGCAAATACAACTGCTAGACATGTCTTCTCTACTGATGTAATAGAGTGCTCTTTATTTACCTTCTTCATCATGTTGTGCTAAAAGAGCTCCCAATGATACATTTGTTGGTGAGATATAAAGTAACAATGGTTTCCCTTTGATTGGTGATACAAGTACTGGAGGATTCATGAGATATTCTTTGATTTGCATAAAAGCCTCTTCACACTTCTGATCCCATTTGAATGGAAAATTCTTATGTAAAAGATGAGTGAATGAATGACATCTATCTGCTAATTGAGAGACAAATCGTCTAATTGATTGCAATCTCCCTTGTAGAGAATGCAATTGACTTATGTTCCTAGGCAACTCCATTTCCATGATAACTTTGATCTTTTCTGGATCTACTTCAATTCCACGACCTGATATAATGTACCCAAGAATTTTTCTAGGGGTTACTCCAAATGCACATTTCTTTGGATTGAATCTTAACTGATATTGTTCAAGCCTATCAAAGATCTTGCCCAAGATGTTCAAATGTTCTTTCCTTGTATGAGATTTTGCAAGTATATCATCTACATAATCTTCCATAAATGTATGCATCATATCATGAAAAATTATTGTCATGGCTCTTTGATAAGTTGCTCCTGCATTCTTAAGCCCAAATGGCATAACATTCCAACAGTAAGTACCCCATGCACAGGTGAATGTTGTCTTTTCTTGATCTTTAGGGGCAATTCTTATTTGATTGTATCATGAGAATCCATCCATTAATGAAAACATCTCATGTCCTGTTGATAAGTCCACAATTATATCAATGTTGGGTAGTGGGAAATCATATTTGGGACATGCCTTGTTCAAATCTATGAAATCAGTGCTGACTCTTATGCTTTTATCTGGCTTTGACACTAGCACAATGCTTGAAACCCATTTTGGATAGGCAACAAGTCTTATGAAACCCACATCTAATAGTTTCTTTAGCTCAACTTTTACAAGGAGAGCGATGTGTGGATGCATCTTCCTTAGTTTTTGTTTAATTGGTTTTTCTTTTAGCTCCACATTGAGATGATGCATGATAAGATCTAAATCAAGTCCTGGCATGTCTGCATGGGACCAAGCAAAATTTATCTGTCTTTTTCTAAATAATTCTATGTATTTTTTCCTCTCTTCATTTGATAATGATGCAGTAGGATGAAGTATCTTGGGATCTTTTGGTGTGCCAATGTTTATTGCTTCCATTGGCTCTATTAGAATAGCAGATCTCTCCTGAAAATATGCAGGGAGGATGTCAAATTTTCCATCTTTTGGCACCTCAAAGAGGTTTTCACCGTCAAATACATCTTTTATTTTTCCTCTTGATTGATCTAGTGTTGCCATGAAATGGTTTTCAGCACTAGGTCTTTTTCCTTGTTTTATTTCAATTTTGCGATTGGAAAGTTTGGCATTCTCCTCATTGCAAGAAATGTTACTTGATTCCATGATGGAAGATATCTTAGGTGTTATGGGTTCGACAACATTAAGATATACAACTAAGTCATGGTCATTGGAAAAGACATTCAGTTCAGGGTTTTCTAGGTTATCCCAATCAATTAGTTCTAGATGAAGAAGGGGTAATTCATAGTCATCGTCAATGTTAGGTGCTTCAAGGTTCATGACATAATAGTCATAGTTTGGCGTAGATTAGGTAATGTCATAGATAGAACGCTCTTGAGGATAGTCTCTCCCAAGTGTTCTCCAACTAGTTCTAACAAAATTAGTATTGGTATTTTGTGGTTCACACTCAAGTGACTCTTCATCTGACGTTTGTCCCTCAAACGAATGAATTATATCAACACATACATCTTTAACACTGCAAGTTCCTTTATTAATTTCAATAGATTCATTTGTATTTTGAAGTTGACATACTTGTGTACATGACATAGAGGATTCTTTTGCTATCTTTTGTCTTCTTTCAAACTCAGCTTCTTCTGGACTAATAGTCAATCCCGCTTGACTATCTATTAGTTCTTCCATGGTTCTTCCATACCTTGGTACATCTTTCTCATCATTTGATAGAAATCTGATATTTCCTGATACTTGATCAACAATTTTTTGTGTTTCTTGTGGTGTTACTTCTCTTTCTTTTTCATCCTCTTTCTTTGGTTGTCTTGTGTATGCCTCTTTTCTCTGAATTCTGAGTTCTTCTTGTCTTCTTTCTAACTCTATCTTTTGTTTTGTGAAAGACAAGTCTTCATTTGTAATAGTTGTAGACACCTAAAAATGTCTCATTGATCATGTACTAATTATTCCTCTAATTGATTAAATAATTTTTTAATTATTTAATTAAGTTAATTAATCTTACTCTTCTAATTTCATATTTCCTCACGATCTTACTAATTATTCTATTTTAATTCTATCATCGTTTAATCATTTAAACCATTGTCTAATGTTAATTAAATATTTATTATTTAATTAATTTTGATTAATCCCTCAATTTAAACAATTTTTATTATTTAAATAAATTCATTTTTAATTTCTATCTCTATCTTTAATCCTTTAATCACTAACCCTCTTCTAAATATTAATTAAATATTTATTATTTAATTAATTATGATTTAATTCCTTTAATTTAAATAATATTTATTATTTAATTAAATTAAATTTCTAAATAATTAAATAGTTTCTTTAAATTATTTAATTGAGTTAATTAATTCTTCTAATTCAAATTCCAAATCCCCAAATTCTAATTTCACATTTCTTCTAATTTCATTTAATTTCATATTTCTTTTAATTTCACCTAATTTCAAATACATGTGCATGATTTCAAAAATCAAATTGGAAATCAAAGTCAAGCTAAATATATTCAAATACCAAATTGAATTAAAATAAATTCAATATTTGAATTAAATCTCATACAAAGATCAAATTGAAAATCAAAGTCAAAGTTCAAGCACATGCTAAATTAATTAATTCAATCAATCAATTAATTAATTCAGTTATCTCTTCAATCTCTATTTCTATCTTTTAGTTAGCTTTTTCTAAATAAAGCTCTCAAAAAGCTTTCAATCGGTTAACTATCTCCTCCTCTTTATTTCCTCCAATCATTCTTTTTCATCCTTCAATCAATTTTTTCTCAATCAGTTGACTCATTTAATCTATTCAATTAATTCCATTTCACCTCCAAATCAGCAGTTCAACTATCAATCAGTATGTGAGATCACCTGAATTCCACCTCTCAATCAATCCTCTCCATTAATCTATAAATCGAGCATTCAATTCCTCACAATTCCTCTGAATCACGAACTTTGAATCTTTGTGTCATTTGCAGGTTGCCAACGTGATATCTGAGAGCCACCATACCACAAAGAAGAGAAGAACAATGGAAGCTACATGCGATCATGAGATATGGAGAATTGATTGAATATTTACATTCCTATTATTTGATTGTATCATTTCATTGAGTTTGTTTGAATTCTATTAGGATAGGGATTTGTAATTTCTCTTATTTCTAGTTGATTACATTATGAATTTCAGCATATGACATTTTGGTGAACCCGACGTGAACTAACAACAATTTAACCTTCTCTGTTTTCTGTGTGATTTTGCAGATTGTATGGATTTTTTTTTCATTTTTTTTGCAAGTTGTACGGATTGCATAACAAAGTCAGAATCATGCAATTGAGCATACAGGGTCACGCATTCATGTGGAACCCATCATGCAATCATCTAGATACTGTCACGCAATCAATTAGATCTTGTTATGCATTCGTTAGCTGGTTTATGCGTTCTGTTTTTCTGTTTTTTCTCATTATCTGCACTATGTTCTGTCTGGATTCTATAATAAATTTATTAAATCTGAATATGGTTTACATTTATTGCATGCTTTAATTATGACATCTTATGGCACGTAAGGTACAATTCAAGATTTCAGGTGCAAGGAGGACGAAGGAACAAAGAAGACAAGCTAGACACTATCAACAAATCCTAAAGGTAGAAAAGAAGATACGAGATCTAGAGGACCAACCAACCATTGACAAATACAACATCCTAGTTCTCTCGTATAGAGTAAAATACAATTTTCTTAACATAGAGTGGATGATGAGAGATCTTGCTAGGGCATCACAATATGATTTGTAGGTTCCAGATCAGAATTAGCCTTTTTTTTTTCTTTGGTCTGTCTGTGTATCACACATTTGCCTAGACAAAATTACGCAATTGTTCTATCGAAATCACGCAATCGTTCTGTTAGAATTATGTAATCTCTCTGCCAGAATTATGCAATCGGTCATACAAGATCACACAATTGCTCAGGTATCATTACACATTCATTTTTTTTAATTGTTAATCTTCTATTTTCTGTGGATTTTCTTGGGTTACTAATTATTTGTTTGCAGCATGTGGTGAATTTATAGAGGATCAGATTATTACTGAATCATAAACACTCATTCTATCACACTTCAATTTTGGGCTTAAAATAAACCTAGTTAAAATGGACATGCATGTTATCACACTTCAGTTTTGGGCTTAAAATAAACCTGGTTAAAATTGACATGCATGTTATCACATTTTAGTTTGGTGTTTTAAAATTGACATGCATGTGCATATCTCACACCTAAACTTTGGGTTTTAAAATTAACGTGAATCAGGCTTATCAATAGAATAACTCACACTTCATTTTATTTAAGGGAAAGAGATTTTCATCGTGTTTGGGGTGGACCTACTGTTGCATCAACTACCTTTCCACCCGCCTTCGGGGTCTTGGGAGAAAGGGAGAAGGTGATAACAACACTCAATTTTTTCATTTTAGTAGTGAGGGGTATCTTTGACTGGGGATTTCATCACCCCATAGAGGTACTTCGAATTGGGATGTGTTGGGGATATCATCTCCCAACGTACTCTTGAGTGGGTTTTTCAAGTTGCTATATAAATATACTGGTCAGGCGGCTAGAGTGTTGAGTGAATTCGACATATGTGGAGGCCTTCCCTGCATCGATAAGCTCAACTAAAGTCTTAAGTGGCTTGCTCTGAGAATCCATCGTTGGATCAGGACCCCTCAAAATTTTACAATAAGAACCAACTTAGTAGCCCAAATCCTACAATAAGTGATTCTGGGAGTGTGGATCATACCTCTTAGATACCCCTCATGTACCTTGCATTATGAGACATAAATCCCTCGGTGATAAGATCTTCAGATCTTCGGGGTAAGAGAGACTGGCATGCCCGACAAGTGTGTGTCATGGAGTGGAGCCAGTGTTGCCAGACTCTCTATCTGTTTGTCTTGTTTTGGTATTTTGCTACGGGGGCCTCATTGAATGGTGTCCACTTTCCAGCCTAAGATTGTATTATGTTCTTTTATATGTATCATTATACCAGACCAGTATTGAGTCAATATTTGGGCTATTTTAGGCCCTATCTTACGTATCTCTGAATTCTCAGAGTTGGTCAGAACACAGTTCAGTCAACTATACCTATCTTCAAACAACTATTCTCAAATTTGGAAAAAAACAAACTTGTCCTACACATAGAATTACTGGAAACAAAGTTCATCTTGAAACATAAGACAGTCCTGTAAACTCAAAATTTTACATACTTGTGACCATAGGCAGTCCTTGCATAGTCCTCATAGTCCTCATTTATGTCCTCTTTATCGTCCTTAGAAGTTGCATAAGTCCTCATTTACGTCCTTATTATCGTCCTTAGAAGTTGCATAAGTCCTCATTTACGTCCTTATTATCATCCTTAGAAGTTGCATAAGTCCTCATTTGCATCCTTATTATCGTCCTTAGAAGTTGCATAGTCCTCATAGTCCTCATAGTTCTCTAATTCCATTCATTGCATTGTCAGCCTTCTCAAAATAGCTTACTATATCTTCTCCTTCTTCCATCTTCAAGTTTTCATACCTTCACTTAGTTGTTAGCCTCTTTGTCAACTTAACTCTCATTTCCTTCATATATTTCTTTTAGCTCCTGCCAAACCTCATAAGCAGTATTTAAGGAAATAACTTTTGTCAATTCAATTTTTGATAATGCATTGAAGATAGCGTACCTTGCCTTTTCATTTTCTTCATATGCTTGAATCTCATTTGGAGTAGTAAGACCATTTTCTTGTTGAACATACTTATTGTCCACCTCCTTCCAAGTTTTGCAACCTAGAGAAACTAGATAACCACTCATCTTTACTTTACAAAAACTATAATCAGATCCTTCAAAGATAGGAATAGATAATTTGTGTGCTATTGGATCAGGATCTACCTCAAGCCGTTAAGCTCTATATCAAGGAACCAAAGCTCTGATACCAATTGTTGAATATCTAGGCAACTAAGAGGGGTGGGGGGGGGGGGGTGAGTCAGTTGACGATTAAAATCTTCTTTAAACTTTACTCATAGATCCAAAACAACAAGCATAGTTAATCAAGATAGATAAAACATGAAAGCATTTGCACATAGTAAATCAGACACAATGAACACCAATATTTACGTGGAAAACCAAAAAGAATGCTAATTCTCAATATGAAAACACCGGTTAAGGTAATTTTTACAAAGGATACCTCACTACCAAAATGCTCACTTAAGGAGGGATCATTGACCAGAGAGGCTCATTGCCCAGAAAGGCTCATTGCCAAAGAAAAAAAGATAGAAAAGAAAATCCACCACTATAAAACTCCTTCTGGTAACTATCTGCAACACACTTCACAACAACAAATGGATTCTTTCAACCTCACATATCTTCTACACAATTAGCCATTCACAAAAATGCCACACTGACTCATCCAGATCATACACATACATATATTGTCTCTAGAGAAACATAATCTTCCAAGTTGGCCAAAACAAGGATCTAAAATAGTTCAACACTAAACATTTTGGTGGTGGAAGGAATGAGAAGTAGACCACATCACAGTGTTCTTGATCGAACACATCAACAGATTACATACATTACCAATGCCAGACCCAGAACATTATGCACACGCTATACAAATGTTGTTACACAACCTCAAATTCCGGATCAACACCTCAAATTCCATATCAGGATGGGCCCAAAAGTAGCACTGAGTAACATCAACAACACATCTTCTGAGAAATCACCAAACAACCACCGACATCACATACATACCTATCTTCCACTGTTGCTCAATATATCAAATCCAAACCTAACCGAACCACAAGATTTGACATCAATAAAAACATATAACATAATGCTAACATATTCCTTTGTTGGTGGTTGTGTGTTAGACGTAGGTTCCTTCACCACCGTAATTGACCTTCGTATTCTTCCTTTGGGGTCCTATGGTGTAGTATTGGGAATGGATTGGTTGGATGCACACCAAGCTTGCATTGATTTCCAACATAAGATAGTATAGCGTTTGGATGATTTTGGTAGGAAAGTGGAGGTAGTAGGTGTCTAGAGATCCATATCTCTCCATATGATTTCAGCCATGTAGTTGAAGTGGTGAATGCGACAAGGTTGTTAGCTGTTCGTACTCTTAGTTAATGATCTTGATGAGGGTGATTTTTGGGAGGTTTCTCTTGATAGTCACCCTATCATTTGGGAGTTTGCAGATGTATTTCCTAGTGATATTATAGGTATGCCACCTAAGCGTGACATTGATTTTCACATTCATCTTGTACCTGAAACAACACCTATTTTCAAAGACCCTTATTGTATGACCACTCAATAGTTAAGTGACCTCTGGTTGCAGTTGGAGGAATTGTTGGATAAGGGTTTCATTCACCCTAGTGTTTCCTCATGGGGAGTACCTATCATTTTTGTGAAGGAGGATGGGTCCCTTAACCCATGTATTGACTACTAACAATTGAATAAGGTGATGGTGAAGAACCGATATCCCTCACTGAGGATAGATGACCTCTTTGATTAGATGACAGGGGCCAAGGTTTTCTCAAATATTGACCTTAAGTCAAGGTACCATCAACTTTGCATTCATGAGGTTGACATTCATTAGACTGCTTTTCATACCCACTATGGACACTATGAGTTCATAGTTGTTCCATTTGGGTTAACTAATGCACCTTCAATTTTTATGAGTTTGATGAATGGGGTGTTTCGTACCTATCTTTATCAATTTGTCGTTATGTTTTTTGATGACATACTAATATATTTGTGGACTATGGAGGAGTGTGAGAATCACTTGTGTTAGGTTTTGCAGTGTCTCTGAGATAATCAACTTTATGGAAACTTGGCCAAGTGTGAGTTCTTTAAGACTGAGGTGAAGCATTTGCGACATGTCATTTTAGGAGAGGGTATCACAGTGGATCCCTCTAATATTTAAGCAATTGTGGATTGGCCAACACCAACCAATGTCTCAGAGGTCTGTAGTTTTATGGGCTTGGTAGGTTACTATAAACACTTTGTTCAAAGATTCTCGAGGCTAGCTCATCCTTTTACTTGTCTTCAGAGGAAAGGGAAGAAGTTTGTTTGTTCAAAGTAGTTTGCAACGTCTTTCAAAGTTCTTAAGGAGAAATTGACTAGGGAATCTATTTTGGTAGTACCTGATCCAACAGGTGACTTTATGGTGTGTACTGATGCATCTTTGGAGGGTTTAGGGGCAATTTTTATGTGGAATGGATGTGTGATTGCCTATGAGTCTCACAAACTCAAAGATCACAAGATGAACTACCCTACCCATGATTTGGAGTTAGCAATTTTCATTCATGCTCTTGTGCATTGGAGACACTTTCTTTTGGGTCATTGGTTTGAGTTGCACAATGATCATTGTAGTTTGCAGTATATTTTTACTCAGTCGAACTTGAATGTTAGGTAGTGTCATAGGATGGAGTTTATTTATAAGTATTATTTTGAGGTTTTCCATATTCAGGGGAAGGAGAATGGATCCTTGGAACACTTCCTATGGGTTCTTGGTATTAGGAGGTAAAGGTAGAGATAGAGTCAAGGAGATTCTTGGAGGGAAGGTTATCAGGGTATTCTTTGGAGGCATATGGGTTGTTGAGACATCTTGGTCATATTTATGTTCCAGCCACATAGGATCTTCATAATTTGATTTTGTTAGAGGCCCATTGTGCATCCTATTCAGCACATCCCAGTGTCAAGATGAGGTATGCAGACCTCAGACAGTTATACAATTGGTCAAGGTTGAGGTGTGACATTGTAGACTTTGTTTCTAGATATTTAGAGTGTTGGAGGGTGAAGGTGGAGCATCAACATCCCACAGGTCTTTTGCAGTTGAATCTTGTTTCGAAATGAAAATGGGACATTATTTCGATGGATTTCATAGTGGGATTGTTGATTTCATATTGGAAATTATTCGAGTCATTGTTAGAAATTGGTTATAGGTTGATCAAGGTGCTACATTTCTCACCTATTTGGTTATCTTATATTGTGTCCATTGTGGCTCGGGTGTTTATGGAAGATATTGTGTGCTTGCATGGGATTCCCCACAAGATTATTTCAAGTCGGGATTCTATCTTCACTACTGCATTGTGGACTTCTCTTTATCATGCTTTGGGAGCTCAGTTCAACATACCACCCTAAGACCGATGGGCAGATGGAGACGGTTAATTAGGTGTAGGAGGATATGATTTGCATGTATGTTATGGATCAATAGTCTCATTGGGAGGACTACTAATACCCAGTTGAGTTTTCATATAACAATGGGTACCATAGTTCGATCGATATGTCTTCATTCTAATCTTTGTACAGTTGTTCTTGTTGTACTCCTTTGAGTTGGGATCATTTGGAATATCAAGTTCTTTTGGGTCTTAACATGCTTCAGGAGATGGAGCAATAGTTAGATCACATTCGTCAACATTTAGTTGTGGCTCAAGATCGACAGAAGAAATTTGACAATTCTCATAGGGTGGATTGCTAGTTCTCAGTTGGTGATCGTGTGTTCTTGAGAGTGCGCCCACAAAATAGTTTGAACCGTTATGGAAAGGGTTCTAAGTTGGCATTAGGATTTGTTGGACCTTTTCAGATTTTGGAGAGGATAAGTCATGTAGTCTATTGTCTTGCTTTGTCACCGAGCCTTCCATGTTTGCTTCCGTTTTTACTTTTTTTGGACTCATGGTTGACTCTATGCATGTGTGGTTTTCTTTTGGATAAATTTGTGGACATACTTATTTGATTTATGTTGATGAAATATTCATAATATTTCTATGTTTCAGGACACATTGATGTTTATGATGTTTTATGCTCATGAGGACTTATGATGATATTAAGGTTTTATGATTATGATATCTTGATAGCTACATGTTAGATGATGTATTATGCTTATGATCTACTAACATATGTTTTGGTGATTCTATTTGAGGATTGATTATGATTACTAATGCTATTTATTAGATGTATATATGGATATATGTGTTGTGCAGATGTTTTGTGTTTGAGTGATGTAGGTCCCAGACATCGACTCCACCTTGCTTCACAGGTCTAAGTGTACCTAGCAATCCCTGATGGTGGTAATGGAGATAGCATTAACATTCACGTTGACTTAGCCCTAGCCATTGTCCCATATTAGGGAAATCACCTTGGTCTTGAGATTACCTGTTCAAATTACCATAAAGGCAATGTTTGTATACCTGAGTTTGTTTGCCTTGATTATGCGGTGAATGATATTTTTTATCTTGGCTATGTTCATGTGCATTCATGTGTTGTATTTTTTTTATAATATTTATAAGCTGGTGTAGACACCCATTTATGTCCACTTAATTAAAAAAATACTTGGTATTTATTTGATTATTTAACCATTGTTCAACTATTAATTAAATTAATATTTAATTAATTCATCTTAGTCCTCTTCTCCTATTAATTAAATAAATTATTAAATTTATTTAATTTAATTCACTTAACCATATATTGACAATTAATTAAATAAATAGAGCATATTTGTTTAATTAATCCCATCTCTAACATTTAAATAAATTAACTTTTATTTAAATCTCATCTCTCACATTTAAATAAATAAATATTTATTTAAATTCCTAAATCCCTCATCCACTTGCATCTTCTAGAAAATGCAAGTTGCAAACTAACCCTCTGTAGCGTCCTAAAATTGTGACACTTGCAATTTCGACTGCATTTCGGTCTTCACGATGGCGACGCAACACGCAACCTGAATGGAGACCCCAAAACTTGTTCGCGACTCTGAAAACTGCATTTTTCAAGCACCCTGGCCTGAACCTCCTTGCACCCTGCTCTCCCGGGAGGTGGGACCAGGGCGCCCAGCGCCCTGGTCCCTGGGTCCTATTTTGGGCCCGGTCTCCTAAGGGGCTCGGGTCTTTTTGTTTGCAATTTGGAAATTACATTTCCTGGTCGGCCTAAGGTCGGGAAAATCAGTCTATCAGCCCTAATTGACAAGTATATAAACTACATTTTTCCTCTCTCATTTGGGAACACAGATGAATGACGGAAAAGGCGTGGAAACTATACTCAAGCATTCAAGCATTCAAGCAATTGATCATTTCAAGTCTCCATTCAAGGCTAAGTGTTGCATTCAAGTCAAGGATTCAACCATTGAAGAGGAGATCACATACTACATGCTACAACATACAACATACAACATCTATACCTTCGCACATAAGGATACAAACATCCTTAGAACAAGGTATTCGTACTTGTTTTACAGTCATTTACATTTACAGCTCTTGCTCATTTCTTGGTTAATTCCAAAACCGGGGTTTGACCTAAAGGCAAACCCCTAATCCCTAACCCCCCAATCGTCTTCGCTTTTCTATGTGTAGGTTGCAGGTACACGGCTGAAATTGAAGATCTGGAATCCTTGTGCAGAGACGAACATATCCCCCTTTGTTTCGCGGATTTTTCGGAGGACCGTGGCGCTGGGCGCCATCGTCCCGACAACTTTTGCTCAAATTTGCAGGACAACGCCGTATCGACATTCTACTGCTAATTCCAGGTCCGCAGCTTCATCCTATAACCCGAACTCAGTTTATAAGCGAATCTTTATGACTTTCTATGCATGCTTAGCTTAATTTCCTTAACAACATTCTTTACAAAAGAGGGTAGCCTTGCTTTCCTAACCCTTGAAATTCATTTAGCATCCAATCTTACATTGTGTGGGATTGGATCTTATGAGTTTCAACCCCTCTTTTGAATGTAAAGTCTCTCCCCTAAGTGAAAACCATCGAATCCTAGCAAACCTCCCTTCTCTCTCCTCGGAGTTGGAAGAGGGGAGAACAACTAGGGTTCGAACGCGATTTTCCGCTTTACACCCTCTTCCTAATCATTTCTAAAATCCCTATCATTAGCCTAATAGCCCTTTAATGGTTTGCACATTCCTAAACCGAAGGTTAACCCAAAACCCATCAACTCAAACCTTTAATGGCTTCTTTTAAAGTCTTTAAGCCTTTTATGGTTTCATTCTAGAGTCTTCTTAAGCCTTTAATGGCTTCCTTTAAAGTCTTTAAGCCTTTAATGGTTCATTCTAGAGTCTTAAGCTTTTAATGGCTTCCTTTAAAGTTTTCAATCCTTTAATGGTTTCCTTCTAGAGTCTTCTTATGTCTTTAATGGCTTCCTTCAAAGTCTTCAAGCCTTTAATGATTTCATTCTAGAGTCTTCTCAAACTTTTAATGGCTTCCTTTAAAGTCTTTAAGCCTTTAATGGTTTCCTTCTAGAGTCTTCTTAATCTTTTAATGGCTTCCTTGAAAGTCCTCTTAAGCCTTTAATGGATTCTTTCAAGTCTCCAAGCATTTAATGCTATGTCCCCCTTTCCTCTCAAGCCTTTCCTTGTTGACACTAGTCAACATGTGATTGGCTTGAAGGAGAGCACATGGATTGAGAATTGACACTTCCTCAAGAAATCCTAACCCTTCCTCAATAAACTCAATCTCAACCCTTCATTTTCCCATTTTCCCTATAAATAGAGCTCATTCTTTAATTGTTGAGGGTCACACACACAAGAGTTATCCATGCATTGTTACTTTGCTTATAATTTTGAAGTCTTTAGAGGAAGGATTTATTATGTTTTAGCTCTTCCACAAGTTAGAATTGATATTTAGCATTAATACTCTATTCACATCTTCAAGCATTCAACACTTCACATAATCAACCATCTCCCATCCTCCATTTGACATCCATTGTGCTAGTGCTCAAGCTGAGGGCAAACTTCACATAGCAACAAGATCTTGTAGAGGAGGAGGACAAGAAGAGCCATGTCAAGGGAGTGTCATGAGGGAGTAGTATTCATGTTTCATTTTTTTAATTTCCTAATTAGCTTCTTGTACTAATCTTCCTTGAAAAGGCTTCAGATGGATTTGTCTTCATGTTTTGCTTATGGTTGAAAGTTCATTAATAACATGATTTCCTATTGGTTTATGCTAACCTCCATTTTCACAATGTTTCACTTGGTAATATCAGTTATTGTGTGAGTATTTATGATTATTATTATTGGTATTATTATTAATATTATTAATATTTTATTATCTTATATTAATGGTTTATGTTAGTATTATAATATTTGATTTCATTTTGGGAATTATGAGCATATTAATATGTGTAAATGCATTTGTGGTGGGGGTGTAATTTATACTTAATAGTTTTAACTTGAGTAATTATTTTTGACTGGGGTGAGTTTTATGCATTACTCAGTGATATTTATTTATTATTATTGGTGGGAGTTGGTTGCATTTTATGTGAAGTTTAATTAATTGATTTTTGTATTGATTTGCATAGTTTTGTTTTGGGGGTTGGTTGTGAATTCTCGTACATGATTGTATGAGAGAATTTATTATTTGATTATTGGTTTTTGAGAAGGGAAGGCTAGTAATTGCTAGAAATTTGTGGGAGAGATTGAATTTGATGTGATTGGAGAGGGTTTGGAAGGTATTTTTCCCTCAATCTTGAGCAATTTTGAGAGGATATTCTTGGAGTTTGTTTTCATATTGATTTGATGATTGCTTGGAGGAATTGTTGTTTTACTTTTCTTTCTTGCTAGTTGGAAACTCTTTTTTGTTCATGGGAGTGGATTTGTGCATCGTTCTTCCTTCATTCTTCTTCATTCTTTTTGTCTTCGTAGGACCTAAGGTAGGGTTTGAAACCCCATTTGAATGTTATTTGATTTTATTTTCTTTGGAAATGGAAAAGTGTTGCATTAAGTGTCTTTTATTGAAATTTGAAAGTGTTTTGAATTCTGGATATATATGTTTAGTTTTTCATTAAAATGTTATGCTTTTCCTTGAAGTTTTAAGGGGCTATTTTTAGGATTTTGGGTCTTTCTTTCAATTCCTGTGACTTGAGATTAAATTGAAGGGTTTTTAGGAAGGCAAACAAGAATCCCTCAAATGGGTCTTCACCTAATTTTTCTTCCAGGGCCTGATTGATGACCAATTTTGATCCCCAAGTGGCCCTTTTCCATTTGTGTAGTATCAGACTCAACTACACAGTTAAAGCCATCAACTGTGCAGGTTGAAGCCTCAAATACACAAGTTGAAGCTTCAACTACGTAGGTTGAAGCCTAAATTGCATAGGTTGAAGCCCCAACTACGCAGTTGCTAGGCCAATTGCATAGAAGTCATATTTTTGCTTTGTTTGGGTCGGTTCTTCTTTGTGGGGTTCCTAGGTGAGTTCTAGAAGATTGGGATGGGTTTTTTCTATGTTGTTTTTGTGTTTGGGGGTTTGTATGGTCTAGTTTGAGTTGATTCATGTTTGTTTATGTTTCCTTATGCTTGTATGTTCAAATGTTCAATTATTATTGTATTGGAAGTGAATTCACTGATGTATCTTGATGAACGTCTAGAGAGAGGCCTATGAATGTTTTAGATTTCTGATTATGCACTTATATATGATTCATATGAGTTATCTATGTTATCAATGTTTATCATACCTTGAAATGGAACCCTAAGTTAGAGGTGTTTAGGTGCAGTTTAGGGGGAGTGGTTCTCAATGAGGGTCAAGGCCCTAAAGTGACTAGCTAGGATAACCCATTGTAAGTTTCTTAATCAAGTGATAATTTAATAAATAAAATGTAAAAATTAAACAAGATAATTATGGTGCCACATCCATGGCCATGAGTACTCGTATAGACTAAGGATGGGAATGTGAAGGCCTGACAGTCCTAGGGGCGTTGATCTAGCATGAATAAAACTTCCTTGTCTTCATGAATGGATTGTTCAGTTCCACATGAGTTGTCAAATGGGGGCCGGAGTCTAGAGAGAGACTGCCAGGGTAACCCATGTTGAGGCAATGTGATGACACTCTTCCCTATTTGTAATCTAGGACCCTTTCCTATGTGGTTGTGTTAGAAGCCTCTGGTGAAACCTTGTTGAGTATCTTACTTATCCTTGTGTATATCCAGTTTCCTTGGTTATGGTGTTGTGTTTGTGAGTTGGCCTAGTTTGCTTGTGTGTGTGGGGTCTAGTGTCTATCTCCACAGAACGGTGGGGTGGACCTCAGGGTTCCATATGGTCAAGTGGCTATTGCAAACCTCCATTGGGGACCGATGGACTTGTTCATGTGCGTCGGATGGATCACGTTATCTTCTCTTGTACCTCTTTATTCTTGATGCAAATTATCCAGTTATTACATTAGTAGATGACATGTGTATATGGTGAAAATGGATAACAACAATATTGAAAGACCAAATGAATTCAACCACAAAACCCTAGCCTGACAACAACAAAGATCCACCATAACATATGAAGATTACCTAAGACAATGCAAATCAAATGAAATCACAAAGATTATACCATCACATGTCCAATAGGGTTTGGATCTCCATTCTTCCTATCTCCATTGATCTTGCTTGATATATTTGCTCTCAGATTTTATATGTGCACAAGAGCTCAACAAAGAACGGAAATGTGGTTGCAAGTAGGATCGCATGTAAAAGGCGTAGTGTAGTCGAGTGCGCAATTGAGTTGGGGTTGATAATAAAGGAAACATCTCCTTATATAGAAGACACTATAAGAAATGGAGGGATAAGATTGAGAGGTGTAAAAGATAAATGGTCGGCTATGATTAGAGGGTAGGTAGAAGAAATAAGAAAATAATGAGAGGGTAGGTAGTGTATGAATTAAGAGATGAATGAAATGTGTCATAGGTGGAAAAGGCTAATGAATTAATTAAATAAATAAAGATTTATTTAATTAATAGAAGAAGTGGGATCAATTAAATAAATAAGATATTTATTTAATTTAGAAAAAGGATAATTTAAATAAATAAAAGTATTTATTTAAATGAGAAATAAGGCTAGAAGAGGATAAATGAATTAATTAATTAAATAAAGATTTATTTAATTAATAGAAGAATTAGGCTAAAGTAATTAAATAAATAAAATATTTATTTGATTAGATCGGAGAATTTTAGGTGTCTACATTTTGCCCCTCTTTGAGACAATGCAGCTTGTTGCGTTGTTTCAAAGAAGATAAGATGAATTGATACAAAGTTGCCCCAAGATGGGAATGATATGCCCCCTCGAGAGATTGGATGAAAATATCTGAAAAGATCGCAGACAATCTCTTGATAAGAAAGAAAGGCTAGAATGGACTGACAAGATAAAGTGACAGAGCAACGGGATAAAGAAGACTGACTCGAGAGACGAGGGCTAGGGCAGTCTATAAAATAGACCACGAGGGGAATGCATCCTCATTGTCATCCACACATCGAAGAGATCAGAGTGCAGAGAGAGAATAGAGTAGCAACAATCAACAGCGATGGCATTGGTGCATAGATTCGATCACGTTCATCGATTTCAGAGGCCAGCCGACGCAGGAGAGCCGGTAAGTACCACAAAACCTCTTTGTACTTTGTCGCAATAAATGTTGTCATTAATGTATGCTAGGTAGTGCAAGAAATGTTCTTTAGGATAATGTCAAAAAATGTCAAAACTGTGTAGGCACGTCTGTGTTGGTGCCAGGCGCGTCTATGTTGGCTAGGTGCGTTTGCGTTGGTGCCAGACATGTTTGCGTTGGTGCCAGGTGCATCTGCATTGGTGCCAGGCACGTCTATACTGGGTAAAGCGTCTGTGCTAGATGCGAGCGTGTTTGCATTGTGCAGGCGCATTTGTGAAATGTGGGCACGTCTGTGCAGGGTAGAGGCACGTCTGTGTATTTCAGGCGTGTCTGTGCAGAGTAGGCGCGTTTGTGCAGTATTTAAGCACGTTTATGTCTTCAAGGTCGAATCGGCAATTCTATGATGAACATACGCTATCGATTGGATAAGCTGCTGAGAGGATACACTCAAGCAGGTCCTCTAGGGAAGACTAGGATAGCGGATAGTGCTAGGATTGATATTTCTATGATAGAACATACGTTGCCAATTAGGAAACTACTCAAGAGGATACACTCAAGTATAGCCCTAGGATAGGATAGATCAAGGCACTTTGTGATGAACAGTGAGTACCAAGACATAGTACTTTGTGTTGAACAGGGAGTATCAATAGGAGCAGCACTTTGTGATGAACAGGGAGTGCAAATAAACGAGCAACACTTTATGATGAACAGGGAGTGCCACTAGGATAGAATGCCATAAGCACTAGTGTAATAAGCAGTATTTTGTGATGAATAGGGAATGCCACTATGACTGACATGATTGATTTGCTTGACTGCAGGAGGACCTACCAATGTTGGAGTCATGAGAGAGATTCCCATTGACTCAGAGTTTGCGAGCAGAGCTGACAGTTGAGGAGAGAGCAGCGGTTCAGGCTATGGGTTTGAGATTCATTCTGTATGTGCCTGAGTTTCGGATGAGCATGGGGTTGTTGACTGCTTTAGCTGAGAGATGGCACTCAGAGACATGTACTTTTCATTTGCCTATGGGTGAGATGACAGTCACCTTAGAGGATGTGTATAGGATACTGCGGATACCGATCAATGGGGAGTTGATACCCTACGATCGAGAAGAAGACAGGGATGCCCTGAGATGAGTGTTTCAGGATTCGGGACCGGAGATGAGGGTTGGACACGTGGCATGGGACACAATGACAACGACAGGACTGGCGCTACCAATAGTGCTAGGAGGAGTGATCAGTGTGTTACACTATTCGGATAGGGCAACACGAGGGTTGGCAGTGTAGCCATATGTATTTTGACATCATTGTATAATGACATGATTTTTGATATATATATGAGTGTAAAGCGGAAAATCGCGATCGAACCCTAGTTGTTCTCCCCTCTTCCAACTCCGAGGAGAGAGAAGGGAGGTTCGCTAGGATTCGATGGTTTTCACTTAGGGGAGAGACTTTACATTCAAAAGAGGGGTTGAAACCCACAAGATCCAATCCCACGCAATGCAAGATTGGATGCTAAATGTGTTTCAAGGGTTAAGACAGCAAGGCTACCCTCTTTTGTAAAGAATGTTGATAGGAGAATTAAGCTAAGCATGCATAGAAAGTGATAAAGATTCGCTTATAAACTGAGATAGGAATACAGTATGAAGCTGTGGACCTGGAATTAGCAGTAAAATGTCGATACGGCGCTGTCCTGCAAATTTGAGCAAAAGTTGTTGGGACGATGGCGCCCGGCGCCACGGTCCTCCGAAAAATCCACGAAACGAAGGGGGATCTGTTCGTCTCTGGACAAGGATTCCAGATCTTCAATTTCAGCCGCGTACCTGCAACCTACACACAGAAAAGCGAAGACGATTGGGGGGTTAGGGATTAGGGGTTTGCCTTTAGGTCAAACCCCGGTTTTGGAATTAACCAAGAAATGAGCAAGTGCTGTAAATGTAAATGTATGTAAAACAAGTACTAATACCTTGTTCTAAGGATGTTTGTATCCTTATGTGCGAAGGTTTAGATGTTGTATGTTGTATGTTGTAGCATGTAGTATGTGATCTCCTCTTCAATGGTTGAATCCTTGTCTTGAATGCAACACTTAGCCTTGAATGGAGACTTGAAATGATCAATTGCTTGAAAGAATGCTTGAATGCTTGAGTATAATTTCCACGATTTGTACACATATCCTCTACATCCCAAATGAGAGAGAAAAATGTAGTTTATATACTTGTCATTTAGGGCTGATAGACTGATTTTCCCGACCTTAGGCCGACCAGGAAAGTTAATTTCCAATTTGCAAACAAAAAGACCCGAGACCCCTTAGGAGACCGGGCCCAAAATAGGACCCAGGGACCAGGGCGCTGGGCGCCCTGGTCCTGAAGGACCAGGGCGCTGGGCGCTCTGGTCCCACCTCCCGGGACAGCAGGGTGCAAGGAGGTTCAGGCCAAGGTGCTTGAAAAATGCAGTTTTCAGTGTCGTGAGCAAGTTTCAGGGTCTCCATTCAGGTTGCGTGTTGCGTCGCCATCGTGAAGACCAAAATGTAGTCGAAATTGCAAGTGTCGCAATTTTAGGACGCTACATTTAGCCCCCACTTTAGCGGGAGTATGTATGCTCATACTTCCGGTAAAGTACAAGGAAACAACATTGAAAGACTTTCACCACGTCAAGGAGGCAAGATACACCAAGCCCCCAGTGGACTAAGGATCTTACGACTTCGATTGACAAAGTAAAAGGGAAGATCACGAGGGAGAACCATGACTGTCAGTAGTAAGGCTCCCTCACTATGAGTCATGCAAGAAAGATATCAAAAATTTTCAAGGCAAAGCTAAATTTGCCAAGAAATTTTCAAGTATCTTGAAAAGATATGAACGGGATGTATGCCCCCCTACGTTAAAGCGATCGCACACGCCTCACCGGGGGTGATTGCTTTAAGGTAGTGATACATATAAGAAATGAGAAAGGAAAGGAGCACGTTATCGCAAGGATTTAGCCCCCAAGTGTGAGATAAGCCCAAGGATAATAGACACAAAACACAAAGCACAAGGTGACTTCGCTTTCCTCGGGGTCAGTATGCTGTATGATAATTCATGTATATCATATGTATGTATGCATAATTGTTCTTCATTCCCCAATCAAGGAAGGTCACCTAGAAGAAGGGAACACATGTGTCTTTTGAGTCAACATGAGAGAGATCGAGAGATCTCAATGCTTTGCATCGTCCTCAAGTAGACAACACTAAGGACAACAAATAGAAGAATGAGAGTAACATATAGAAGAAGTAACAAAAGAGAGGGGGAAAGAATCTGCTATGCTAATGAAACTAGTCTAGCACGTCATCTACCCCCCGATCTTGCTGATCAATGTTTCGGGAAGGCAGGGAACACGCTAGAGGAGGAACATCCAACACAGCAGATGGAGCTATCACAAGATCCAAACAAGGGCTATGTTCATGTTCCGAGCCACATTGTTCTTGTCTAGGAGCTAGGATAAGTGCTTTAGAAAATTCATTAGATAAATGGTTATCAACATCAACAAGTTCATATTCACTATCAGAAGCAAGAGGAGTAACATTTTCATCCATATCATCATCAAGATTTATAAAAATAGGATCTTTAACTCGCACCGGATCAAGACCATCATGCATCTTATGTTTAGGAGATTTCGGCTCAATTTCCGGTTGAGGAGAAAATGGAATAATGCTTGTTGAAGGTGTTTTTGGAGATTGCAAAGTTTGAGAAGCAGCTGCCTGAGCTCTAAGACGACGCTTTCATCGGCGTTCACGTGCAGAACGATTTCGTCTAGTCTTAGTAGGAAGTTGAGAAGATTGAGGAGGAGGAATGTTCTCATCCTTAGCACTTGGGTGTTTAGGTTGTGGTCTCTTAGGCTAGATAATAGGAGAAGAAGAAGGTCTCTTCTCTCTATAAAAAGAAGGAGGAGGAACTGCTCCATACAAAGGAGGAATATTTGGTTTAGGGAGAAGACCAAGTCCATCATGACGAGGAGGTATAGGTCTACTCTTAGGAAGTTTATTAGGCATAGACATAGTCACATCCATAGGGATGGGTTGAGAATCTTCTTGAGGAAAGACATTAGTTTTATCTTTCAAAGGAAGAACTTCCTTCTCAAGAATGATAGGAATATCAAGTTTAGGTGCTCTAGGTTCACTTAGAGATAGGATCATATCTGTTTTCCACTTTTAATAAGATTTGAAAAGATGATCACTTCGCGGAGGAAGAGATTGGAATTGTTTAGGCCAAAAGTAATCAATAGGAACACTAGAGGTTCTTTCAGCTGGTTTAAAGAGACTATGATTGACAGTAACAACTTCACCATTATGGGGAAATTTCAAACACTTGTGGATAGGAGAAGCAATAGCTTTCATGGAAGATAGCCAAGGATAGCCAAGCTTCACACGAAATTGTTCGGAAGATGGAATAATAGAAAAGTTCACATCAAGAGATTTGTTATGGACCTCAATAGGCAATGTAATAGAACCAATTGCAGGAGAAGAAAATGCATCAAATAGTTTCACAATCACATCTGTTTTGTCATATATCACTTGATTCAATTGCAAAGTAAAAAGATATTCTTCAGTAATAACATTAACCATGCACGAAGGATCAATAAGCACTCCACGGCAAGGTGTATTCTTAACTTTTGCAACTATGTATAAAGGACCATCAGGTGCCCTAATGGTTTCACTGGAATCAAATGTGATGGAAGGTTCTTTAGGGATTTCTTGCTGCTCTACGAAGTTAATCACATTCGGAGTCATAGATACAAGACCATCAAATGAGAGAGAGGAATCATTAGCCTCAATTGCATTAGAGGTATGAGAAGGCAATGGATCAGTGAAAATCTGAAGATTTTGGTTAGGAGGAGCTACAGATGGGTTGCCTTTATCATTCACTCCAGAAACAGAGATAGTATTGTTATCAATCAAATCTTGAATTTTACCCTTTAAAGAAAAACATTTTTCAGTATCATGCCCAGGCTGACGGTGAAATTGACAAAAAACTTTGTTATCAAAATAAGGTGAAGTAATCTTTGCAGAATCAATTTGTCTTATAGGAGGAAGAGTAAGCACATTTTGTTCCAATAACTTATTCATAATACTATGCAATGATTCATTCAAAGGAGTATACTTTCTTTCTTTCTTGAAAAATTTAGAAATAGGAGGCACACCTGATGCTGCATTCACATTGTTGTTGATGATGTTTTCATTGAATTTGATGGAATCTCTGTTCGGTTTAAACTTCCCAAATGGTTGTTGACTGCTATCACCCTTATCACTCGGAGCCATAGGATGTGATTGTTCCATTTGACTCACAGTCAGTTGATAATTGTGAAGAGTGGCACACAACTGTTGGAAAGAAGTAAACTCAGAAAACAGAAGTTTGTCTCGAATATCTTTTTGTAAATTAGAAATAAAGATTCTTTGAATATCATTGTCAGGCACTGGAAAAGAAATTTGAGCATACAAATGCTTATATCTACCAATGAAATCAGTCACTTTTTCTTTAACACCTTGTTTACAATGCATTAAATCAATCAAAGTAACTTTAGGACTTATATTGTTTTGAAATTGTTGAATGAAAGCATTTGCAAGTTGTTCGAAAGAAGTAATAGAATAAGAAGGCAACGAGCAATACCATTGTAGGGCTTTGTCTCTTAATGTTCTAGTAAACAGTTTTGCAAGCAACCTTTGGTCATAAGCAAAATCGGTACATATTGTTTGAAAAGTCTTAACATGTGTTAGAGGATCTCCTTTACCATTATAAAGTTCCAAATGCGGGATTTCAACATGTTTAGGAGGGATAGCTCAAACAATGTCAAGAGAAAGAGGGCTCACAACATCAAATGTGGGCACACTAAACTTAGATTGATTCATAGAGGCAATTTGTTGCTGTAAAGAAGAGACAGTTTGTGCAAGATTGTTAATGGTCGCTTCAGTCGAAGATTTCATATTGGATGTGTTAGATTGAGATGGAGGTGTTATGTTATTGAAAGAAGGTAAAGAGTAAGGTGGTGGGACTCTATGATAATTAGTCATAGGAGATGATTGGACAGGAGGAACACTACAAGGAGGGATGGAATGGTTAAATGACTTGCCCCCTTGCGTCATGTTCATTTGTGGAGATATAATAGGGACACTCATTGAAGGAATGAATGAAGAAGTCGGATTGAATGAAGGAAGAGGGTTAATTGAAGAAGAAGGGTTGCCCCCATGACTAGTAATCACGGGAGGAATGTCTTGTATAGAAGTAGCCATGATGTTTGATGTAAAGGTAGGTATACTAGCAATAGGAATTGTCAAAGGAATAGAATGATTGACTTGAGTAGGAGGTTGTGTATAACCTAAGGTTTTGGCACAACTTTTCATAGGCATCACATTCGAATCCACAATGTGTGCAATACCACGCAAAATATCAATTCCATTCTTATCACTTTGAAGCATACGTTTTAGACCCTCAATTAAAGGAAGAGCTTGACTATCAGGGTATTCTTGAGACATCCATTGTCAAAAATCGTCAAATTGGTTATCCAATTTCGAAAGTTGTTCTTCAGAAACCTCATGGAGAGCTTCTTCATCATTAGGAGGATTAGAGGAATTACCCATGTCCTCGTTAAAAAGGCTATTCAAATTAGGTTCCATCTCCTCAGTAGTTAAACCTTGGAAAGACTTAATTCTACGGCTTCGTCTAACGGGAATAGTGTAAGTAGGGCTTATTGTTGTAAAACTCATGCACTAGAAAGAGAGAGAAGATTTTGAATTTAGAGGTAGCAATTTTTAGTAAAATCAGCCGATCTTCTGGATTTAAGCTGTTAAATGCAATCACAACAGTCTCCCGAAATTTCGGAAAAAATGCCCGGGACCGTGGCGCCCGGAGTGCAACACGGTCCTTGCAACTTTTTTCGAAATTTGCAGGGATGAAAGGTATGATGATTTTAGAGCTAATCTGAAAAAATTGAGTGATTTTACGATCTGTAGATAGGCCAAATTAAAGTTGTAATCTCAAAATTGAACCCTATCAAGATTGTCGAAAAATGCAAAAATTTGAATTTTGAAAAAGAGAGGGAAACTGAAATTTTGAATTTTGTGATTTTAGAGGGAATATCCAGAGCAATGCAAATTTTGGAATTTGAAAATTGACTCAATTTCACGCAAAATTCAATTTTGAAAGCGGAAATCAAAGTTGTTGTAATTAAGCACTTAATTTCAAAAGTCACAAAATGCAAGAATTTGAATAAAGCACTGAAATTTTTAATGAATGATAACACGCTTTTCAGATTTAGGACAATAAGAACACAATTTTGACACAAAATTTCAATTTCAATGATTTTTAAATGTTTAGAAGCCTTAATCCAAGCAATCACAAGACCAACTTTGACTGTTATTTTGAAGGTGTTAAAATTGATAAAATCAGCCAAAATTCTGGATTTTAGCAGGAAAATACAGTAAGATCTCGCTCCCGAAATTTCGGAAAAAATGTCGAGGACGATGGCGCTCAGTGCCACGGTCCTCGCAACTTTTTTCCAAATTTTCAGGGATGAAAGATATTGTGATTTTATTGCGGAATCCAAAGTTACAGCTGATTTGGAGATGTTTTGATCAGTGAAATTGTCGGACAAAGGTTGAATCAAGAGGGTTTCAAAAATTAGGGTTTTGACAGTTAACCACTTAATTTTCAGAATTAAAGCACAAATATGAATTGAAAATTTTTAATAGAAGGGCAGATCTGAAACAGGCATTAACATTTAGACATTTCGCAGGTTCAATTACTAAAAAGAAAATTTAGGGTTTTTATGCAATCACCTCTAAAATTTTGCGAAAGATCAAACATGGAAATGTAATCAATTTTTTCAGATCTAAGCATGAAAAATCAGAAAGGATGTTCATGTCGGGTTCACCAAAATGTAAAGCGGAAAATCGCGATCGAACCCTAGTTGTTCTCCCCTCTTCCAACTCCGAGGAGAGAGAAGGGAGGTTCGCTAGGATTCGATGGTTTTCACTTAGGGGAGAGACTTTACATTCAAAAGAGGGGTTGAAACCCACAAGATCCAATCCCACGCAATGCAAGATTGGATGCTAAATGTGTTTCAAGGGTTAAGACAGCAAGGCTACCCTCTTTCGTAAAGAATGTTGATAGGAGAATTAAGCTAAGCATGCATAGAAAGTGATAAAGATTCGCTTATAAACTGAGATAGGAATACAGTATGAAGCTGCGGACCTGGAATTAGCAGTAAAATGTCGATACGGCGCTGTCCTGCAAATTTGAGCAAAAGTTGTTGGGACGATG
The DNA here is from genome assembly GCF_030272615.1 of Cryptomeria japonica. Taxonomy (NCBI): domain Eukaryota; kingdom Viridiplantae; phylum Streptophyta; class Pinopsida; order Cupressales; family Cupressaceae; genus Cryptomeria; species Cryptomeria japonica. Next base: position 557,911,178 of record NC_081408.1, on the reverse strand, counting down.
GCGCCCGACGCCACAGTCCTCCGAAAAATCCGCGAAACGAAGGGGGATCTGTTCGTCTCTGCACAAGGATTCCAGATCTTCAATTTCAGCCGCGTACCTGCAACCTACACACAGAAAAGCAAAGACGATTGGGGGGTTAGGGATTAGGGGTTTGCCTTTAGGTCAAACCCCGGTTTTGGAATTAACCAAGAAATGAGCAAGTGCTGTAAATGTAAATGTATGTAAAACAAGTACTAATACTTTGTTCTAAGGATGTTTGTATCCTTATGTGCGAAGGTTTAGATGTTGTATGTTGTATGTTGTAGCATGTAGTATGTGATCTCCTCTTCAATGGTTGAATCCTTGTCTTGAATGCAACACTTAGCCTTGAATGGAGACTTGAAATGATCAATTGCTTGAAAGAATGCTTGAATGCTTGAATGCTTGAGTATAATTTCCACGCTTTGTACACATATCCTCTCCATCCCAAATGAGAGAGAAAAATGTAGTTTATATACTTGTCATTTAGGGTTGATAGACTGATTTTCCCGACCTTAGGCCGACCAGGAAAGTTAATTTCCAATTTGCAAACAAAAAGACCCGAGACCCCTTAGGAGACCGGGCCCAAAATAGGATCCAGGGACCAGGGCACTGGGCGCCATGGTCCTGGGGACCAGGGCGCTGGGCGCTCTGGTCCCACCTCCCGGGACAGCAGGGTGCAAGGAGGTTTAGGCCAAGGTGCTTGAAAAATGCAGTTTTCAGTGTCGTGAGCAAGTTTCAGGGTCTCCATTCAGGTTGCGTGTTGCGTCGCTATCGTGAAGACCGAAATGCAGTCGAAATTGCAAGTGTCACAATTTTAGGACACTACAATGAGATGATTCATCCTTGCGGTAGCTATATGCATGTGTACCTATGTGATGCTTCTATATGTTTTATGATGCTTATGATATGGATGCAAATATGTACATAATGAAATGCAATATTTTTTATTTTTTATGTTTTATATGTTATGCCAATGTAAATGTGAATGTATGAAATGCAGATGAATATGATAATGCAAATGTAAAATGTGCTCATATGTGTTGTGTACAGGATGTGATGCAATTGTGATATCTATATGTATGTATGAAATTCTTATATGTGGTAATGCAGGTGCAAACTACATGAAATGCAAATGTTTTTGGCGTGTCATTATACTCCGTCATGTGATAACAGGCTACACAGACTCAAGAAGGACGATGGAGGTCAATCAAGATAGGGGGATAGAAGGTAGAAGATATGAAAGTGAAAGAGCTTCTTGTGCATTATCATCATTGAGCTTTATTATGGCAAGTAGGTTATGACAATTGAGGCATATGTTCGACCCAGAAAGTCATTGTACCTATTTGCATGGAGAGTAGACAGTTAGAAACAAAGAATACCCCAGTTCATACTAGACTCTCAGTGTCCCCATATCCTTGGACAAGTCAAAGCATTACTAAGAGATAATCCACAGACATCAAATACAAATAGGTGATGATACCCCATCCTCGCCTTTCTAGTCAAAGACATCCTGGAGATAGAATCTCTAGTCAGAGACATCCTGGAAAAGCTAAAAGACATGTCACCAAAAAGATAAAATCAAAAGAAAACCAAGACTCGACACCAACATCCACTATAGTCCTCAAGTTTAGTGTCTCTTGTCACTTATGTAAGTCATATTTGATTATGGTCACAATGCTTACTTTCACAAAAAAGATAGATAGCACTAAACCATAATGTTGTCTGAGTCTGTTGAAAGATTTGATTTGTTGAAGCCCATTGTTACTACTGTGTCTCATTTGAAACTGACTGAATCCATGAAACTGATACTTTATTGCGGAGAAGACGGAACTTTATTGCAGATTGGCGATGCAGATGTTGCTTTATTGTGGATTGTGTGCGTATAGATTGAAAAAAACTGGAAGAAACCGTACTCCTCGAAACATGTGATGTTCTTAGTTCCACACCCATCACTAGACTTAGGATTAGCCTTAGCCAAAGATAGGATTTGATTTATTATGAATGGAAAGGGATGAAAAGGAATGTTTATTATGAATGGCTAAACAATCTTGGGTAGATCAATAACAAGCCATGATGGGAATGTGTAAGTTTATTATGAATGGCTAAGCTGTGAGCGTGTGCAAAGTGAAAGGATGAAAGTGAATCCTGAAGGAGGGAGAAGCAATGTCTCTACACATGGCGCCGGTGACCCAGTTTTCACCATGGTACTTGCCCAGGGCGCCATCGAAGTGGTTTTCACCGTTGGATGAAATGTTTTTCTGTTTTTTACTTCCTTTTTTTTTCAATTTTTTTGTCACAAGGCGCCTGTTTGCTAGGTTTTCACCAAGTAACGATTTTTTTATTTTTATGATTTTTTTGTATTTTTGATATTTTTTTATTTTTTTTGTATTTTTGAATTGGGATACTCTGAAGAGCTATGTAAAACCTGCGAAGGTGCATGCTATTGATGGGATCCTCCAAAGGTTCACCCTTTGTGGTTGAGAGTTGATATGCACCAGATCCATATGCTGTTGTGATGATGTAAGGACCAAGACAGTTTGGTTCGAACTTGCCCTTCTTCTCTTTGTCTTGCTGGTTTTTAGGATTTTCTCTGAGAACCAAATCACCTACCTCAAATGTGTGAGGCTTGACTTTATGATTGTAGCTGCATTGTTCTTTGACTGAATGATGTGTAGCTCGAGTGATTGTCTTCCTTGATAAAGGAATTGAGATAGAATTACTAGTGTGTGGACTACAGAGGCCCATATGCGTGTCACCTGAAGAAGTTTGGGCATCCTTGATAACAAAGTCTTTCAAGGAAGCTCCATTAAAGGTCCATGATGTATCGCCAAAAGGGGATGGATGTGTGGAACAAGTGGATGAGTTATGAAGGCTTATGACTATGAAAAGAAGTGAAAGTAGGATAGCATGATGGAGACTTAGGATCAACAAGTGTTCTTTTTTACTTGAAATTGTAGAACTTTTGCCCCCAGTTATTTTGATATTAGAGGAGATCAACTCTTGTTCCTTTTCTTTCATAGGATTTTTATCCTTGACTTTGATTTTTGCAGAGTCCAATAGCTTTTGATTTTGATTTGGACTAAAGGAATTCTCTTTATTTTTGACTTTTAGAATTTTATTTTCAAAGCTTGATTTTTATCCCCAATTAGTAAGGGCTTTTCTAATTCTTGTTGATCCAAGTCTAGGAGCGGAGTGGAAATGGAATGAGTGGATGAAATGGTAAAGCTATGTGATTTCTCAAGAGGGTTGGCGATACGCTCAATAGATTCTTTGTTGGATCCACTCTTAGGACTATTGATATCAAGAGTTGCTTGCACCACTAGAGGAGATTTGTATTCAGACTCAGTAGCCACAACACTAGGTGGTTCACATCCAATTCCTTGCAAATTATTTATAGATTGTTCCTGTCGACTGAATACCTTAGGAGATAGTGGGAGTTGATCAATATTGAATATATACTCACCACATCCCATGTCTTTAAACATGAACTTTTCTTCCATCTCTGCTTGTTTTGATGTAGAAGCTTTCAATGATTCTGGATCCACATATGCTGAAGATGGAACAACTTCTCGATTGACTGGGATTGTTATTTCTGATCTAGGTTGCAAATTGTTGCAATATATGAATGGATTTGGATCACCATTAACTGTTATTTCAACTCCATTGTGAGGAAACTTAATGCATTGGTGATATGTAGATGGGACTGCGCTCATCTCATGAATCCATGGACGTCCTAGCAATATGTTGTATGTGAGATCCGGGTCTAGGACTTGACAAACCACATCCTTTGTAATTGGCCCAAATCTGAGAGGCAAGGTGATTATGCCTTTGGATGAATGCTCTTCATAATCATATGCCTTGATGGTAATTTTGTTTGTAGCTTTCACAACTTTATCTGAATATCCCAATTGTTTAATAGTGCTCAATGGACAAATGTTTAGACCTGCTCCTCCATCTATCGGGACTCGTTTTATCCGATGTTTGTGTATGAAGGCTTCAATGTGTAAAGGTGCATTATGTGGTTGACTCACGGAGGCGTCATCGACTTCTGTGAATGTAAGGGAGTGTGGAACAGAAAGGTATCCCACCATGGCTTGAAACTGGTCCACATTCAGATCAGTAGGGACAATAGTGTCTCTCAAAATTTTGTCAAGGATAGCTTTATGCACGAGGGATATGCGTAAGAGCTCAAGGATGGAAATGAGCACGAGTGTCTTCCCTAACTGTTCTACAAGGTCATACTCACGCTTGGTTGTCAAGGAAGTAGTATTTTTAGCTGGAGCACCTTGCAAAGTGAATTTACCTCGACAAGTTGTAACATTACATTCAGGGGTAGGTTCGGAAGAAGATCCAATGCCTTTTAGGACAATCTTGGGTCTTTGGGTAGAAGTCTCAGGCGTTTTGTCCTTGATGATAATGGTAGAGACATAATTGTCCATCAAAATGTGATTGATAGTTGAATCAAAGTTATAGGATGCTCTGGTATAGTTGGTTTGGTCATCTGTGGCTTTAGATTTTCCTTTGTCATGCTTTGGGAATGGTTCCTTAAACATTTCATGTTCTTGGTTGGATGAGTGTCCTTCAATCTCAATGTCACCTCTATCAATGAGATCTTGTATGATGTTCTTCAGTCGATGGCAATTTCCTGTCTTATGACCTTTGCTCTTGTGAAATTCACAATACTCATCATCATTCCACCAATTTGGTTTGACCTTTGGCTCATATGGAGGAAAATCTGGAATTGTGATTATCTTGTTTGCCACTAGCTTCTTGAAAACTGACTCAAGTGGTTCTCCCAATGGAGTGTACTTCCTTTGTGACTTTGAAGTTGTTTGAGTATTCACTTGATTGTTTGTAGAGCTTGATCCAGAAAAAAATGATTTTGGGTCGCATTGTATTGGCATCAACAACACCATCATTGACTATGTTCTTGTTTTTGTTCCAAAATCTTGGCTTATCTTTTCCTTTATAGTCATCTTTGTTTTCCTTGAGTATCTTAATGACTCCTTGTTCAATTAGGACCTTCTCTATTGCTAATCCTTTTTCAATGATGTCCTTAAAAGTGGACAAACAAGCTTTTCTTAGGTCATAACCAATGTCTTTGTTACCATTTTGGGTGAACATCTCTACCATTTGTTTTTGTGGAATTTCACAAGAGCATCTGCTGGCTAGATTCCTCCATCTTTGTAAAAATGATGAAAAAGATTCTCCATCCTTTTGCTTGGTATTGCACAAGGTAGTGACTGATATGTCTATCTCTATGTTGTATGAGAAATGTTGGATAAATGCCTCTGCTAAGTTGAGCCATGACTTAATACCAGGTGGAAGTTGGGAGAACCATTCCATAGCTTGATCACCTAAGCTTTGTGGGAATAATCTCATCAAATATGTCTCTTTTGCTGCTACCTCAATGCAAGCTGTGAAAAATTGTCTTATGTGTGCCTTAGGATCCCCTTTGCATCTATACTTATCAAACTTAGGCGTCACAAAGTGTGTAGGAAATGGAGGCATTGAAATGCTCTTGTCAAATGGATAGGGACATATGTCTCTCATTGTGTAAGTTGGCTTCAGTGTATTTATGTACTCCATTTTCTTTTGTAAATCCTTGATTTGCTATTCCAAATTGTTCTTAGGTGGAGATCGACTTCTTGGACCATATCCCATTCCTGAACCACCGGGTGGAGGAGGAGCATGTTGCATATATGGATGATATTGATCATACACATGCTCATATGGAGGAGGTCTATAATGATGTTGCATATATGGACCACTTGGTATAGAGTCATGATGAGGAATGGAATATATGCTTTGTCCATGTATACCATACTCTACAGGAATGTCATGAGTTTGTTCTAATGTGTTGCCCCCAAATTTGACACGGGGTTTGCTTGTGTCCAAATTTTGAGCATGCCTTTGGATATCCAATTGCTTTGGTGGTTGATCCTTAGCATTGGTATGTGATTGAGTATATTTTTCTGCATAAGACCTCCATAATGGTCTGCGAAGGTGAGTATCATATGCTTGACCATGCGTGTATGGGACCTCTGGTTTTTGAAACAAAGATGATTGTGATTCAGGCACCATATGTAGTCCTCTATTGCCTCCACTATTAGGCCTCCTTTGATCCATGTTCGAGTGAGTTTGTTGCAAAGGTCTATGTTCCATTATTTGAGACATGTCAAAATCATGAGGGATCTTGGCTCCACTTTGTGCCATCACTTGTAGAAAGTATTGTCCATCTCTCGTCATTATTTCCTCAACTAATCGATTGAAATGGGGATTCATAATGGTGCCTTCCACTTCTTCCGAATGTACTGAAATATTGTCCATATTGTCATTATGTGTACCATTGTTGTTTGTAGTGTCCATGTTCTAGATATTTGGAATGTTTCTATAGGCATCCATGTCAGGTAATGTAGTATAATCAGAATTGAAAAAGATATCATTGGCATATTCATAGGAACTCATGTTTGTTGACTCTTGAGCCTCTTTAGTTTCTCTCCTAGATTTTTGGGAACGGGTTTCAACCATGAACTAGATATTGACCAAGATGTGTGAGACTAGATGAAAATGGAAAGAGTATGGAAGACCAAGGGTTGGATGAAATGTAAATGAATCTGAGGTGTACTTGCAATGTCCAAAGTGTAAGACCAAGTATGTATGTAGTAGAGTAGGTGTGACTTCCAAAGAGAGGATAGTTTTTCTTGATGAGGTAAGTTGACCTTGACTCTAAGTAAGACCAAATGAAACCCAAAGGTGATAGACCTTGATGAGGGACCACTTAGCAAAATGTTGTTGTATGTAGTGTGTTGACAAAATAAGATGAGGACAAGCAAGTGACCTTTTGACTCAAGTTTAGACAAATGTGAATGTAATGTAAGGTGTAAAGCAATGATGGACTTTGTGAGACCCAAAGACAGGTTGAATGCTAGATGGAAAACCCAGAGAGATAACCTATGAAGCTCAATAAGTCTGAAATTGACTGTTCTTGTTTGCTGAATTATGAAAGTTTTCAATCCTGAAAACAGACATGCTTGTATACTTCACAGACGCGCTTAAAGGACACAGACACTATTCTGTCAGACACAGACGCGCTTAAATGACACAGACGTGGTTCTGTCAGACACAGACACATTTTTGAGATATTGCAATGTTGCTCAAAAGGCACAGACGTGTTTCTGCCCTTCACAGACGCGTTTAGATGACACAAACGTGGTTCTATCAGACACAGATGCGTTTCTGCAAACTTTGTGCAATTTTTCCAATCTGTGAAGTTGTTTTGTTGTGACCAAATCTAAATGTTTGACTGTTTTTCATGACAAGAGAACACAGTGTTGATGAGGACTCAATGTTTGCAAGTGTTTAGACTCAAAATGACTCAAAGAAAAGTGTGTTGTTTGATGTAAAATTGTTTTGCATACACTTGAAGACACAAAAGACACAATGTTTTGGTGTTTGGTCTTGAATGTTTGATTGTTCAAAATAAGTCAAGCACAATTCTTATGGTTGGCTAGGACAATAATTGTTGATCCCACATGGAGTTTCCCCCGAGGTTATGCTATTCAGCACGGATACTTAGATGCTTGACCCCACTGGCTCCACCCTTGGCACTCACTTCTCGGGGTAGCCAAGCATCAGTCCCCACGAAAACTCCTCATGGCGAACTTTGTATCTCTACTAAGAACTGTATGTGTGTGGGCCACTACCAGAGGTCCGACCTCCTGCCCCAACAACTAGAAGGAGTTTGGCTTCTAAAACAAAAAGGTGCTAGTACTTGGGCATTCGCTCGTGTGGCCATACATGTGGCACTTTCAACTCTGTAAATACAGAAGGCTCCCAGTCGGTAGGGGTTACGCCCTACAAATGATCAAATAAATTTGATCAAACGGGTTTATGAGGAGACATAGTGTCAGTATGAACTAATCAACACACATTATCCATAGTTTTCACCATGAATACAGTTATTTATAGTGGTTTGGAAGAAGATGGTTTTTCTTTTGCTACCACTTGGGTCATTCTCTCCTCGCTAGTAGTCCTAATGACCACACGGGAGACGGACCCTCTAAAGATTAAACAAAAAGAGCCTATTGCTCAAGACACAAAAGACAATGGTTCAATTTTAGTGCACCAATTGAAGTGTTTGTTAATCTATGAAAACAAGGCACACAATGAAAGATCAAAAACCCTTGCTAAGATCCTGCAACAAAGATTCGTTAGTAGTTTGGATTTGTTTCAAATGATCACCCCTTCATGCAAGCACACAAGTTAGGTAAATTTTAGATCCAAAAGACTTTGTGAAAATAGGGGCCTTTGACAAAACAATTTTGCTTTCAAGACAAGCTGCACTAATTTCATTAGCTAGATCTGAAGATGTTAGCTCAAAATAAACCAAATCTAACATCTGAATGACGCAAAACCGAATCAAAGAAAAACTAAAAATGTAACAAATTCACACAAACACGGTTATCAGAAACACAAACACTATAAAATTTCGCAGACGCGCCTAAAGCTGACACATACGTGGTTCTAGAACATAGACGCGCCTGAAAACTCCATAGACCTGACTAGGGAACACAGACGCGACTTTCAGAATCTGCAGCAAAATAAAATACTGTCGAGGACGCAGACGCGATTCCAGATGTTGCAGACGTGGCAGAAAATCAAAAATGCGATTCAAAAGTACGCAAATGCGAAAATATCAAAATGTTGTCGGAAATGTCAGATCTGCAACTTCAAAACACAAAATCTGCAACAAAAGACGTTAAATGCAAAAGGGACAAGAGTCCCACCGGGTGTGCCAAAATGTATATGGTGAAAATGGATAACAACAATATTGAAAGACCAAATGAATTCAACCACAAAACCCTAGCCTGACAACAACAAAGATCCACCATAACATATGAAGATTACCTAAGACAATGCAAATCAAATCAAATCACAAAGATTATACCATCACATGTCCAATAGGGTTTGGATCTCCATTCTTCCTATCTCCATTGATCTTGCTTGATATATTTGCTCTCAGATTTTATATGTGCACAAGAGCTCAACAAAGAACAAAAATGTGGTTGCAAGTAGGATCGCATGTAAAAGGCGTAGTGTAGTCGAGTGCGCAATTGAGTTAGGGTTGATAATGAAGGAAACATCTCCTTATATAGAAGACAATATAAGAAATGGAGGGATAAGATTGAGAGGTGTAAAAGATAAATGGTCGGCTATGATTAGAGGGTAGGTAGTGTATGAATTAAGAGATGAATGACATGTGTCATAGGTGGAAAAGGCTAATGAATTAATTAAATAAATAAAGATTTATTTAATTAATAGAAGAAGTGGGATCAATTAAATAAATAAGATATTTATTTAATTTAGAAAAAAGATAATTTAAATAAATAAAAATATTTATTTAAATGAGAAATAAGGCTAGAAGAGGATAAATGAATTAATTAAATAAATAAAGATTTATTTAATTAATAGAAGAATCAGGCTAAAGTAATTAAATAAATAAAATATTTATTTAATTAGACTGGACAATTTTAGGTGTCTACAACATGCATTATTGGAAATCATTGTAATTGTATCATTATTATTTTATTTGGACACTCCTTAGGGAGATTTATGTAATGTAATCAAATGTAATTAAAAAGCAATGTAATCCTAGAGTAGTGTTTTAAGTGGTTCGGTGTTGGTACTGGCTATGGATATTTAATCATATCTTATGCAAAAGGGTTATCATAGGAACACTTAGTTTGGTGTTAAAAATGAACCTAGGAATAGATGTTAATGTTCTTACATTATGTAATGTAATTATTATTTCATTATGGTTTAAGTTTCTTAGATCTTGTTTAGGAGTGTTGCATAAGTAGTGACATTGGGGAACCCGCAAGAGGACTTATTTTATGTGAATGTTTATCTTTCTCTTGTTCATTTGTTATAGTTAATTTCATGATGAGTTTATGAATGTAATGTAATTTAAAAAAAATAAAAATTATTGTTATGTTAATTTGGTTAGTTAGTTGTTGTCCTATGGGGTTCCCTAGCGAGGCATTACAATTAAAAGACTCTCTCTACAAATTACTTCCTAACAACCCAAACCTGGAATCACTTCCAACAATCCTTTCTTCATGTGTCTAGTTATATATATTTTCTTCATTCTTGGGCTGCAAATTAATAATAAAAATCATTCCTAATGTGGCATTTAGAACCCATGCAACCCACTACTTGCAATCTATCCCAAAAAATACATGCATAAATGTAACTCCCTTCTACCTAAAATCTCCCTCCAGCAAATTTGGATCCCAATTAATGTTTCCAGTTGCAAAATGACATCCAAGAAATGATATCTAACAATTTGGCATTACATTTTGTCCTCATCAATTTTCACAAACTAATAAAGTTTTTCAATATTGGATGTTGGATTTTCATTTCCATCACTTGGTTACATTTTGCATATTAAATATGCATTTAATAAATCAACATTGATAGTCACATAAAAATATATTTGTGTAATCTTAACCCATTAATTCACCCATATATTAACATTAATATGCCTTGCCAATTTAATTCACAATATGCTAGATGTGTGCAAAGAGTGATTGGATCCTTGCATGCAAAGATGAAAATAAAAAATAAAAACAAAATGAATTAAAACTTTTCTTTTTTTGGTTGTGTAGGATTGCTCGTGCACCTAGATTGTTCATGCATGAAGTGGGTTTGATCAAGTATATCTCTATTTATATGTAATTTGGTTCTTCTTTCCTATCTTAATTAATGTATGATTCAAAACTCTTTGGGGAAGCCTTTGTTTTAAACTCCCAAGTTTTTAAATTAATTCTTTAAATTTATGGTTCAATGTCAAAACAATACATTAATGCAAGAACATCTAATATCTTTTTTTTTAATACAACGCCTATATTTAAATGTTATTTCATGAAGTTTTAGGCTTATAACTAGCAATATCTCCCTCGTAATTATCTTAGTGTTAATCTCTTTTTATGGTGTTTATAGATCTAAATTATGGGTAGATACAATAGAGAAAATCTAGGTCAAGGTGGCTTCTTGGAAATGAGATGGCTTAGTTTAGCAAGAAGATTAACTAAAATCAAGGTGTTTAAATTGGCTTGTTATTCATGTTTATTTTGTTTATCTATTCTTTCCATCCTTAAAACATCTGTCATAAGTTTCTATTGTTTATAATCATTTTCTATGAAAAGGTAATACTATGGAAATAAAATTTTGTGGACTCATATTGGTGAAGTTCTATCAAACAAAAAATTAGGGAGGGCTAGGTTCAATGATCTAGAGTTGAATAATTTAGCTCTAGGTGTTAGATTAGTGTTGGTACTTCCTTGCGGAACCTAATTAATGTAATAGGTCCTTTTCTATGTAATAAATATAAGGTTAACCTTATATCCTACATTTGTTTTCATAAGATAAAATTCTTATTGGTTCTTCCATTTGGAAACTTTTAGTTAAATTGAGGGAATTATTTGTGTCTTAGCTACCTTGGGTTCTAGGTGATGTTAACAATGTAGATTTTTGGTGTGATTTTTATGAATATCACCCCCCTATGCAAATTTCTAATTCTGAAGGAGACACGTGCTTGTTTGAGTGAGCTTTGGGTATTTGGGTAAGATTTGGGGATATGGCTTTGATGAGTATTGGGATCAAGTGTGGAAGGATAGTAGGATTCACCAACATTGGAGTTCTTTTGTTTTGCTTTCTTTTCCCTAAGAACAACAATATTTTATTTTTCCATATACGAAGCATATTCAAGTTTTATAGATGACTAGAAAGGATGAAATTAGATGTATTGGTGATCCTTGAGGTTCTTATAAGAATAATTTAGGCTATACACTACTCAATATTAATATTTACCTTATTTGTATGATGGATCAATTTAAATGATTTGACTCTGAGGCTCGGGTTTGCCCAATGCATGTGGCTTGCGGGTGGTTGTGTGCATCCCTAGAGGACTAGTCTCACCTCAGCTCACCCCTTCCTAACCCCAACTTGGCAGTAAATAAGACCAAGGTAAGGCAATTTGGGCGCTGGGCTGGGTCGGGGGGATACCTCTAGAGTAAAAAATAAATAAAAATTAAATGGTTTGAAGTAAAAATTCCTCTTATGATAGTAATTATTTTAATCTAGAGGTTTCTCTCAACAAAAAAATACCTTAAACAATTTTGGGAAGTGAGGTTTTCATGGTTTATGTCAATGTGTGCTATGTAAAAAGGAAAAAGAAGCTACAAACCATATATTGCTTTACTATATGATTTATCCCATGTTATTTAGTTTTATCTCTCAAAGGCTTGGAATGGTTTAAATGTTTTTTTGGAATGATGAGCCAACACATGTGTTGTTGACATATAGGGTCTAATAAACCAAACTCCCTATGGTATGATTTCTTAATTTCCTAATTGTGGGGTATTTGGATTAAATGTAGTAGAATACTTCAAGATAGGTAGTGTGCGTAGCAACAATATTGGGGATCCCATCAAGATAGCTAGTGTACTTAGCAACAATATTAGATGAATATTGGTTCTTTTATTTGTGCCTACACACAATATGTAGTTTCAAATATTGAGGTGAATTTATCTCCTACTAAGATTTCTCTATTAAAAGATTGAAATATTTCTATCTAATCCCATATTGAAGAAGAAAGTGATAAACAAATTATTTGTAAATAGTTGTACTAGGGAAAGTTGCCTCTCTTTTTCATAAACTTTACTTTAATGTTTCATCTAGGTGGAACTTGGGAGATGTTGAAAATGGGGTATTAATGTGATGACAAGGGTGATTTTGTGAAGAGTGGGTATATTTTCCTAGGCACTCGAGTATTGATAATAAGGCTAGATGAATGGTGACTTTAGAAGAACTTGTAATGGGTAAGGAAGTTGAATGTAAAAATTCCAATGTTGAGGGGGATTCCTTGGTGGTTATTTTAGGGTTGTCCAAGATACCTTGTCTAAGTTGGAAGGAAAAAAGTTTATTAAATGAAGCTCATTATGTGTGTAAATTATTTGATAATGTTATCATTACTCATTGCTTTTGAAGTAAAATAAGGTAGTAAATCTACTGGCCAATACAATGATCAATCGATCTCCTTTCTCAACTATTGAGGGAGGTAAAAAATAAAGAAAAAAATGAATCAAAACGAAGATCGAATCCTAATTATAATGCTACTACTAGCTTTGATGAAGAAAACTAAGCATACAAGTCTCAAGTGTAAAGCTTGTTAGGAATATGATTGTATAGCAATAAACAATAAAAAACGAATGCAATAATAAAACACAAAAAACAATATACAAGAGACTCATATATATGTGGTTCACCCACTATGGGCTACGCCTACAAAGAAAACAATCAATCCTTCCTTTATTTCATCTAGTAAAATGAAGGGATACAACCTACAACACATTCGCCACAGCTCCTTCATTCTCTCAAAATACACAACTATAATGTAATTCCTTCACAAAAGAGAGTTGCCTTCAAGGGAAAAATAATTCCAACATATCCTCTACTGTTAGATCTACAACCTAATTATAACTCATCTAGATTTACTACATCAAATTCCCCCCTAGTCCCCCTAGATTTGCTTGGATGGGCATATTTTCAATAGAGAAGATTTTTTGTAGGAACATGCCCTCAGTTGTAGATTCCCAAAGACATGACCGAAATTGTGTGGTCTTCATGCTTGGAAGATAAATCACCACTATTCGTTGAAATTTCCCACAAATCACACCATAAATGATGAAAGAAAGTAGTAAAGAGGAGTGGTAAAATTTGTCTTCGAATCCTTTCATCTTAAAGGCAAAGGATATGTCTATTCAAACCAACAATTTGATGTTTTTAGAGATTATCATGATGAAGAAATTCATCTAAAGTTGCAAGCCACATGAAAGCATTAAGTTTTGTAGACATTTAGGGTGCAAGACACTTAAAACCAAATCTTAGCGTTCATATCATTTATGCCTTTTTAAAAATAGATTTATAACTAATTTGCACCATGTAGATCCTAAAACTTTTGAAGTCTCAACCAATAATATTTTAATGTCTATATAAAGAGATTTTTTGAGGTGTTAAAATATGAGCTAATCGGTTAATGAGAAGAGTATATCATTGATCTAGCCAAATGTGTTTAGGTTTCTATTTCCAAATCCTCAAACCATCTTGCATGAACTCATAATGAAAATAAAAAATACAACTCCAACCAATTTCAACACATTTATATTTTAATTCAAGGAGATCAAGTGATTCCATACTTCATGCCAAAAAAGAGCAAGGTCACCCTTCCCCACAATCCAAAAAAGGCTAGTTTTAATCAAATTACTACCCAACCTCATTGTTTTCCATATTTGAGAACCCCTACCAAGGGTTAACATCCTAGGAATGAAAAACATTTCTCCAAATTCAGGTACTTAGAGCTTAGGAATTCTACCCCAAAACCATGTTCCTCAACGCACTATCTCCAATATAATTCGGTAGCAAATATTATTGTCAAAGAGGGAAAATTTTAATATCTTATTTGTCTCTATTTATCATAACATATTTTATCCCAATTAACCAAATGCAACTTCTCTAAATTTCCTTCACAAATTAAATTTCTCATCTTATATTCTGAATCATAGTGGATGCTTTTTAGAGTCGCGAGAGTCATACATCTATAAACCAAGAGAACTGGACTCAACAGTTTAAGGACTATATATCTAGCCAAAGAGAGGCACCTATGTGTTGAATAATTAATATGGCACTAAACACAACCTAATATAACATTTTAATCCCTTTTTCAAAGGAAAATATGATAAAAATCTAGATACTTGAATATTTCAAGGAGAAGCAACTTAGAAATAAGAAACTTAGTAATTTGTGCCTAAAGACGAGGGTTTGTATGGAAGAAAACTTGAGATTTATTTTCATTAAAAACTTGACCAAACACATTAATATAAATATTAAGAGCTTTCCCAGGAGCAATAGCTTACCCAAAAGTGGTATTTCCCATCAAATAGGCATCATCCACAAATTCTTGGGATCTCTGAAGTTGTATTTCCTCAACTTCTTCAAGAACTAAGACACTTAAAGACTCACTAAGTCTTTTTGCTAGAATATGAAAAAGATATAAAGAGAGGATCTCCATAATGTAGTCCTCCTCCAAAATGAAAAATAGCATAAGAACCATTCATTATCACTGAAAAAAGAGAGGTGTACCAAGTCATGTCCATTGAATCCAATTATGATAAAAACCAAAGATGCATAAGACATCTCCAAAATTTTCCAAGCAACCATATCACAAGCCTTAAAAAGATTTCATAGAATTTTTCTTGTTAACATGCATAGAGTTAATAGCTTCTTAGACAATCACAACACCTCCCTATTATAGAGAAATGAAAGGAGTTGTTTCAATCACTCAATAATAGTTTATAAAAAATCCTACAAACAATATTGTAGAGGGCTTGTGCCCAACATTAAAAAATTCAAAGCATAACCTTTCTTATGAATCAAAGCCAAAAAAGAGTTATTAAAATCTATTAACATTTTCTTAGAGGTGTAATTCCCTAGAAGCCTCCAAATTGTTATATTTGACAATATTCCAAAAAAATTGAAAGAAAACAAAAGGAAATCCATCCAAACTTGGGTTTTTTATCTTCTTTTAATCATAAACACCACCCTCTCTAGCTCATCCATGGAAATATAACCATTGATGAAGGAAATATCTAGAGGGAAGATAAGTCTACAAAAACAATCCTAAATGATGTGTATTATAAATTGAGATATCCATGGGGATTTTGAACAACTCACAAAAATGAGAAACAATGCCTTATTGGATATCTTGAAAGGATTAATTCTTTGAATAGTAGACACTTAAAATCTGCATCACCTTCGTTCTCCGTTTTTAACCTTATCACGTGTATGATTTTCTTTATTCCCATGATTTTGTCTCGTCTGTTCCTTGATTAGATTGTTCCCTTCTCTTCCCATTTCAGTTTCGGGATTACATTTTACCCTTAACCTTGTCCTTTTTGTGTCAGTTCATTCCCTTGTTACTTTTGCAATGATGTTTTGCCTAATTGTGTCTCGATTAGGGTTTTTTGCTCCTAATTCGGCCCTCTCGTTTAGCCTTTTTCATGATTATCTAGATCCTTCCCCTCTCTTCTCACTCCTGATGCAAAATTTGAATTTGACCTCTACTTCAGCCCCCTTGCATTGGATTTTTCCCCTCGTCTTCGACAGTGTCTATTTTGACCATTTTCTCTGTCTCGATTTTAGAGTTTTAGGCCTGCTTTTTAGGGTTTTTGTTGCTTCTTGCCTTCCATTTTCGATCCCCTTGGATCCCCTTTCCTGCTCATTCATATGAAAAAGATGCATTTTGACCTCTTTTCCAGTCCCATGGTGTTGTATTTGTCCCCTCTCTGTTCTGTGACCCGCTTTGACTCGATTTACTTGATATTGCTCGGTTTTGCCTGGTTTGCCCTAATTTATAGTTTTTCACTCGAAATGCCTCATTTCCTATCTAAACTTTCCCATTTTTTCTAATTTAATCTATTTTGACCAAAATTGACTTAATTTGACCCCTTTTAGATCCCCAGACATCAATTTGACTAATTTGCCCTTTTAAGTTTAATTAATTAATCAATTAATTAAGCCCTTTTTTTACTAATTATTTTACCCTAATCTTTCATCAAACCTCTTCCCCTTTTTAAAATTAATTAATTAATATTGCATTATTTGATTAATTTTGATTTATCCCCTTTAATTAAACAATCTTAATTGACTAATTAAAGGTTAATTTATTTTAACCTATAGTTGAATAATTCATTTAAATTATTCAATTATCTAATTATGTCTTCGAATTAAATAAATATATTTATTTATTTAATTTTCCTAATTATCTTCTCCCATGAGGATAATGTCCGCTTTTTCAAATTTTAATTGAAAATATCTTCCCAAAATTTGAAAATGGCAACTTTGTCTCAAGATTCATCTTTGATTTTCAAAAATCTTAATATCAAAATATAATTCAATTTTTAATTCGAAAATGAGGTATGCATCCCCAAATTTATTGATTTATTTTTTTCTTTTTCCTTCTTCTCCTTCATCCTTCCTTGAATGGCAACTCTATCATGCGTTTGATCTCGTCCGTCCACCATATAAAAAATCTTTTCGATCTTGCCCGTCTGTCGAGTCTCCAGTTCTCTATAAATTGAGGACTCCCCTTCAATCAATTCATCTAACTTTCATAAAATCATTCTATCAGTTTATGTGGCACATCTAACTTTCTTTGCATTCTTACTTTGTCACATTGTCATCTAATTTTCAATAGCTTAATTAAGTCTAGTTAATCATCAACAGTTAGCAATTAGCAATCATCTTTAATCACACGTTCCTAGTAAGGTTCGCCCACCGATTCCTTTTCTTTCGTTATTTCATGCACCTAGCTTCTTGAGAGTGACATATCTTCATTAGAACCGAAAGGAAGAGCAGTGAGGTCAAACTTAAGGAATAATGGATAGTTTGCATTCATTTTGTATTTCGTTTCAGTTACTTTGTTGGTAGGACTAGAAAATATAGTATGCAGTTTAAGTTTTTGTGATTAACTTAGGAATGATTACATGCATGTTTTTGTTTTCCAAACCGATTCTCATTTTCCTCGTCTACAAGAACTATCCTCTCTTTGAATCTCCTTGAAACCATTAACATGTTTCTATGCCATAACAAAGTGGAAGAAAGAAGAATTCTTGTTCCCTACCTATAACCATTTAGTCCAAGATTTTTGTTGCCACATAATTTCTCCTAAGGCTCATTTTTTTGAATTCATTTTAGAGTTTAAAATATTGAGTTAAGAGATCTTGATTAAGCCTAAATAATGCCAAACCTAACTATTCAATCTTACACCCTTCATGTGGGTATGTGATTGGGAGACATTGTTGGCAATTTCGAGGAACTGTTTATGTGTTGCATTGATGTTTTGTCATTGATGGCAACAACGATTGTTTTGGTTGTTTACTGGTTTCCGGTTGGTTCAGGTAAAGTGGTTGGATTATGATATTGATCTGGTATTCTCTGGTATGCTTTGATTTGTGGAATTGATTTGGATCTGTCATTCATGCTATTCATATGTGTATCACGATTAGTTGGTTCGGGATTTGATGACTTGAATAGTATCATTTGTTCTAGTAAGCTTTTTTGTCACCGGTAAGGGTTTTACCGGCAGAGCTTTGTTGAAGATTTTTTGATGCATGTGATAAGTGGTGTTGGTGTGACTTCTAGATGGCTTTCAAGATGTTGTTGGTTATCTTGTTTGTATTCTTGTTGATCGGTGGTGTTGCATTTAGGACCGGACCTAATGCTATCTTATTCAGCTAGGTTTTGGACCAACTTATGTAATGTGTTGATGGGTGATCCCGATGCGTTACCAGATGGATTCATTGATTGGATTATGTTGTTTCAGTCTTAGGCCAACTTGGTTGATCATTGGATTGCGGGTTTATGTTATGAATTTATTGTATTATCTTTTAGGTGGCCGACCTAATTGTTTAGGTCTCGGATTGGTATATATATGATGTAAGACTCTTTGTAGATTATGGTTATGGGATGGTTATGCGATTATCTTTGTCCCATTAATGTTGTAATCATATGCAGGAGTTTTGGTCGATCATAGGTGATTGAATTGGGTTGGTAAGAAAAGTTTAACACCTTTGGTACTGAGCTTAACCGAAATTGTACTCAGGCATAGGAGATGTTATATTTGTAGTTCACCCTTCTTTCCAGATTGTAGTCTAGATTTATTTTGTAGTCAGTGAGGCTACTTTTGCAATGAGCAATGCACTCTAGGTTGTTGGCCTTCCTGCATGCGTAGGCCTCTCATTTTGCAATCACATACTTACTGCAAAAGTATTATCTGATTGTGGGTAGGCTTCCCACCATGCTTTTTCCCTTTACCGGGTTTTCCACGTACAAATCTTGGTGGCACGTGCTCTGGATGGATGGTAATTGTTCTGTAATTTATGTTTATGATTAATTGCTATATAAGTTATTCTGGTATTTTCTTTATGCATTCCGATATTGGGTTTATGTGTTCCGGTAATAAGAATTTGAATGCTTAAAATACTGTAATCTGTTGACAACTAATTAACACCCTCCCCCCCCCTCTCTCAGTTGTCCTCTGGTTATCTTAGTTGTGTAACAATTGGTATCAGAGCTTGGTCCTCTTTGCAGAAGCTTAACCGCTTGAGGAAGATCCTATGGCAACTAACAGTTCAACTACATCTGTTTTCAGGAGAGAAACCCCTAAGCTTGATTCGACAAATTACAAGGTATGGAAGATTCAGATGGAAACTCATTTGAGATGTATTGGGAAAGAGATTTGGTAGGTCACGAAAAAAGGCTATACTCCTCATAATCTGACATCTGACAATCCTCCTTCGAAAAGTTTGGATAAGGACATTGAGCATGATTGTAGAGCTAGAGAAGCACTTTTAAGTGCACTTTTTGATCAACAAATTATGGGATTGATTGATCAATCATCTACGAAGGCTATATGGGATAATTTGGAGGCTCTAAATGAAGGTAACACTATTGTTAAAATTGCTAAACTTGATGGTTACCGAGTGAGGTATGAGAATCTGAAGATGGAAAGATTACTGCTTTTATGGAAAGAGTTAATGAAATTGTTATGGGAATTCAATGTTGTGGTGGATCTTTGAGCAAAGATGAGATTGTTTCTAAAGTATTGAGAGCTTTATCGTTGGCTTACAAGATGAAGGCTACTGCAATTAATGAGCTGAGAACTATGGCAAACACCTCTGTTAATAGGGATACCTTGGTTGGGAAGTTATCTGCTTTTGAATTTGAGGAATTTGGACCTTCTGGAGCTGTAAAATATGAACCTTCTTTTCATGCATCTACATCATCTACCGGCAAGAGTAATTGGAAAGATATATATGCGAAGGAAATAGAGGATATCAAGAAAGAAGATGAAAAGTTTGAGCAACTTGAAGCCTTATTTGCTAGAAAAGTGCCTAAAAGACTGACAGGAAATAAGTATGAATGAAAATCACCTTTTAAATGCTTTGCATGTAATAAGATAGGCCATTTTTCATCTAGATGTCCTGATAGGAATTCAAGATTTGAAGAAAGAGCTAGAATATCTTTTAGGCCTAACCATGATTATCAGAACAAACATAATTATAGGAGAAACAAAGACAAATCATGTTACTATGTGGATAAGGAAGGTGTGACTGATTCTGATGATGAACCGACACAAGATTTAGCTAGTGGATCCAGCAATGGAAAGGAATGGGCATTTTTGGCTATTAAGGAAGATGATCTGGTACCTGAAGAGAAGGCCCTTGCTCCTAAAATTGAAGACAAGGATGAATGGGTGATTGGCAGTGGATGTTCACATCATATGACTGGAGATAAAAGGAAGTTTTTATCTTTACAAGAATTTGATGGTGGTCTGGTTAGATTTGGAGATAAATAAGCATGTATGATTAGAGGAAGAGGAACTATATCATTGGATGGTAAGCATAACACTTATAATTTTTATTATGTTGAAGGTTTAAGGAATAATCTTGAGTGTAGGATAGTTTGTGGATAAGAGATTTCAATTACAGTTCAGAGATGGAAAATGCAAAATCATTAACAAATCTGGATTGGAGATTGCAACCGGTACACAGACTAAAGATAACATCTTTCATTTGAACTTCGGTGAAAAGACATGTTTGATTGCACAAATTGATGAGAGTTGACTATGACATAAGAGGTTGTCATGTGATTTTTGATTGCATTGTGAAGATCAGTTCTACTAAGGTAGTTAGAGATATACCTAAGATCTTAAAGCCTTATAATCTGGTATGTAAGGAATGCCAAATAGGAAAGCAAGTTAGAACTTCTTTTAAGAGTATACAAGACAAATCTAATGATGTTCTTGATCTTATTCATATTGATTTGTGTGGTCCTACTAGAATAAAAAGTTTTCAAGGTGATAGATATTTCATGCTAATCATTGATGACTATTCAAGAATGATGTGGGTTACTTTTCTAAGGGAGAAGTCTGAAGCATTTGAAAAGTTTAAAATCTTTAACGCTAAAGTTGAGACAGAGACATGATTGAAGATTAAATGGTTAAGGTCATATCAGAGTGGAAAATTCACATCCGGTGAATTTAACAGCTATTGTGAGAAGAATGGGATAAGGAGACAGTTGTCTACACCTCAGACACCTCAACGAAATGGAGTTGTGGAAAGGAAGAACATAACTATCTTGGATGCAACTAGAACTATGATGATGTAAGCTAATCTACCTCATGTCTATTGGAGAGAAGCTATAAGCACGACAATATACACATTCAACAGAGTTCATATCAAAGGAGACACCGATAAGACACCTTATGAGTTATGGTTTGGCCATACACCGACAATTAAGTATTTTAGAATCATTGGTAGTAAATGCTATATCAAAAGAGATGATTCAATTGGAAAGTTTGATCCTAAATGTGATGAAGGAATATGTTGGCATTATGAGAGCTGGCATGAGCCTTATGTAAACTGGCATGAAGACAATGATATTGTATGTTGTCATTGATGTCAATATGAGACATAGTGTGAACCGGCACATGAGATAAGAGAAGAAAGAGATACCGACATATGTGTGAACCGGTATATGCCTAAGTGAAGCAGCACATTTGTTCAAAGTGAACCGACATGCAGTTATGGGAACTGGCACATGGACGCACTGTATGACTACAGGTTGGTAAGGCAGCTTCCACTTCGGGGTTTCTGGTTGGAGTATCTCAAGTCTATGTGACTCAATCCGTGATCTTTGTGTGATGAGTCAGTAGTATGATGGAGGATAGATCGTGTTGCCACGTAAGCTTTGTGCGCGTGAAGGATCTTGCATGAAGAAGACTATTCCAATCTACCTCGGGAATGTGCGAAGTCTGTCAAATAGTGATAACGCGTGATAGGTTATCAGCCGCCATGAAAACAGTGGATAATGGACGATGGAGAATGTCTTGAGATCAACTCAAGACTGGTGCATTCAATGCAGTATGTTTCAACGATCAGGATCGAACCGTTTGAATTGCTCAACCTAACAGGTTTAGGGTTTAGGGTTTTTGCTACCAACCTGTATGTTCCCTATAAGGTCGATGTTAGGTTTCTATCTAAAGTTGTTGGCAAAAAGTAGTGAGTGCGTATCCAACGAAAGTGATACAAGTTTCTTGCCAAACCATAGGAGAAAAGAGATACCTACAAAGTGTATGTGCAGAAGGAGAAGAGGAGCCTAAACGGATCTGTATTAGTATTAAGTACTGTTAACAGATCATTGAAATACCTGTTGATCTCTAACCACTTCAACAATTGCAAAATCCCCTAACAGGGTAGCTTTAACTGACTTGATTCAAAATCCCTTAAATCGGGTGGTCTTAACCGGCTTGTTGTAAATCCTTAACCGGGTAACTCAAAGCTAATGAGTTCTGAGAAACTAGAAAAGCTTAGGAGATCCTTTCAGCTATTGAGTTCTTAAAATCCTCTAACAAGGTGACCCTACCGGGTTTAACCCTTAACTGGGTATCCCTTAACCAGGTGATCCCTAATAGGATCGGTTCCTACCATAACCTATTGTAATGTTCTTAACCGGACAAGGCTCCTAACAGAGCGGACTTCTAAAGAGTTCAAAAAGCAGCTTGTGGGTATTCATCCCCACTGTGGTTTTTCCCAGTTGGGTTTCCACGTGAAAAATATGTGTGTCATGTGAAATGCTTTTGTCTTGTGATGCTTTGTTTTATCTACTATGCACATGAAGTTTCTATGTTTTATGTCTGTCTATAAAACATATTAAACTCACTGTTGTGAAGATTTGATGGTTAGGTCTACTAGTTCATACATGAGAATATTGTGATAATGTGGTATTGAGCTAAGAGAAAAGCTTAGCAAGTAACCGGTTCATGACTGATTGAGTTATTCTGGATGCTACCGGTTGCACTCTGTTTTACCAGTATCTCTGTTTATCAGTCATTGAGAGTGGTTGCTGTCAAACCGGTTTTGAACTGTATTTGTGTCTGTACTGAATCAACCCCCCCCCCCCTCTCAGTACCGGTTTGGTACTAGTGGTTCATCATTGAGTTATCAATTGGTATCAGAGCACTCCAGGTCCTCTGTGTTGTAAGCTTAATCGCTTGAGGAAAAGATCCTAGCCAAATGATAAAGAGGGAAGGTCCAAAGTTCAAGAGGGAAAACTTTGGTATATGGAAAGACAGGATGAAGATATTCATAAAAAGTATGGGTGTTCAACACTAGAGTTATGTTGAAAATGTATATGTTGTTCCTACCGGTACTCTCACTGATGACCAAAAGAGAGAGATACAAGAAAACGGGCAAGTCATGGAAGCCCTCATCAGTAGTCTATCTGACATTGAGTTTATTGATGTTAAGGACAAGGCAAATCCCAAAGAAGTATGCGATGCTCTTGAAAATATCTATGGTGGTGATGAGCATGTAAAATAGGCTAAGGAAGAGAGCTTGAGAGGAAAGTTTGAAGACATGAGAATGGTTGAAGGAGAGACCACAGCAGTATGGAATAAGAATCAAAACAGTTGTTGGAGAAATAAAGAGTGCAGGTGGCAAAATAGAAGATTCCACTGTGGTAAGTAAAGTCCTGAGATCCCTGTTGTTGGTCTATGCAATAAGGGTTGCTGCTATTCGGGAGCTGAGATCAATAGACAAGTCTAAGACATCCTTGGACTCCATCATAGCCAAGTTGACAACCTATGAGCTAAATAGATTTGATGGTAGTGTTCAAAAGTCAGAATCAACTTTTAAAGCTTCTGCTATACCATCCAGAAAAGGAAAATAGGCTAGCACTAATGGGGAACCTAGTCAAAATAGAGAGATGAAGGATGAAGAGTTTCTAATGGAATTTGAAGCTCTTCTGACCAGGAGATTCCCAAAAGGAATTGGTAAATACAAAGGTAAGCTACCTTTGAAATGTTTCTCTTACAACCGGATAGGAAATATTGCTATGAACTGTCCTAATAGTGACAACAAGGACAAACCGGAAAGGTTCAAGAAATTCAAAGGAGGAAATCAGAGAAATTGTTTTGTGGCAGTTGATGAAGGTGTCACAGATGAGGAATCTGAAGATGAAGAAAATGAAGACATTGTGTTCATTGCTGTAAAGGAAGATGTGACAGATAAGAAGGCTCTTGTCTCCCGGTTTGATGATTCCAATGAGTGGATCATTGACAGTGGTTGCTCTCACCATATGATTGGTGACCGGAGTAAGTTTCTATCATTAGAAGAGTATGATGGTGGTGTGGTTCGCTTTGGCAATGATGCACCATGCATGGTCAAAGGCAGAGGGTCCATCTCCTTAAATGGAAAGAGTAGTGCTGACAATGTGTATTGGGTTGATGGTCTCAAACACAACCTTCTAAGTGTTGCCCAGTTAAATGATAGTGGACTCGCTCTGCAATTCAAGAATGGAGTTTGCAGAATCAAAGGTAAAGATGGTAAATTGGTAGCCACTGGCATGCAAACTAAAGGTAACCTGTTTCATCTAAATGCTAATATAAGTACATGTCTTATGGCTAAGCTTGATGATAGTTGGATATGGCATAGGAGATTCTGCCATGTGAACTTTGACAACATTGTGAAGGCTAGTAAGACCAAGGTAGTTAGAGGGTTGCCGGTGCTGAGCAAACCGGATAATACCTTGTGTAGAGAATGTCAATTGGGGAAAATGTCTTCCTCAACTTTTAAAGGTAAATCTTTCACTACTGACAACTTGCTTGATCTTGTGCATACTGATTTATGTGGTCCTATGAAAACTACAAGTGTGTAGGGTGATAGGTACTTCATGATTCTCACTGATGATTGCTCAAGAATGATGTGGGTCACATTCTTGAAAGACAAGTCTGAAGCTTTTGGGAAATTCAAAGCTTTCAGAGCATTAGTGGAAAAAGAAAGCGGTAAAAGGATCAAGTGTCTCAGAACTGATCAAGGAGGGGAATTCACTTCCAGTGAATTCAACAAGTACTGTAAAGAATTTGGCATCAAGAGACAGCTGTCTGCCCCCGGGACTCCATAGTAGAATGGCCTAGCAGAGAGGAATAATCAGACTGTGGTTGAAGCAGCTAGAACTATGTTGATTCAAGGAAAGGTTGCTCACACCTTTTGGAGAGAAGCAGTGAGCACTGCAGTTTACACTATGAACCGGGTACTCATCAAAAAGGGCAAGGACAAAACTCCTTATGAGTATTGGACCGGTAAGACCCCTGTGGTAAATTATTTTAAGGTCTTTGGTAGCAAATGTTACATCAAGAGGAGTGAACATCAGGGCAAATTTGAAGCTAAATGTGATGAAGGAATATTTCTAGGATATTCCACCAAGAGTAAAGCTTTCAAGTGCTACAACAATAGGACTCAGAGAATTATGGAAAGCATCAATGTAAGAGTTGATGAATCCTCTGAGAAGACTGAGAAAACCGGTAGTGAGCAAGTTGTAAATGAACCGGTTGCAACCTTCTGGGAACCAGTTGTCAGTCAAGCGAGCACCAGTAACAGTGTTCCTGAACCGATGAATGTTGATACTGATGAAGATAAGGATGAAGAAGAAAAGCAAGAAGAACCAATTAAGACCATTCCTCGGTATGTCAAGTTGAATCATGATCCCAAGCAGATCATAGGTGATAAGGATGCAGGAATCCTTACCAGAAGAAAGATCAGAGAAAACTTATGCATGATCTCTGAATTTGAGCCTAAATCATTCAAAGAGGCTCATAATGATAAAGACTGGATCAAGGCAATGGAAGAAGAACTTGACCAGATAGAGAAAAATGGTACATGGTCCTTGGTACCCAGACCATAGCATAAGAATGTCATTGGCACCAAATGGGTGTTTAGAAATAAGTTGAATGAGGATGGCACAATGATTAGGAATAAAGCCAGACTGGTATGCAAAGGATATGCTCAAGAAGAAGGTGAAGACTATGGGAAAACCTTTGCTCCTGTAGCCAGATTGGAAGGAGTTCGTATGCTTCTTGCATATGCAGCTTTTAAGAGATTCAAGGTGTATCAAATGGATGTAAAATTTGCATTCCTAAATGGTGTACTTGAAGAGGAGGTATATATTGAGCAACCTGATGGGTTTACCCTGTCTGAAGATAGTGACATGGTATGTAGGCTACACAAAGCATTATATGGTCTAAAACAAGCACCTAGGGCATGGTATGAGCGTCTACATTCCCATCTTGTGAAGATTGGATTTGAGAGAACAAGTGAAGATAGTAATATCTACTTAAAGTCTGAAGAAGATCATATCTTGATCTGTGAAGTCTTTGTTGATGACATCATCTTTGGTGGAGATGACAAGATGAGTCATGAGTTTGTTGATGAGATGAAGAAAGAGTTTGAAATGTCACTCATAGGGGAGATTAAGTTTTTCATTGGACTGCAGATCCAACAGATGAAAGATGAAATCTTCATCACTCAGTCCAAATATGTCAAAGAGGCGTTGAAGACTTTTGGCATGGAAGATAGAAAACCGGTTGGTACACCGATGGTGACCAGTTGCAAATTGACAAAGGAAGATGATTCTTCACTGGTTGATGAGAAGGAATACCGATCAATGATTGGTAAGTTGCACTATGTAGTGCATAGCAGACTAGATATTGCACATGCAGTTGGCATCACTACAAGGTTCCAGAAGAGTCCAAGAGAATCTCACTTGAGTGCAGTCAAGCAGATTCTTAGGTATCTGAAGGAAACAATTGACTATGGATTGTGGTACCTATACAACAATAATTTCAATCTAAAAGTATTCACAGATGCTGATTGGGTCGGTAATGTGGATGACCGGAAGAGCACAACCGGTGGTACATTCTTTCTCGGTGGTAGACTGGTCTCATGGATGAGTAAAAAGCAGAGTTGCATCTCTTAGTCTACAGCGGAAGTAGAGTATGTTGCAGCTTTCATGAACTGTACTCAGGCAATCTGGATGAAGCATGTACTGGAAGACTTCAAGATCCCTCTACCTGAACCGGTAAGTATATTCTGTGATAACACAAGTGCTATCAATATATCAAAGAACCCGGTTTTACATTCTAGAACCAAGCATTTTGAACTTAAGTATCATTTCTTGAGGGAAAAAGGTTCAGAATAAAAAGATTACACTGGAGCATGTGTCCAATAAGGAGCAGTTAGCAGACATATTCACCAAGCCTCTCCCAAAGACAACATTGGTGCATTTGAGAGGTGAATTAGGGGTATTGCCCCTTCAGGAGGTGAACTAAAAGTGGTAGTTCCACATCAGTCAGGTACTGGATAGACAAATCTTTGGTTGATTGGTGTGTTTAAGGATGCTACTCCGCAGGGGGAGCAACATAAGGAAACAGTGGTGATTGTACCTCCACTTTGGCATTGTTGTCAAAGGGGGAGAAGAAGTGAAACGAAAAGACATCTGCAACAACTAGGGAGAAGATGTGAAGCAGATAAGATATCTTTTGTATATTGCCATCAATGCCAAAGGGGGAGATTGTTGGCATTATGAGAACCGACATGAAGACATAATGATATTGTATGTTGTCATTGATGTCAATATGAGACATAGTGTGAACCGGCACATGAGATAAGAGAAGAAAGAGATACCGACATATGTGTGAACTGGTATATGCCTAAGTGAAGCGACACATTTGTTCAAAGTGAACCGGCATGCAGTTATGGGAACCAGCACATGGAAGCACTGTATGACTACCGGTTGGTAAGGCAGCTTCCACTTCGAGGTTTTTGGTTGGAGTATCTCAAGTCTATGTGACTCAATCGGTGATCTTTGTGTGATGAGTCAGTAGTATGATGGAGGACAGATCGTGTTGCCACTTAAGCTTTGTGCGCGTGAAGGATCTTGCATGAAGAAGACTATTCCTATCTACCTCGGGAATGTGCGAAGTCTATCAAATAGTGATAACGCGTGATGGGTTATCAGCCACCATGAAAACGGTGGATAATGGACGATGGAGAATGTCTTGAGATCGACTCAAGACTGGTGCATTCAATGTAGTATGTTTCAACGGTCAGGATTGAACCGTTTGAATTGCTCAATCTAACAGGTTTAGGGTTTTAGGGTTTTTGCTACTGACCTGTATGTTCCCTATAAGGTCGATGTTAGGTTTCTATCTAAAGTTGTTGGAAAAAAGTAGTGAGTGCGTATCCAACGAAAGTGATACAAGTTTCTTGCTAGACCATTGGAGAAAAGAGATACTTGCAAAGTGTATGTGCAGAAGGAGAAGAGGAGCCTAAACGGATCTGTATTAGTATTAAGTACTGTTAACAGATCATTGTAATACCTGTTGATCTCTAACCACTTCAACAGTTGCAAAATCCCCTAACAGGGTAGCCTTAACTGGCTTGATTCAAAATCCCTTAAATCGAGTGGTCTTAACTGGCTTGTTGTAAATCCCTTAACCGGGTAACTCGAAGCTAATGAGTTCTGAGAAGCTAGAAAAGCTTAGGAGATCCTTTCAGCTATTGAGTTCTTAAAATCCTCTAACAAGGTGACCCTACCAGGTTTAACCCTTAACTGGGTATCCCTTAACCGGGTGATCCCTAACAGGATCAGTTCCTACCAGAACCTATTGTAATGTTCTTAACCGGACAAGGCTCCTAACAGAGCGGACTTCTAAAGAGTTCAAAAAGCAGCTTGTGGGTATTCATCCCCACCATGGTTTTTCCCAGTTGGGTTTCCACGTGAAAAATATGTGTGTTATGTGAAATGCTTTTGTCTTGTGATGCTTTGTTTTATCTGCTATGCACATGAAGTTTCTATGTTTTATGCCTGTCTATAAAACATATTGAACTCACTGTTGTGAAGATTTGATGGTTAGGTCTACTAGTTCATGCATGAGAATATTGTGATAATGTGGTATTGAGCTAAGAGAAAAGCTTAGCAAGTAACCGGTTCATGACTGATTGAGTTATTTTGGATGCTACCGGTTGCACTCTATTTTACCGGTATCTCTGTTTATCAATCATTGAGAGTGGTTGTTGTCAAACCGGTTTTGAACTGTATTTGTGTCTGTACTGATTCACCCCCCCCCCCTCTCAGTACCGGTTTGGTACTAGTGGTTCATCATTGAGTTATCAGAATATTTCTTGGTTATTCTAATAAAAGAAAAACATATAGATGTTATAACAAAATATTGCAAAGAATTGTGAAGAGCACAAATGTCATAACCGAACCGACGGATGAGCAGAACAAAAATCAAATCAGAACTTATGAGAGAGAACCGACAGTGGAAATGATCATAACAGAACCGGTAGCACCTACACCGAAATAGAATGTTGACCTAGTTACTCCGACAGTATCAAAAAATTAAACAGTAACTGAAGATCAGGGAGGAGGAACAAAAAGTCAAAAAGACTCCTAGATATGTAAGGTTAAATCATTCAGAAGATCAGATCATTGGAGACAAGAACAAATGAGTAATGACAAGAAGAAGATTGACAACTGATGAGGTATGTTTAATTTCTCAAATTGAACTGACATCAGTTATTGAAGCTTGTAAAGATGAATGTTGGATGAAAGATATGGAAGAAGAATTAGATCAGATAGAAAATAATAACACATGGACTTTAGTTCCTCGGTCTAAAACTAAAAATGTTATTAGAACTAAATGGATTTTTAGGAATAAATTGAATGAAGATGGACAAGTTGTGAGGAATAAAGTTAGATTGGTTTGTAAAGGATATTCTTAGAAGGAAGGAATTGATTATGATGAAACATTTGCACCGGTAGCTAGGATTGACGTTGTGAGATTATTTCTTGCTTATGTTGCACATAAGAACTACAAAGTTTATCAGATTGATGTTAAAGTGTACATTTCTGAAAGGAGATCTTGAAGAGGAAGTTTATATTGAGCAACCTGATGGATTTTTACTTTCAGATGACAAAAACATGGTTTGCAGGTTAAAGAAAGTTTTATATGGATTGAAACAAGCCCCTAGAGTTTGGTATGCAAGACTAGATAAATATCTTTTGAAACTTGGTTTCACTAAAGGTAATGCTAACGGTAATTTATATTATAAGATCACTGATGACGACATATTGATTATTAAAGTCTTTGTTGATGATATCATTTTTGGAGGTGAAGATAACTTGTGTATGGAATTCTCTAACAATATGAAGAATGAATTTGAGATGTCTATGATTGGGGAGATGAAATTCTTCTTAGGTTTGCAGATTACACAAACTGATAAAGATATTTTCATCTGTCAAACTAAGTATGCTAGAGAGTTGTTGAAGAAATTTGGGTTCAAAAATTCTATACCGGTTGGTACTCTGATGGTTACAATTGAAAAATTGGCAAAGAAAGATGCATATGCACCGGTAAATCCTACAAGGTACAAGTCTATGATTGAAGGTTTGTTATATCTGACTTAGACTAGATCGGATATAATGAATGCAGTTTGTATTGTATAAAAGATATCAGAGTGATCATAGAGAAAATCATGAGAGTGCGATGAAAAAGATTTTCAGGTATTTGCAGGGAACAACTGAATATGGTTTGTGGTATCCTAAAAATGATGACTTTACATTATGTGCATATACAGATGCAGATTGGGTTGGAGATGTTGATGATTGGAAGGGCACATCCGGTGGAGCTTTCTTTCTTGGAAATAAACTTGTTTCATGGATCAGCAAAAAGAAGTCATGTACCTCTTTATCTATTGTTGAAGTTGAGTATGTTGTTGTTGCTACTAGCTATACACAAATTCTATGGATGAAGCAAATGTTGAAGGATATAAAGGTGGATTGTAATGAACCGGTAGTTATTCACTGTGATAACTCTGCTACTATTGATATATAAAAGAATATGGTATTTCATTCTAGGACAAAGCACATATCTATCAAGTATAACTTTTTGAAAGAGAAAGTGGAAGCAAATGAAGTCAGTCTAGTTTATTTGAACACTAAAGAGCAGATTGTAGACATCTTCTCTAAACCTTTGCCTAAAGAATCATTTGAGTACTTCAGAGAACAGATTGGGGGTTTTTGCCCCTCAGGTAGAGACCCGAGTGATGCTGATTGACATCAGTTCGGTATGTATTATCAAAGCTATTACTTATTTCGGATTAATGTGGTGGTGCTACTACTCAGGGGGAGTAGTCAACTGTAAGAATCAGAGGATTTATGATTTTTCTTTGATATTTTTTCAAAGGGGGAAGAGTTATTCTTGTAAAAAACATAAATGAGAGATATATTCAATAGGGGAGTTTAGTTCAGAGCTTCATTGCTATATCATTTTGTGGGAGATTGTTGGTTGTCTTCCATAGGGGGAGACTTGTTTGGCATTTCTTGGCACTTCGATGTTTTTCACATCTAGTGTTGCTATCAATGCCAAAGGGGGAGATTGTTGGCAATTTGAAGGAATTGATTATGTGTTGCATGATGTTTTGTCATTGATGGCAACACCAGCTGTTTTGGTTGTTTACTGGTTTCCGGTTGGTTTCAGTAGAGTGGTTGGATTATGATATTGATCTGGTATGCTTTGGTTTGTGGAATTGATTTGGATATGTCAATCATGTTATTCAAATGCGTATCACGATCAGTTGGTTCGGGATTTGATTACTCAGATACTATCATTTGTTCTAGTAAGCATTTTTGTCACTGGTAAGGGTTTTAGCGGCAGAGCTTTGTTGAATATTTTTTGATGCACGTGATAAGTGGTGATGGTGCGGCTTTTAGATGAATTTTGAGATGTTGTTGGTTATCTTGTTCGTGTTCCTGTTGATCGGTGGTGTTGCATTTAGGACTGGACCTAATGCTATCTTATTCTGCTAGGTTTTGGACCAACTTGTGCAACATGTTGATGGGTGATCTCGATGCGTTACCGGATGGATTCATTGATTGGATTATGTTGTTTTGATTTTAGGCCGACTTGGTTGATCATTGGATTGTGGGTTTATGCTATGAATTTATTGTATTATCTTTTAGGTGGTCGACCTAATTGTTTAGGTCCCGGGTTGGTATATCTATGATGTAAAATCTCTTTGTAGATTATGGTTATGGGATGGTTATGCGATTATCTGTGTGCGAATAATGATATAATCATATGCAGGAGTTTTGGTCGATCATAGGTGATCGAATTGGGTTGGTAAGAAAGGTTTAAGACCTCTGGTACCGAGCTTAACCGAAACTGTACTCAGGCATAGGAGATGTTATCTTTGCAGTTCACCCTTCTTTCCAGATTGTAGTCTAGATTTATTTTGTAGTCAATGAGGCTACTTTTGTAATGAGCAATGTGTTCTAGGTTGTTGGCATTCCTACATGTGTAGGCCCCTCATTTTGTAATCACATACTTACTGCAGAAGTATTATCTAACTGTGGGTAGGCTTCCGACCGTGCTTTTTCCCTTTATCGGGATTTCCACGTACAAATCTTGGTGTCATGTGTTTTGGATGGATGGTAATTGTTCAGTGATTTATGTTTATGCTTAATTGCTATATCAGTTATTCCGATATTGGGTTTATGTGTTCCGGTAATAAGGATTTGATTGCTTAAAATACTGTAATCTATTGACAACTGATTCACTCACCCCCTCTTAGTTGTCCTCTAGTTATCTGAGTTGTCTAACAATTGGTATCAGAGCTTGGTCCTCTCTGCATAAGCTTAACCACTTGAGGAAGATCCTATGGCAACTAACAGTTCAACTGCCTCTGTTTTCCAGAGAGAAACCCCTAAGCTTAATTTGACAAATTACCGGGTATGGAAGATTTAGATGGAAACTCATTTGAGATGTGTTGGGAAAGAGATTTGGGAGGTCATCCTCATAATCTGACAATCCTCCTCCAGAAACTTTGGATAAGGACATTGAGAATGATTGTAGATCTAGAGAAACACTTTTAAGTGCACTTTCTGATCAACAAATTATGGGATTGACTGATCAATCATCTGCGAAGGTTATAGGGGACAAGTTGGAGGCTCTGAATGAAGGTAACCCTATTGTTAAAATTGCTAAACTTAATGGTTACCGGGTGAGGTATGAGAATCTAAAGATGGAAGAAGATGAAAGGATTACTGCTTTTATAGAAAGAGTTAATGAAATTGTTATATGAATTCAGTGTTGTGGTGGATCTCTGAGCGAAGATGAGATTGTTTATAAAGTATTGAGAGCTTTACCACCAGCTTATAAGATGAAGGCTACTGCAATTAATGAGCTGAGAACTATGGCAAACACTTTTGTTAATAGGGATACCTTGGTTGGGAAGTTATCTGCTTTTGAACTTGAGGAATTTGGAACTTCTGGAGCTATAAAATCTAAACCTGTTTTTCATGCATCTACATCATCTACCGGCAAGAGTGATTGGAAAACTTTATATGCGAAGGAACTAGAGGATATCAAGAAAGAAGATGAAGAGTTTGAGCAACTTGAAGCCTTATTTGCTAGAAGAGTACCTAAAGGACTGACAAGAAGTAAGTATGAAGGAAAATCGCCTTTTAAATGCTTTGCATGTAATAAGATAGGTCATTTTGCATCTAGATGTCCAGAGAGGAATTCAAGATTTGAAGAAAGAACTAGAAGATCTTTTAGGCCCAACCATGATTATAACAACAAGCATAAGTACAGCAGAAACAAAGACAAATCATGTTAATATGTAGATAAGGAAGGTGTGACTGATTCTGATGATGAACCGACACAAGATTCAGCTAGTGGATCCGGCAGTAGAAAGGAATGGGTATTTTTGGCTATCAAGGAAGATGATCTGGTACCTGAAGAGAAGGTCCTTGCTGCTAAAATTGAAGACAAAGATGAATGTGTGATTGGCAGTGGATGTTCACATCATATGACTGGAGATAAAAGGAAGTTCTTATCTTTGCAAGAATTTGATGGTGGTCTGGTTAGATTAGGAGATGACAAAGCATGTATGATCAAAGGAAGATGAACTATATCATTGGATGGTAAGCATAACATTGATAATGTTTATTATGTTGAAGGTTTAAGGCATAATCTTTTGAGTGTAGGATAGTTGGTGGATAAGTGATTTCAATTACAGTTCAAGGATGGAAAATACAAAATCATTAACAGATCTGGATTGGAGATTGCAGCCGGTACACAGACTAAAAGTAAGATCTTTCATTTGAACTCCGGTGAAAATACATGTTTGATTGCACAAATTGATGAGAGTTAGCTATGGCATAAGAGGTTGTGTCATGTGAATTTTGATTGTATTGTGACAATCAGTTCTACTCAGAAAGTTAGAGATATACCTAAGATTGTAAAGCCCTATAATCCTGTATGTAAAGAATGTCAAATGAGAAAACAAGTCAGAACTTCTTTTAAGAGTATACAAGACAAATCTAATGATGTTCTTGATCTTATTCATACTGATTTGTGTGGTCCTGCTAAAATAAAGAGTTTTCAGGGTGATAGATATTTCATGCTAATCATTGATGACTATTCAAGAATGATGTGGGTTACTTTTCTAAGGGAGACGTCTGAAGCATTTGAAAAGTTTAAAATCTTTAAAGCTAAAGTTGAGACAGAGACGGGATTGAAGATTAAATGCTTAAGGCCAGATCAGGGTGGAGAATTCACATCCGGTGAATTTAACAGCTATTGTGAGAAGAATGGGATAAGGAGACAATTGTTTGCACCCCCGACAGCTCAGCATAATGGAGTTGTGGAAAGTAAGAACATAACTATCTTGGATGCAACTAGAACTATGATGATGGAAGCTAATTTGCCTCATGTCTACTGGAGAGAAGCTGTAAGCACGATGGTATACACATTCAACAGAGTTCATATCAAAGGAGACACCGGTAAGACACCTTATGAGTTATGATTTGGTCATACACCGACAATTAAGTATTTCATAATCTTTGGTAGTAAATGCTATATCAAAAGAGATTATTCCATTGGAAAGTTTGATCCTAGATGTGATGAAGGAATATTTCTTGGTTATTCTAATGAAATCGAAGCATATAGATATTATAACAAAAGATTGTAGAGAACTGTGGAGAGCACAAATGTCAAGGTGGATGAGCGGAAGAGAAGTTAAATCAAAACTTATGAGAGAGAATCGACAGTGGAAATGATCATAACTAAACTGGTAGCACCTACACCGGAACAAAATGTTGAACCAGTTACTTCGGCAGTATCAGAAAATTCAACAGTAACTAAAGATCAGGGAAGAGGAACAAAAAGTCAGAAGACTCCTAGGTATGTAAGGTTAAATCAATCAGAAGATTAGATCATTGGAGACAAGAACAAATGAGTAATGTGAAAAAGAAGATTGACAACTGATGAGGTATGTTTAATTTCTCAAATTGAACCGGCATCAATTATTGAAGCTTGTAAAGATGAATGTTGGATGAAAGCTATGGAAGAAGAATTAGATCAGATAGAAAAGAATAACACATGGACTTTAGTTCCCCGGCCTAAAAATAAGAATGTTATTGGAATTAAATGGATTTTTAGGAATAAATTGAATGAAGATGGACGAGTTGTGAGGAATAAAGCTAGATTGGTTTGTAAAGGATATTCTCATAAGGAAGGAATTGATTATGATGAAACCTTTGCACCACTAGCTAGGATTGAAGCTGTGAGATTATTTCTTGCTTATGTTGCGCATAAGAAGTACAAGGTTTATCAGATTGATGTTAAGTGTGCATTTCTGAAAGGAGATCTTGAAGAGGAAGTTTATATTGAGCAACTTGATGGATTTTCACTGTCAGATGACAAACACATGGTTTGCAGGTTAAAGAAAGCTTTATATAGATTGAAACAGGCCCCTAAAGCTTGGTATGCAAGACTGGATAAATATCTTTTGAAGCTTGGTTTCACTAAAGGTAATGCCGACAGTAATTTATATTATAAGATCACCGATGATGACATATTGATTATTGAAGTCTTTGTTGATGATATCATTTTTGGAGGTGAAGATAAGTTGTGTGTGGAAATCTCTAACAATATGAAGAATGAATTTGAGATGTCTATGATTGGGGAGATAAAATTCCTTCTAGGTTTGCAAATTACACAAATTGATAAAGGTAATTTTATCTGTCAAACTAAGTATGCTAAAGAGTTGTTGAAGAAATTGTGTTGGAAAATTCTAAACCGGTTGGTACTTCGATGGTTACAAATGAGAATTTGACAAAGAAAGATGAATTTGCATCGGTCAATCCTACAAGGTACAAGTCTATGATTGGAGGTTTGTTATATCTGACTTAGACTAGACCGGATATAATGAATGCAATTTGTATTGTATCAAGATATTAGAGTGATCCTAGAGAAAACCATGAGTGCGGTGAAAAGGATTTTTAGGTATTTGCAGGGAACAACTAAATATGGTTTGTGGTATCCTAGAAATGATAACTTTACATTATGTGCATATGCAGATGCAGATTGGGTTGGAGATGTTGCTAACCGAAAGGGCACATCCGATGGAGCTTTCTTTCTTGGATCAACAAAAAGCAGTCATGTTCCTCTTTATCTACTGCTGAAGTTGAGTATGTTGTTGTTGCTACTAACTATACACAAGTTCTATGGATGAAGCAAATGTTGAAGGATATAAAGGTGGATTGTAATGAACCGGTAGTTATTCATTGTGATAACTCTACTGCTATTGATATATCAAAGAATTCGGTATTTCATTTTAAGACAAAGCACATATCTATCAAGTATAACTTTTTGAAGGAGGTGGTGGAAGCAAATGAAGTCATATTGGTTTATGTGAACACTAAAGAGTAGATTGCAGACATCTTCACTAAACCTTTGTCTAAAGAATCATTTGAGTACTTCAGAGATAGATTGAGGGTTTCTACCCCTCTGGTAGAGACGTGTGATGTTGATTGGCATCAGTCCGGTGTGCATTATCAGAGCTATTACTCATTCCGGATTGATGTGGTGGTGCTACTACTCAAGGGGAGTAGTCAAAAGTAAGAATCAGAGGATTTATGATTTTTCTTTGATATTTATGTCAGATCTTTGGCATTGATGTCGAAGGGGGAGAGTTATTCTTGTGAAAAACATAAGGGAGAGATATATTCATTAGGGGAGTTTGGTTTGGAGCTTCATTACTATATCATTTTGTGGGAGATTGTTGGTTGTCTTCCATAGGGGGGACTTGTTTGGCATTTCTTGACACTTGGATGTTTTTCACATCTAGTGTTGCCATCAATGCCAAAGGAGGAGATTGTTGACAATTTGGAGGAATTGGTTATGTGTTGCATTGATGTTTTGTCATTGATGGCAACATCGGTTGTTTTGGTTGTTTACTGATTTTCGGTTGGTTCTGGTAGAGTGTTTGGATTATGATATTGATCTGGTATTCTTTGGTTTATGGAATTGATTTGGATCTATCATTCATGTTATTCAGATGAGTATCACGATCAATTGGTTCGGGATTTGATGACTCAGATACTGTCATTTGTTCTAGTAAGCCTTTTTGTCACCGATAAGGGTTTTACCAACAGAGCTTTGTTGAATATTTTTTGATGCATGTGATAAGTGGTGTTGGTGCGACTTCTAGATGACTTTCAAGATGTTGTTGGTTATCTTGTTCATGTTCCTGTTGATCGATGGTGTTGCATTTAAGACCAAACCTAATGTTATCTTATTCTGTTAGGTTTTGGACCGACTTATGTAACGTGTTGATGGGTGATCTCAATGCGTTACCAGATGGATTCATTGATTGGATTATGTTGTTTTGATTTTAGGCTGACTTGATTGATCATTGGATTGCGGGTTTATGCTTTGAGTTTATTGTATTATCTTTTAGGTGGCCGACCTAATTGTTTAGGTCCTGGATTGGTATATATGATGTAAGATCTCTTTGTAGATTATGGTTATGGGATGGTTATGTGATTATTTGTGTGCGAATAATGATGTAATCATATGCAAGAGTTTTGGTCGATCATAGGTGATCGAATTGGGTTGGTAAAAAAGGTTTAAGACCTCCGGTACTGAGCTTAACCGAAACTGTACTCAAGCATAGGAGATGCTATCTTTGCAATTCACTCTTCTTTCCGGATTGTAGTCTAGATTTATTTTGTAGTCAGTGAGACTCATTTTGTAATGAGCAGTGCGCTCTAGGTTGTTGGCCTCCCTACATGTGCAGGCCCCTCATTTTGTAATTACATAATTACTACAGAAGTATTATCTGATTGTGGGGTAGCTTCCCACCGTGGTTTTTCCCTTTACCTGGTTTTCCACGTACAAATCTTGGTGTCATGTGTTCTGAAAAGATGGTAACTATTCTGTTATTTATGTTTATGCTTAATTACTATATGAGTTATTCCGGTATTTGGTTTATGCATTTCGATATTGGGTCTATGTGTTTAGGTAATAAATTTGAATGCTTAAAATTCTGTAATCTGTTGACAACTAATTCACACCCCCCCCTCTCAGTTGTCCTCTGGTTATCTAAGTTGTCTAACAGACATATTTGGGAATACCTTTCTTCCACCTTTGTACTATTATCCAAAAACTATTATCTTCCAAGTCCTCAAATCTAGGAGAAGCGAGGGGGATTCTCTTGTAGAGGGCCCATCCATGGATGCAACAAAATATAAGAAATGTCAAGTCAATTGATGATCGACCTCTTCATGAATAAGATGAAGCAAAACTTAAGCTAATGGAATAGTAGACTAAGCAATTGGAGTGAAAGGTGGATGGGGCTCATGGATAAGAGTTGATGAAGCAACAAGAGTAGACTTGCACTAATTGATCAAAGAACTAACATTCAAAGGAAAGAACCAAAATCTTTAGAATATTTATCATCTTGAGAGGAATCAACAATAGGGAATCAAAAACATAAATAGTTAGGAGGTCTGTGTAGGCATTTTCCATGTTGTTGCACCCTTGCACTGGGAGAGTGGACATTTAGAAGCCAAGTGGTCAATATCATAGCATCATCTATATGTAAAGGAGAGACCCTCATAATCAAGTAAGGCCTATGACCCACCATCAAAACAATATCCCCACGAAGATATCAATGTCCAACAAAATATGAGCTAATGTAGTGTGGCCCATGTAGTAAGTGGTAGAGTCAACTTTCAAGAAATGAATAATAACATTGCTAATGGCTTGACAACAAGAATCTTCCTAGAACTAAAGACGGAGACTCACAAGAGTCTAACATTGAGTGGTTCAAAAAGGATCTTGACTAAGAGGGAGTGGTCCCCCCACATCCATAACTTGTCATTAAGCACCAATCCCTATCCTTTGAAGTCAAAAGACAATGAATGATGGACAATTGCACAAGGGAAAAGTTTGATCTTACTAGATCAAAGACAAGCTTCTAGGAACCGAAAGCCCACTTGTGAAGGTCAAGAAGATAAAGCCAAAAGTTGTTGAATATATAGACCGAACTCAAACAAATGTAAAAATCTTTGTTTTTAATCATGTCTTGTCCACAAACCAACACATGGGAGGATCATGAACAAATATGAGGTTGAATCTTGTCATGCTACAAGGGATGGGCAGGATCCCTAGAGCTAGCAATGGAAACAAAAGACTATTAGCAACCCAAAGTAGAAACATGCTTCTCACCCGCAACAACACAATGCCCGAGAGGATTTACAATCATCAGAATAGTCTTTAGGAGGAGAGGGGTTAGTAGCCAAAACATAACCACCAACATCAGTTGAACTATGGTTGACATCGAGAATGGCATGGGTAGTGATTAGTGCGAGAGTCATCCCACCACCAACAAGAAGCATTAAGATGAAATCGACACCTTGGAAAGGTGGAGAAACACTTGTAGGAGGAATAGAATTCACGAGAGCCATTTGTAGCAATGGCATTGGAAGACACAACCCTAAACCAATAGACGTGCCTAAAACAATGCCCAGTGATCACTAGTTGCAACAAAATTGAATAAGGAACTAACAACAAACGAGTATCAAGTCGAAGAGGAAAAAAATCATTGGAGTAGAATTTGTGGGAACCCCATTTGCATAGTGTTATCAAATGAGGAAAGGTTCTAGCTTCGATTTTTTATTTAACAAAACATAATTTTTGAAAAACAAAACATGCAAAGTAGCATCATGATGATGTTTGCCTTCTTGCCAACAAAGTCTAGTATTTTCTTCTATTTCAACTTCTTCTAACCACATGAGCTTCAATCTAAACTGGTTATTTTGAGGCTTAAAAGACCCTTCCCAATGCAAAGTTATATTCTTGAAGAGAAGCTCCTCTACGAACTCAAACATTTGTCTTAGAGCTTAATATTACCATAGAGATCTTGGGGAGCACAACAATTAGGGACCAAGACATTAAGATTGTGAGAATCTCTTCTAAAGATAGATCACCATTACAACAAGAAATTTTATATCTAGAATCCCAGTCACTCATAAGACAACTTGTTAGACCATTAGTAGAAATACAACCAATTTTTTTAGTAGATTCTTTGGGAAGGTTAGTTTCTTGAATTAATAACATAAAATTTTGATCTTAAATCATTCTTCTAACAACATTTTGTTTGGGCTTGCTGCTAAGCCCTCTTATGGTAGATGGGCAAGGAAGGGATGAATCCACTTGGTTGAGAAGACCTAAAACACACGTGTTATCCATATCATGGTCAATTTGATGACATGCTTTGAGTGCCTCTTATCTCCCTTGCTTTTTATTGACTTTGTTTAATGCCAAAGCACAGGTTGAAAAATCTTTAAATGATTCTAGTTTCTCAATGAAAAAAACAAAACATTTTTTGTTTATATTAGTTCATGACAAGGGTTTCAAGCAAATGTTCAATCTTTTCAAAAGCAAAAATAGATTGTTGAACTTCAAGAGTTTAAGACTTGTTAAGAATAAAAAGAAGGTTTTAGGCAAAAACAATAGACTAACTTGGCACCAAAGGAGCATGGTAGAAATTAGCAATGGCAACAAGCATATTTGAAATCCCCCTAAAACAAAGTTACACAATCTTGCTTCTCATTGAAAAATCAGCATCCTACAATTTACCAATTTTAGCTCCTCAAGATTTTTAGAAAGTTGAGCTTTACTTTCCTAAAAGTCATGAAAAAGCCAATTTTTCAAAAGGACCATTTGATTTGTGTTAAAGACAATCACAAAATGGATCTTCATAATGTAGGGTTTGTTAAGAAAAATCTTACACTTGAAAATTAAGAGCTTTGAGCAGAGATTATTAAAATGACATTCAACCTAGATTCAAGTATAACCATTTTTTTCCTTGGGGTAATTTTTGAGGTACCCAAATATGAACCCAACAAATCACCCAAACCTTTAAAAATTTATCTTTTAAAAAAACAACAATGACAAGTCAAATAAAGGAATTAAAACAAGAACCTTGTAGGGGAGTTCTATTGTTGGAGTAAACTTCAAATGCTAGAGCTTCATGAAAAGACTAGCATGCTTGAAAAAATAAGGACCTGCTTCAAAGTTTTAGATACAACTAAAAATATTTATTTAAAAAAACACAAGATACCCATAAATTTTCAGAAATGACTATCCAACCCCTAGGATGCATAAATACATAAACTACCCTCATACACCATAACTTATGTATTGCTTATGTATTGGTGCATCCTAGGGGTTGGATAATTGTTTCCTTAATTTTCATGTCCTCTTCAATCAACCAAACTTTGAGTCGAACTCTCTATTGCCCTCAAATTCAATCTAAATCCCATTAATTTACAAATAAGTATATGTTTCTATAAAAAAAAAATTAAATCTTATATTATAGACAAGATTAAAAATAATTATGAAAATGTTCTTACTTTGAGAAATAAAACCATTTGATTGCATGAAATGACAAAAATGAGAACCAAACTCAAGTTGCTTAAAGGACAAACAAAAAAGACCCAAAGACTTATGTGTATCAACCATGAAACCACAACCTAAAAAATGACAAGGACAATAAAAACTAGAATAAAACACCTACAAAACATTAATTAACACATACACTATTAAATAACAATATATACAATCACCCAACTTCATAAACTATATTCACTCATCAAAAACCCAACATCACATTTGTATCCTCGAAACTAATCAAAGTTCTATGCTCATATAAACAAGGTACTCACTTATTTTTAATGATATGATTCTTCTCATTAAAAACCCAACTTCATAAACTATATTCACTCATCAAAAACCCAACATCACATTTGTACCCTCAAACCAATCAAAGTTCTATACTCATATAAACAAGGTACTCAATTATTTTTAATGATATGATTCTTTTTTCAAGGAAAAAAATCTGACATTATTCAAAAAAATACCCTGGGGCAAAAGTCACATTTATGATAATGAATACTTGCCCACCCATCACCCATAAAGACACTGTCATAACCATCAAATCCACCAACTCTGTTGAAGTACTTGTTATGTAACTGCTAAATAAATTGAAGATAAATATATTATATTTGCGTGTTATCTGTAGAACAAGAATATAATAACAGCCAGGTGAGGATAAATGAATTGGTGATTTATTATTTAAATATGGGTGGAAACATTAAGTTCAATATTATAAATGATATGCCTCGTCTTAAAATACTATCGAATCAACTTTAAGAGAAAGTCGTCTCCTCTTATAATGCAAAACGTAATTTTCAGATCAAATACACGCACCATATGGTCATCGTATCAGAATTCCTTTTAAATGACCAAAAAGATACTCATTTTCGTCTATGAACCTATGTTTTTTTCAACTAAGTAGTCATGTTATATTCCACCTTGTTTTCTTCTTATAATATAATTCCTATTTAAAAGGGCAAACAAGTCAGGTGCCATTATGCAGGAGTCACAATTTATAATTCTAATACTTTTGGGTGGGGCAGAACACCCACCTCACAAAAAGGCAACGTTTTTCTTTACAACCATCAG
The DNA here is from genome assembly GCF_030272615.1 of Cryptomeria japonica. NCBI lineage: Eukaryota > Viridiplantae > Streptophyta > Pinopsida > Cupressales > Cupressaceae > Cryptomeria > Cryptomeria japonica. The sequence goes on along the minus strand of NC_081408.1, from coordinate 557,868,313 downwards.
TTCAGCCTGTAGGGTTTTTTCAATTTTTAATAGACATTCAGGAGAGCAGTGACAGCTTCTATTTTGAACCCCACAATCATTGACACTTCTACAACCAAACTGATAGTCTGGGTCAGGGACAGGTATCTCATGCAACCTAGTATATCAGTGGTATAGTCTATAGTCATACATCCAACAAATGCATGTTACCAATAGCGCAGAACTGATTCATGCTTATTGTAAGGGATTCACAGCATTGATGAAGCACATTTAATTTGTTGACTCTATGGGATCTGTCTTGCAGCTTTTGTAACAAGGTTGAAGCATTTATGATATTATCTTTACCCCATTTTTAGCATGTTATCTATTGCGCAGGACTGACCATGCTTATTTATGGTAAGGAACATCAGCACTGATGAAGCACATTCAACTAGTTGATTGTGTGGCCTGTGTCTTGTAGCTTGTGTACGAAGGTGGAAGCGTTTCTGATATTATCTTTACCCCAATCTTTAACGGCATACAAAAATAGTGACCATTTGGTAAATTTTGTTTCAAATCTCACATGAAATAATAGTAAATGGTAATACTAATCATCTTGAATACATCCACGATACTATAATGAATATGAACCTTTCTTTAAGAATTCCAGAAAGTTTTTAAGTATGATGCATATTGAATTATTCGATCCTATATTTCCTGATAATGCCTGGTAAAACCAGATCTCAAATGCCATAGATGAGAGTGAACTTCCTAATTAAGAAATGCAGAATCACACTAGCTTTTGATACAGTTTATAAACCTAAAAATACATCTCTGGTATTCTGTAGGTCTGTCTCATTTGCAACTTCATTAGATTTCATCTCATTAAGACCCTCTGACCCAAGTCAATATTAATGAATACCGAGATTGTATGATACAAAACAGATTTCCTAACAGTTGCATAACGCGAGAATTTATTTTTCAAGAAGATGTATCTCCACTAGGCTTGGGTGAGTTCAAAGTAAAAAATTGTCTGTGGCAAAGCAGAATTGCTAATAAGTTATTTTTTGGAAGGTAGTAGACTCTTTGCAAATTCGTGCATTAGATACAGCCGTTAGCCTTTGTGGTCTTAATGGGACAAGACTCTACATGTAACCATGTTCCTCAGCTGATACATCTATCATTTCTTTTCATGTTTTATAGATTACATTTCTTCTTAAAATAAAAATACTTGGGCGAATGTTAAAGATAGATATATACTGGTTCAAAAATCAGCATCCTGTGAATTAATGTAAAAAGAAGTACAAATTTGAAAATAAAGTTGAAAGGTAAAGGTGGTCTTTTAGGGCATGGTCAAGCCAGATGCCAATTTTATGTATAAGAAACCCCTTAAAGAAATCCAACAAGAGTATTTCCTGCCAAATTTTATAGCCTTCGGTTTTGACCTCAAAATCAAGCTTGAAACTTGAAAGTGTACAATGGTTGCAGATGTGAACCAATTCTCAGTGTTCCCAAGAGACGCCCCTCAAGGCCTTGACACCCATCCCAGTTGTTTGGGAATTTCACAGGAGGCAAATTCTACAATAGGGCATGACATCCTCCCGTCCCCCTTTTTTCAACAAAACTGCAAATCCCCAGGGTGTTCTTTTATCTTTTGCTAAAATTGGGAGCACTCTAGCATCCCCAGGACATCAGGGAGTTCCCCAACAAATGCAACTTTTTTACAACAAGGGGGAATGTGGAACATTTCACGTGAGCTTGTAGCGACTGACAACAAGCTTTCTCAGGCACGGTAGAAAGGAGAGTGAGGAATCTAGGTAGCCTCCCAGATTTAAGCAAAGCTAAATTGATAGCACTTACCTGTTAGAACTTGTCTCATGAGAAATTCCAGCCCATTTGCACAAGAACTGGGAAGACTCATTCCATGGAGCTAGCAAGCTCTGTGATTCTTCGCCAAGGTTATTCTTGAACAACATCAATGTTTTTCCTTCCTCAGTCAAAATCCAGTTGAACTAGAATGCATTCACAAACAAGATGATAAACATTAGCTCTTTGGCATCCATTTTGCTTTATAAAAGTAAGAATGTAGGCAGGAAAACCTAGCTGGTTAGAAGCAGAGAATAGAAAACGGAGCCATTTATTAAAGTCTGGTAGACCTGTTGAATGAAAATCAAACTTGTGATCTCATCTTATTGGTAGTGGTCAAAGGTTTGTTCAAATGCCACCTGAAAGCTTCCCACAAAAGAGATCATTATTTGAGTCCCTTTTAAACTGAAATTGACTCACCTACGTGGTTGCCTACTTTCAATTGTAGAAAACCTTTCCAGAGTTATGAACTTACATACTTTGAATGCACTCATTATGATAATATGATGTTTATTTTTTCATTTAGATATATTCAAATGTTCACCTTTTTAAAAATTCTGTCTCCTTCAGTTTATTTGAGTTATTTTTAATTACTCATATTTTGAAAACTTAAAAATTAAATTTTTATGTAAGATTTTATTTGCCCTCCCCAAATCCTGGAACACTTCATGTTTCAAACTAGTATTGGATATCCAGGAAAAAAGAAGCAAAAAGCACTTGAGGGTTAGTTTACAAATCTTTAGTCAAAATACAAAAACCTACTTGCATCTCAGACTTCAAAACACTGAATTTTAATCTTCGTAAAGAAGTGAATTTGTGCTCTCGTAGCGAGAGCCACAAAAACCTACTTGCATCTCAGACTTCAAAATACTGAATTTTAATCTTCCTAAAGAAGTGAATTTGTGCTCTCGTAGCGAGAGCCACAAAAACCTACTTGCATCTCAGACTTCAAAATACTGAATTTTAATCTTCCTAGAGAAGTGAATTTGTGCTCTTGTAGCGAGAGCCACGGTACTAGAATTTATAAAAATTTAGACTAACACAATGATAACATCTTGAGGAGCAATGATAACATCTTGCACAAGAGCAATTATTGGATGTCTGGCAACATTTAAAAATAAACCTTAATCAAGCAGCTTTTCAATTCGCGAATCAATGTGCGCCTCATGGTCCTCCAGACGCCCTGCAATGGCTCCATCTTTCCAGCGGGCAAGTGTAGGTAAACCCTTCAATTTAAACCGTTCGTCAGCCCTCCACGGATGGCTAGGATTCCGCCACGTGGGCCTGTTCCCGGCAAAAGCCCGCAGCAGAATTACATCTTTCTCAGACTTTTCTAGGGTTTTATAAATCACAGGCTCCGCCCTAACACAATCTGCAGACTAATAACTTAGGATTTTAGTTATCAATTTAGGGTTTTAGTCGTACCATCAAATTCGGCATGGTTAATAATTAAAACTTTAAATATTTCTCCAATGTTCTACAGATTTAATTTCTAGGTCATCAATTGCTGGCTCGATTAGTACAACTTTCGGTCTTGTTTTTTAGGGTTTGTAACTAAAGTGAGGAAGAAAACATGTAAGCGAGCAAGAAGAAATAAGAACCTGGACACCAGCTAAGGCCAGAAGAAGGATCTTTGTCGGCCAAAAACAGCAGCAGCGTGATTCGATCCTTGCCCTCTTCAATGGATTTGAACGAGGTGGAGAAATTGTCGAGGTTTGCATCAATCTGAGTAAACCCCATACTTCTCTATCTCTAATGAATGTGCCTTTACTAAAACGAGCCTACTGTTTCTGGTTTATTTCGATTGGGGTTATAACTACGAAGAAATTTGTATGTACGGAAGAGTGTTCGGTTCTATGGAAGGGTTTTGGGCTCTTATTGGATAGGGGAAGGGTTACGGGTCATGTTCAAATCACCGTACATTTGATTTCGTTAATTAGAAGTTTACTAAAAAATTATCTAGTAGGTCAGTAGTTGAATTTTTGAAGTTTCCACACTTCATAATGATTTGTTTGTTATTCTTTTCATTTGAATATGTAGTTGTCAATATTTCGGATCAAACACCATGATCCATCATCGGGGCAATAGAGCAAGAGAGCAGAATATGAGGATGTTAGCAGACCTCGTAGATTAAAAAGATGGAAGAACAGGCACAAGGATCATATATTGCTCTCTTGCTCTCTCACTTGCTCTATTGCCTGGATGATGGGTCATGGTGTTTGATCTAAAACGTTGGCAACGTAAAAATCTACATGACCGAATCCAAAAAAAATAACAAACATGTCAATAGTCGTCCATTGGTATATTCAACACCTTGGAAAAAAGTTACTAATAAGATCAATTATGCAACTTTGTTTGTACAAATAGTCCATGATTAGCGGGGCACTTGTGCATAAGTACTGGATGAGTTGTGCAAATTTTGTGGTAGCAAAGCAAACAGTTAACGAGAGAATAAGGAATATGTAAGGGAAGTCAACTCAAAATGACCACTTTTTGACCCCTGCGTGCATAACAAATCCTATAGTATTTGTTGTAACTACCCAACAACCAAAACAATAGCTATAAGCACTTAATTCGCATACAAAGACAACTATATTTTTATTTTATTAAAATCTGATGTACAGTTTCAGAGCTTAGGGTACAAGAAGTTAGTTATAATGGCTATCGGTTCCTTCCCCTAGTTTCTACAAGAATCATGTATTTAATTATTATTTTTTGTTATATTATATTTGTAGACACCTAAAATTGTCACGTCTTTATTTATTTAATTATCTAAGCCTAATTCTTCTATTAAATAAATAAATCTTTATTTATTTAATTAATTCATTTATCCTCTTCTAGCCTTATTTCTCATTTAAATAAATACAATTATTTATTTAAATTACCCTTTTCCTAAATTAAATAAATATCTTATTTATTTAATTGATCCCACTTCTTCTATTAATTAAATAAATATTTATTTATTTAATTAATTCATTAACTTTTTCTACCCATGACACATGTCATTCATCTCTTAATTCATACACTACCTACCCTCTTATTATTTTATTATTTCTTTTACCGACCCTCTAATCATAGCCAACCTCTTTTACACCTCTCAATCTTATCCCTCCATTTCTTATAGTGTCTTCTATATAAGAGGATACTTCCTTCATTATCAAACCCTGACTAACTCACTATGCATTTAGCCCCGACTACGCTTTCGAACTTTGCATATGCAATCAAACTTACTTGCAACCACATTTCCGTTCTTTGTTGAGCTCTTGTGCACATATAAAATGTGAGAGCAAATATATCAAGCAAGATCAATGGAGATAGGAAGAATGGAGATCCAAACCCTATTGGACATGTGATGGTATAATCTTTGTGATTTCATTTGATTTGCATTTTCTTAGGTAATCTTCATATGTTATGGTGGATCTTTGTTGTTGTTAGGCTAGGGTTTTGTGGTTGAATTCATTTAGTCTTTCAACATTGTTGTTATCCATTTTCACCATATACATTTTGGCACGCTTGGTGGGACTCTTGTTCCTTTTGCATTTAACATCTTTTGTTGCAGATTTTGTTTTGAAGTTGCAGATCTGACATTTCCGACAACATTTTGATATTTTCGCGTCTGCGCACTTTTGGATCGCGTTTTTTATTTTCTGTCGCGTCTGTGACATCTGGAACCGCGTCTGCGTCTTCGACGATTTTTTTTTTTGTTGCAGATTTCGAGAAACGCATCTGGGTTCCTCAGTCGCGTCTGTGAAGTCTTCAACCACGTCTGCGTTTGGGAGTTGCGTCTGTGTCAAATCTAGGCGCGTTTGTGTGTTATAGCAGCATTTGTGTCTGTGACAACTGCGTTTGTGTTCGGTTGTTGCGTTTTTGGTTTCATTGATTCAGTTTTTCATCATTCGGATTTCAGATCTGGTTTATTTTGAGCTAACATTTTCAGACTAGCTAACGAAATTGGTGCAGCTTGTCTTGAAAGCAAAATCGTTTTGTTGAAAGCCCCTATTTCACAAAGTCTTTTGGATTAAAAAATTTACCTAACTTGTGTGCTTGCAGGAAGGGGTGATTATTTCAAACAATCCAAACTACTAATAGATCTTTGTTGCAGGACCTTGGCAAGGGTTTTTGATCTTTATTGTGTGCCTTATTTTCATAGACTAGAAAACACTTCAATTGGTGCACTAAAATTGAACCATTGTTTTTTGTGTCTTGAGCAATAGGCTCTTTTTGTTTCATTTTTAGAGGGTTTGTCTCCCCGTGTGGTCATTAGGACTACTAGTGAGGAGAGAACGACCCAAGTGGTAGCAAAAGAAAAGCCATCTTCTTCCAAACCACTATAAATAACTGTATTCATGGTGAAAACTATGGATAACGTGTGCTGGTAGCGGCCCACACACATACGGTTCTTAGTAGAGATATAAAGTTCACCACGAGGAGTTTTCGTGGGGCCTGATGCTTGCCTGCCCCGAGAAGTGAGTGCCGAGGGTGGAGCCAGTGGGGTCAAGCATCTAAGTATTTGCTATGAATAGTATAGCCTTGGGGGAAACTCCATGTGGGATCAACAACTATTGTCTTGTCCAGCCATAAGAATTGTGCTTGACTTATTTTGAACAATCAAACATTCAAGACCAAACATCAAAACATTGTGTCTTTTGTGTCTTCAAGTGTATGCAAAACAATTTTACATCAAACAACACACTTGTCTTTGAGTCATTTTGGAGTCTAAACACTTGCAAACATTGAGTCCTCATCAACACTATGTCCTCTTGTCACGAAAAATAGTCAAACATTCAGATTTGGTCACAACAAAACAACTTCACAGATTGGAAAAATTGCACAAAGTTTGCAGAAACGCATATGTGTCTGACAGAACCGCGTCTATGTCATCTAAACGCGTCTGTGTCTTTTGAGCAACATTTCATTTACAACATCTCAGAAACGCGTCTATGTCTGACAGAACCACGTCTGTGTCATCTAAACGTGTCTGTGAAGGGCAGAAACGCGTCTGTGTCTTTTGAGCAACATTGCAGCATCTCAGAAATGCGTCTGTGTCTAACAGAACCACATCTGTGTCATTTAAGCGCGTCTGTGTCTGACAGAATAGCGTCTATGTCCTTTAAGCGCGTCTGTGAAGTATACAGGCACGTCTGTGTTCAGGATTGAAAACTTTCATAATTCAGCAAACAAGAGCAGTCAATTTCAGACTTATTGAGCTTCCTAGGTTATCTCTCTGGGGTTTTCATCTAGCATTCAACTTGTCTTTGGGTCTCACAAAGTCCATCATTGCTTTACACCTTACATTACATTCACATTTGTCTAAACTTGAGTCAAAAGGTCACTTGCTTGTCCTCATCATACTTTGTCAACACACTACATACAACAACATTTTGCTAAGTGGTCCCTCATCAAGGTCTATCACCTTTGGGTCTCATTTGGTCTTACTTAGAGTCAAGGTCAACTTACCTCATCAAGAGAAACTATCATCTCTTTGGAAGCCACACCTACTCTACTACATACATACTTGGTCTTACACTTTGGACATTGCAAGTGTAGCGTCCTAAAATTGCGACACTTGCAATTTCGACTGCATTTCGGTCTTCACGATGGCGACGCAACACACAACCTGAATGGAGACCCCGAAACCTGATTACGACACTGAAAACTGCATTTTTCAAGCACCCTGGCCTGAACCTCCTTGCACCCTGCTGTCCCGAGAGGTGGGACCAGAGCGTCCAGCGCCCTGGTCCCCCAGGACCATGGCGCCCAGCGCCCTGGTCCCTGGGTCCTATTTTGGGCCCGGTCTCCTAAGGGGTCTCGGGTCTTTTTGTTTGCAAATTGGAAATTAAACTTTCCTGGTCGGCCTAAGGTCGGGAAAATCAGTCTATCAGCCCTAAATGACAAGTATATAAACTACATTTTCCTCTTTCATTCGACATGATGGAAAAGGCGTGGAAACTATACTCAAGCATTCAAGCATTCAAACATTCAAACATTCATTCCAAGTCTCCATTCAAGGCTACGTGTTGCATTCAAGACAAGGATTCAACCATTGAAGAGGAGATCACATACTACATGCTACAACATACAACATACCACATCTATACCTTCGCACATAAGGATACAAACATCCTTAGAACAAGGTATTAGTACTTGTTTTACATTATAGACATTTACATTTACAACACTTGCTCATTTCTTGGTTAATTCCAAAACCGGGGTTTGACCTAAAGGCAAACCCCTAATCCCTAACCCCCCAATCGTCTTCGCTTTTCTGTGTGTAGGTTGCAGGTACGCGGCTGAAATTGAAGATCTGGAATCCTTGTGCAGAGACGAACAGATCCCCCTTCGTTTCGCGGATTTTTCGGAGGACCGTGGCGTCGGGCGCCATCGTCCCGGCAACTTTTGCTCAAATTTGCAGGACAGCGCCGTATCGACATTTTACTACTAATTCCAGGTCCGCAGCTTCATCCTATATCCTTATCTCAGTTTATAAGCGAATCTTTGTCACTTTCTATGCATTCCTAGCTTAATTCTTCTATCAACATTCTTTACAAAAGAGGGTAGCCTTGCTTTCTTAACCCTTGAAACACATTTAGCATCCAATCTTGCATTGTGTGGGATTGGATCTTGTGGGTTTCAACCCCTCTTTTGAATGTAAAGTCTCTCCCCTAAGTGAAAACCATCAACCCTAGTGAATCTCCCTTCTCTCTCCTTGGAGTTGGAAGAGGGGAGAACAACTAGGGTTCGATCGCGATTTTTCGCTTTACATTTTGGTGAACCCGACGTGAACATCCTTTCTGATTATTCATGGTTAGATCTGAAAAATTTGATTCCTTGATTACATTTCCATGTTTGATCTTTTGCAAAATTTTAGAGGTTAATTGCATAAAAACCCTAAATTTTCTTTTTAGTAATTAAGCTTGCGAAATGTCTAAATGTTAATGCTTGTTTCAGATCTACCCTTCTATTACAAATTATCAATTCAAATTTGTGCTTTAATTTTGAAAATTAAGTGGTTAAGTGTCAAAACCCTAATTTTTGAAACCCTCTTGATTCAACCTTTGTCCGACAATTTCACTGATTAAAACATCTCCAAATCAGCTGTAACTTTGGATTCCGCAATAAAATCACAATATCTTTCATCCCTGAAAATTTGGAAAAAAGTTGCCAGGACCGTGTGCACTCCGAGCGCCATCGTCCCCGACATTTTTTCCGAAATTTCGGGAGCTAGATCTTACTGTATTTTCCTGCTAAAATCTAGAATTTTGGCTGATTTTATCAAATCTAACACTTTCAAAATTACAGTCAAAGTTGGTCTTGTGATTGCTTGGATTAAGGCTTCTAAACATTCAAAAATCATTGAAACTGAAATTTTGTGTCAAAATTGTGTTCTTACTGTCCTAAATTTGAAAAGTGTGTTTACATTCATTCGAAATTTCAGTGCTTTATTCAAATTCTTGCAATTTGTGATCTTTGAAATTAAATGCTTAATTACAACAACTTTAATTTCCACTTTCAAAATTGAATTTTGCGTGAAATTGAGTCAACTTTCAAATTTCAAAACTTACATTGCTTTTGGTATTCCCTCTAAAATCATAACATTCAAAATTTCAGTTTCCCTCTCTTTTTCAAAATTCAAATTTTTGCATTTTTCGACAATCTTGGTAGGGTTCAATTTTGAGATTGCAACTTTAAGTTGGCCTATCTACAGATCGTAAAATCACTCAATTTTTTCAGATTAGCTCTAAAATCATCATACCTTTCATCCTTGCAAATTTCAAAAAAAGTTGCAAGGACCGTGTTGCACTCCGAGCGCCACGGTCCCGGACATTTTTTTCGAAATTTCGGGAGACTGTCGTGATTGCATTTAACAGCTTAAATCCAGAAGATTGGCTGATTTTACTGAAAATTGCTACCTCTAAATTCAAAATCTTCTCTCTCTTTCTAGTGTATGAGTTTTACAACAATAAGCCCTACTTCCACTATTCCCGTTAGACGAAGCTATAGAATTAAGTCTTTCCGAGGTTTAACTACCGAGGAGATGGAACCTAATTTGAGTAGCCTTTTTAACGAGGACATGGGTAATTCCTCTAATCCTCCTAATGATGAAGAAGCTCTCCATGAGGTTTCTGTAGAACAACTTTCGAAATTGGATAACCAATTTGATGATTTTCACCAATGGATGTCTCAAGAATACCCCGATAGTCAAGCTCTTCCTTTAATTGAAGGTCTAAAACATATGCTTCAAAGTGATAAGAATGGAATTGATATTCTGCGTGGTATTGCACACATTGTGGATTCGAATGTGATGCCTATGAAGAGTTGTGCTGAAAATTTGGGTTATACACAACCTCCTACACAAGACAATCATTCTATTCCTTTGACAACTTCTATTGCTAGCATACCTACCTTTACATCAAACATAATGACCACTTCTATACAAGACATTCCTCCTGTGATCACCAGTCATGGGGGCAATCCCTCTTCTTCAATTAACCCTCTTCCTTCATTCAATCCAACTTCTTCATACATTCCTTCAATGAGTGTTCCTACTACATCTTCACAAATGAACATGACGCAAGGGGGCAATTCGTTTAACCATTCCATTCCTCCTTGTAGTGTTCCTCCTATCCAATCATCTCCTATGACTAACTATCATAGAGTCCCACCACCTTACTCTTTACCTTCTTTCAATAACATAACACCTCCATCTCAATCTAACACATCTAATATGAATTCTTCGACTGAAGCGACCATTAACAATCTTGCACAAACTGTCTCTTCTTTACAGCAACAAATTGCCTCTATGAATCAATCTAAGTTTAGTGTGCCCACATTTGATGTTGCGAGCCCACTTTCTCTTGACATTGTTCGAGCTATCCCTCCTAAACATGTTGAAATCCCGCATTTGGAGCTTTATAATGGTAAGGGTGATCCTCTAACACATGTTAAGACCTTTCAAACAATATGTACTGATTTTGCTTATGACCAAAGGTTGCTTGCAAAATTGTTTACTAGAACATTAAGAGACAAAGCCCTACAATGGTATTGCTCGTTGCCTTCTTATTCTATTACTTCTTTCGAACAACTTGCAAATGCTTTTATTCAACAATTTCAAAACAATATAAGTCCTAAAGTTACTTTGATTGATTTAATGCATTGTAAACAAGGTGTTAAAGAAAAAGTGACTGATTTCATTGGTAGATATAAGCATTTGTATGCTCAAATTTCTTTTCCAGTGCCTGACAATGATATTCAAAGAATCTTTATTTCTAATTTACAAAAAGATATTCGAGACAAACTTCTGTTTTCTGAGTTTACTTCTTTCCAACAGTTGTGTGCAACTCTTCACAATTATCAACTGACTGTGAATCAAATGGAACAATCACATCCTATGGCTCCGAGTGATAAGGGTGATAGCAGTCAACAACCATTTGGGAAGTTTAAACCGAACAGAGATTCCATCAAATTCAATGAAAACATCATCAACAACAATGTGAATGCAGCATTAGGTGTGCCTCCTATTTCAAAAATTTTCAAGAAAGAAAGAAAGTATACTCCTTTGAATGAATCATTGCATAGTATTATGAATAAGTTATTGGAACAAAATGTGCTTACTCTTCCTCCTATAAGGCAAATTGATCCTGCAAAGATTACTTCACCTTATTTTTATAATAAATCTTTTTGTCAATTTCATCGTCAACCTGGGCATGATATTGAAAAATGTTTTGCTTTAAAGGGTAAAATTCAAGATTTGATTGATAATAATACTATCTCTGTTTCTGGAGTGAATGATAAAGGCGATACATCTGTAGCTCCTCCTAACCAAAATCTTTAGATTTTTACTGATCCATTACCTTCTCATACCTCTAATGCAATTGAGGCTAATGATTCCTCTCTCTCATCTGCTGGTCTTGTGTCTATGGCTCCGAATGTGATTAACTTTGTAGAGCAGCAAGAAATCCCTAAAGAACCTTCCATCACATTTGATTCCAGTGAAACCATTAGGGCACCTGACGGTCCTTTATACATAGTTGCAAAAGTCAAGAATACACCTTGTCATGGAGTGCTTATTGATCCTTCGTGCATGGTTAATGTCATTACTGAAGAATTCTTTTTTACTTTGCAATTGAATCAAGTGATTTATGACAAAACAGATGTGATTGTGAAACTATTTGATGCATTTTCTTCTCCTGCAATTGGTTCTATTACATTGCCTATTGAGGTCCATAACAAATCCCTTGATGTGAGCTTTGCTATTATTCCTTCGTCCGAACAATTTCGTGTGAAGCTATTGCTTCTCCTTGGCTATCTTCCATGAAAGCTATTGCTTCTCCTATTCATAAGTGTTTGAAATTTCCCCATAATGGTGAAGTTGTTACTGTCAATCATAGTCTCTTTAAACCAGCTGAAAGAACTTCTAGCGTTCCTCTTGATTACTTTTGGCCTAAACAATTCCAATCTCTTCCTCCGCGAAGTGATCATCTTTTCAAATCTTATCAAAAGTGGAAAACAGATATGATCCTATCTCTAAGTGAACCTAGAACACCTAAACTTGATATTCCTATCGTTCTTGAGAAGGAAGTTCTTCCTTTGAAAGATAAAACTAATGTCTTTCCTCAAGAAGATTCCCAACCCGTTCCCATGGATGTGACTATGCCTATGATTAATAAACCTTCTAAAAGTAGACCTATACCTCCTCGTCATGATGGACTTGGTCTTCTTCCTAAACCAAATATTCCTCCTTTGTATGGAGCAGTCCCTCCTCCTTCTTTTTATAGAGAGAAGAGACCTTCTTCTTCTCCTATTATCCAGCCTAAGAGACCACAACCTAAACACCCAAGTGATAAGGATGAGAACATTCCTCCTCCTCAATCTTCTTCACTTCCTACTAAGACTAGACGAAATCGTTCTGCACGTGAACGTCGGCGAAAGCGTCGTCTTAGAGCTCAAACTTTGCAATCTCTAAAAACACCTTCAACAAGCATTATTCCATTTTCTCCTCAGCCGGAAATTGAGCCTAAATCTCCTAAACATAAGATGCATGATGGTCTTGATCCTGTGCGAGTTAAAGATCCTATTTTTATAAATCTTGATGATGATATAGATGAAAATGTTATTCATGATGAAAATGCTACTTCTCCTGTTCATTCTGATAGTGAATATGAACTTGTTGATATTGATAACCATTTATCTAATGAATTTTCTAAAGCACTTATCCTAGCTCCTAGACAAGAACAACGTGGCTTGGAACATGAACATAGCCCTTGTTTGGATCTTGTGATAGCTCCATCTGCTGTGTTGAATGTTCCTCCTCTAGCGTGTTCCCTGCCTTCCCGAAACATTGATCAGCAAGATCGGGGGGTAGATGACGTGCTAGACTAGTTACATTAGCATAGCAGATTCTCTTCTCCTCTCTTGTGTTACTTCTTCTATACGTTATTCTCATTCTTCTATTTGTTGTCCTTGGTGTTGTCTACTTGAGGACAATGCAAAGCATTGAGATCTCTCGATCTCTCTCATGTTGACTCAAAAGACACATGTGTTCCCTTCTTCTAGGTGACCTTCCTTGATTGGGGAATGAAGAACAATTATGCATACATACATATGATATATATACATGAATTATCATACAGCATACTGACCCCGAGGAAAGCGAAGTCACCTCGTGCTTTGTGTTTTGTGTCTATTATCCTTGGGTTTATCTCACACTTGGGGGCTAAATCCTTGCGATAACGTGCTCCTTTCCTTTCTCATTTCTTATATGTATCACTACCTTAAAGCAATCACCCCCGTTGAGGCGTGTACGATCGTTTTAACGTAGGGGGGCATACATCCCGTTCTTATCTTTTCAAGATACTTGAAAATTTCTTGACAAATTTAGCTTTGCCTTGAAAATTTTTGATATCTTTCTTGCATGACTCATAGTGAGGGAACCTTACTACTGATAGTCATGGTTCTCCCTCGTGATCTTCCCTTTTACTTTGTCAATCGAAGTCGTAAGATCCTTAGTCCACTGGGGGCTTGGCGTGTCTTGCCTCCATGACGTGGTGAAAGTCTTTCAATATTGTTTCCTTGTACTTTACCAGAAGTATGAGCATACATACTCCCGCTAAAGTGGGGGCTAAATGTAGCGTCCTAAAATTGTGACACTTGCAATTTCGACTGCATTTCGGTCTTCACGATGGCGACGCAACACGCAACCTGAATGGAGACCCCGAAACCTGATTACGACACTGAAAACTGCATTTTTCAAGCACCCTGGCCTGAACCTCCTTGCACCCTGCTGTCCCAGGAGGTGGGACCAGAGCGTCCAGCGCCCTGGTCCCTGGGTCCTATTTTGGGCCCGGTCTCCTAAGGGGTCTCGGGTCTTTTTGTTTGCAAATTGGAAATTAAACTTTCCTGGTCGGCCTAAGGTCGGGAAAATCAGTCTATCAGCCCTAAATGACAAGTATATAAACTACATTTTCCTCTTTCATTCGACATGATGGAAAAGGCGTGGAAACTATACTCAAGCATTCAAGCATTCAAACATTCAAGCATTCATTCCAAGTCTCCATTCAAGGCTACGTGTTGCATTCAAGACAAGGATTCAACCATTGAAGAGGAGATCACATACTACATGCTACAACATACAACATACCACATCTATACCTTCGCACATAAGGATACAAACATCCTTAGAACAAGGTATTAGTACTTGTTTTACATTACAGACATTTACATTTACAGCACTTGCTCATTTCTTGGTTAATTCCAAAACCGGGGTTTGACCTAAAGGAAAACCCCTAATCCCTAACCCCCCAATCGTCTTCGCTTTTCTGTGTGTAGGTTGCAGGTACGCGGCTGAAATTGAAGATCTGGAATCCTTGTGCAGAGATGAACAGATCCCCCTTTGTTTCGCGGATTTTTCGGAGGACCGTGGCGCTGGGCGCCATCGTCCTAGCAACTTTTGCTCAAATTTGCAGGACAGCGCCGTATCGACATTTTACTGCTAATTCCAGGTCCGCAGCTTCATCCTATATCCTTATCTCAGTTTATAAGCGAATCTTTGTCACTTTCTATGCATTCCTAGCTTAATTCTTCTATCAACATTCTTTACAAAAGAGGGTAGCCTTGCTTTCTTAACCCTTGAAACACATTTAGCATCCAATCTTGCATTGTGTGGGATTGGATCTTGTGGGTTTCAACCCCTCTTTTGAATGTAAAGTCTCTCCCCTAAGTGAAAACCATCAACCCTAGTGAATCTCCCTTCTCTCTCCTTGGAGTTGGAAGAGGGGAGAACAACTAGGGTTCGATCGCGATTTTCCACTTTACAGCAAGTAAACCTCAGATTCATTTACATTCCATCCAACTCTTGGTCTTCCATACTCTTTTCATATTCATCTAGTCTCACACATCTTAGTCAATACCTAGTTCATGGTTGAAACCCGTTCCCAAAAATCTAGGAGAGAAACTAAAGAGGCTCAAGAGTCCGCAAACACGAGTTCCTATGAGTTTGACAATGATATCTATTTCAATTCTGATCATACTACATTACCTGACATGGATGCCTATAGAAACATTCCAAATATTGAGCACATGGACACTACAAACAATAATGATACACACAATGACAATATGGACAACTTTTCCGTACATTTAGCAGAAGTGGAAGACACCATTATGAATCCCCATTTCAATCGATTGGTTGAGGAAATAATGAGGAGAGATAGACAATACTTTCTACAAGTGATGGCACAAAGTGGAACCAAGATACCTCATGATTTTGACATGTCTCAAATAATGGAAAATCGATCTTTGCAACAATCTCACCTCAACATGGATCAAAGGAGGCCTAATAGTGGAGGCAATAGAGGACCACATATGGTGCCTAAATCACCATCATCTTTGTTTCAAAAACCTGAGGTTCCACATACACATGGTCAAGCTTATGATACTCACTTTCGCAGACCATTATGGAAGTCTTATGCAGAAAAATATACTCAATCGCATACCAATGCTAAGGATCAACCACCAAAGCAATTGGATATTCAAAGGCATGCTCAAAATTTGGACACAAGGAAACCCCACATCAAAATTGGGGGCAACACACTAGAACAAACTCATGACATTCCTATAGAGTATGGTATACATGGGCAAAGCAGATATTCCATTCCTCATCATGACTCTATACCAAGTGGTCCATATACGCAACATCATTATAGACCTCCTCCATATGAACATGTGTATGATCAATATCATCCATATATGCAACATGCTCCTCCTCCAATTGGTGCCTCAGGCATGGGCTATGGTCCAAGAAGTCGGTCTCCATCGAAGAACAATTTGGAGCAACAAATCAGGGACTTACAAAAGAAAATGGAGGACATAAATACACTGAAGCCAACATACACAATGAGAGACATATGTCCTTATCCATTTGACAAAAGCATTCCAATGCCTCCATTTCCTACACGCTTTGTGACACCTAAGTTTGATAAGTACAGAGGAAAAGGGGATCCTAAGGCACACATAAGACAGTTTTTCACAGCTTGCATTGAAGTAGGAGTAGAAGAGACATATTTGATGAGATTATTTCTACAAAGCTTAGGTGATCAAGCTATGGAATGGTTCTCCCAACTCCCACCTGGAATTAAGTCATGGGGTGACTTAGCAGAGACATTTATCCAACATTTCTCATACAACATAGAGACAGACATATCAGTCACTACTTTGTGCAACACCAAGCAAAGGGATGGAGAGTCTTTTTCATCATTTTTACAAAGATGGAGGAATCTAGCCAGCAGATGCTCTTGTGAAATTCCACAAAAACAAATGGTAGAGATGTTCACCTAAAATGTTAACAAAGACATTGGTTATGACCTAAGAAAAGCTTGTTTGTCCACTTTTAAGGACGTCATTGAAAAATGCTTAGCAACATAGAAGGTCCTAATTGAACAAGGAGTCATTAAGATATTCAAGGAAAACAAAGATGACTTTAAAGGAAAAGATAAGCCAAGATTTTGGAATAAAAACAAGAACATAGTCAATGATGGTGTTGTTGATGCCAATACGGTACGACCAAAAATCATTTTTTCTGGATCAAGTTCTACAAATAATCAAGTGAATACTCAAATAACTTCCAAGTCACGAAGGAAGTATACCCCATTGAGAGAACCACTTGAGTCAGTTTTCAAGAAGCTAGTGGCAAACAAGGTAATCACAGTTCCAGATTTTCCTGCATATGAACCAAAGGTCAAACCAAATTGGTGGAATGATAATGAGTATTGTGAATTTCACAAGAGCAAAGGACATAAGACAGGAAATTGCCATCGACTGAAGAACATCATACAAGATCTTATTGATAGAGGTGACATTGAGATTAAAGGACACTCATCCAATCAAGAACATGAAATGTTTAAGGAACCATTCCCAAAACATGACAAGGGAAAAGCTACAGCCACAGATGACCAAACCAACTATACCAGAGCATCTTATAACTACGATTCAACTATCAATCACATTTCAATGGATAATTATGTCTCTACCATTATCATCAAGGATAAAACGCCTGAGAATTCTACCCAAAGACCCAAGATCGTCCTGAAAGGAATTGGATCTTCTTCGGAACCTACCTCTGAATGTCATGTTACAACTCGTTGAGGTAAATTCACTTTGTAGGGTGCTCCAGCTAAAAGCACAACTTCCTCATCAACCAAACCTGAGTATGACCTTGTAGAACAGTTAGGGAGGACACCCGCGCTTATCTCAATCCTTGAGCTCTTACGCATATCCCCCACACATAAAGCCATTCTTGACAAAATCTTGAGAGACACTGTTGTCCCCACTGATCTGAACGTGGACCAGTTTCAAGCCATGGTTGGATACCTTTCCATACCACAATCCCTTACATTCACAGAAGCCGATGACGCCTCCGTAAGTCAGCCACATAATGCACCTTTACACATTGAAGCCTTCTTACACAAACATCAAATAAAACGATTCCTGATAGATGGAGGAGCGGTTCTAAACATTTGTACATTGAGCACTATTAAACAATTGGGATATTATGATAAAGCTATGAATTCTACAAACAAAATTACCATCAAGGCATATGATGATGAAGAGCGTTCATCTAAAGGCACAGTCACCTTACCTCTCAGAGTTGGGCCAGTTACAAAGGATGTGGTTTGTCAAGTCCTAGACCTAGATCTCACATACAATATATTACTAGGACATCCTTGGATTCATGAAATGAGGGCTGTCCCATCTACATACCACCAATGCATTAAGTTTCCTCACAATGGAGTTGAAATAACAATTAATGGAGATCCTAATCCATTCATATACTGCAATAACCTGAGACCGAAAAATGAGACGATTATTCCCAATAATCGCAAAGCTGTTCCTTCTTCTGCATACATTGATCTCGAATCATTAAAACCTTCGACCTCAAAACAAGGTGAGCTTAAAGGCAAATTCTAGGACAAGGGCATGGGTGAATACACTTTGAATCAAACCATGTACTTACGACAAGTCATGAGTTCACCAAAAGAATATGGAAGACCACATCCTAATAAGCATGCATCTATCATTATACTCAAATGGGACCCTACTATCTTTCAAAGATGGGGTGAACTGGAAGAGGAAGACTTATACAAAATGCTTTACAAAGACCTTGAAAATGATACACAAGATCACATCAATATACCATGTGAAAAGTATGGCAAAGGGTTCAAGATTCTACAAAAATTTGGGTATGATGGCAAAAGCCCTCTTGGCTTAAGAAAGGAAGGCATCATTGAACCTTTACAACCTGAATTGACATTCAAAAAGGAACGCTTGAAGGGACTTGGTTTCGTGACTTCCAAAGTCCACACTCAAAGGACAGAAGAAGCATTACAAATCAAAGCTACCAAAATTCAACAAGAGAATCGCTATTCCACAAACTCCAATGAATGGGAATGGGGTTCAGACAAATCCGCCAGTGACTACGAGCTCACTGAGACATTCAAAGAGCCAGATGAACCCACAGAAGAAGAGGAATTTTATGAAAAATTCAAAGTTGGTCAAGAAACAACCCCGAAGGATCCCATACAGTCCTTGCCTCTAGGTCCTAGGTTGAAATCACATAGAATGAGAACACCTATCCCAGAATGCGCTAGTAGTGATGATAATTTGGATTCATTCACGATCGAGACTGATGAGGAGAGTGCCAACAATGACCTTGACAACTATCTTGACATACCTGAATATAACTGCATCTTCACTCTTAGCCCTGCTAATTTCAAAGACATCAACGGCCTTCCCCTTGTTCACCACCAACTTATTGACTGGGACCATGAAGGACCTGCACAGTTTGACACCTTCCAAAATGATGAAGCTTTTATTGATTATCTTGGCATACGAGATGATCTTCCCCTTGGGGACCATTAAGCGGGATACATTATAGAACTCAATAGCGTGACATATTTTGGTGAGGGTGTCGGGCCTTCTAGTCGCAAAAATGTAAAAATAAAAACAAACCAAGGGTCTTATGGCGAAAACCACATTGTGGTGTTGTCTGACCCCAAAAAAGTAAAAAGAAAGGACGTATCTAAGGGTGAAAACCTCTCTGAGGCACCCGAAGATGGAAGGCTCGACATTCTCCCAACATCATATGAAGAAAAGTCATCCATGTTGGTAGAGGAGACTATCAAAACAAACATTAGCACCGAAGAAGTTCCACATAACATATTCCTGGCACAATCTCTAACAGAGATAGAAAGATCAAAGTTCATAAGTTTCTTCACAGAGCGACAAATCAATTTTGCATGGTCATACGCTAATATGCCTGGATTGGATCCGGATTTGGTAATGCATCATTTGACAGTTAAACCGAGGGCAAAACTAGTAAAACAGAAATTAAGAAAGATGCATCCACAAGTCGCATTATTAGTCAAAGCAGAGCTTGAGAAATTATTGGATGTCAGATTCATACGCCCAATTGATTATCCCGAATGGATCTCCAACTTTGTGCCTGTCAGTAAACCAGATCGTAGTATCAAAATATGTACAGATTTCAGAGACATCAACAAAGCTTGTCCTAAGGATGATTTTCCATTACCAAATATTGACTTGATTGTCGATCTCACAGCAGGTCATGCAATGTTATCTTTGATGGATGGATTATCTGGTTACAATCAAATAAAAATCGCATCCGAGGACCAACACAAAACAACATTCACTTGTCTGTGGGGAACTTTCTGCTGGAATGTTATGCCCTTTGGGCTAAAAAATGCAAGCGCTACATATCAAAGGGCCATGACTACTATCTTTCATGATCTCATGCACGTAACTGTGGAAGATTATGTTGATGACCTCTTGGGTAAATCAATAGACAGAGATACACATTTGGACATACTTTCAGTCGTCTTTAATCAGTTGGAAAAGTATAAAGTAAGATTAAACCCCAAGAAATGTGTCTTTGGAGTAACCTCCGGGAAGCTCCTAGGATTCATTGTATCAAAAAGAGGAATCGGAGCCGATCCAGCAAAAGTCAAGGCTATCCTAGAGATGCAACCACCAAGAAATATCAGTCAACTTCGATCTTTGCAAGGGAGATTCCAGTCCATACGAAGATTCATAGCACAACTTGCAGATAAGTGTAATCCTTTTCAACACTTGCTACATAAAAACATCAAATTCAAATGGGATGATAATTGTCAACGAGCTTTCTAGACACTCAAAGATTATCTTCTGAATCCACCAATTTTGATGCCACCAGTTCCAGATCAACCTCTATTACTATACATATCAGCTACTTCAACAACACTGGGGGCACTCTTAGCACAACAAGTTGCTGAGGGCAAAGAAAAGGCAGTATACTATATTAGTCGCACATTGGTGGGATACGAGCTAAACTACACACCAATTGAGCGTGCATGTCTCGTTGTGGTCTTTGCTTTGTAGAAATTACGACATTACATGTTAACTCATAAGACTAAGTTGGTTGCAAGGATTGATCCATTTAAATACCTTCTCAATAAAGCAACACTTACTGGGCGACTAGCCAAATGGGTGATGCTCCTAAGTGAATTCGACATCGAGTATGTGGATAGAAAAGCAATAAAAGGACAAGCTATCGCAGATCAATTAGTAGATGCTCCTATGTTAGATGGTGTTCCTCTAATTTCAGAATTTCCAGATGAATCCATTTTAACAGTGTCACATGCAAAACCTTGGCAATTATACTTTGACGGCTCATACACATAGCATGGGGCAGGAGTTGGCATCCTCTTCATAACTCCTCAAGGGGATTCTATACCAAAATCATATTGATTATCATTTTCCTGCACTAATAACATAGTGGAATATGAGGCATTAACAACTGGATTACGGATTGCAGTTCAGTGGAAGATCCAGGAACTTCATGTTTTTGGGGACTCTCAACTTGTAATTCATCAAGCAACTGATGACTACCAAACAAAAGATGAGAAATTAATGCCTTACAAAAGAATGGTGGATGACTTGAAACTACATTTCACAAAGATAGACTTTGAGCAGATACCAAGAGAGCAAAATAGAGCTGCAGATGCCATGGCTACAATTGCTTCACTAATTGATCTACCACTGAATGAGACCCACTATGAGTTCTTGGTGGATAACCTTTTGGTTCCCTCATATGAAATCACTCCTACTGAGATGATATGTGTTGTTGGTCCTGAGTCCTAGTTATACGGTTCCATTTTCACATACCTTCGTGACAATACCCTACCTCCTGATCTATCCAATAACCAACGTCGCACTTTCATTCGCCAATCTTCTTGATACGTCATTTTAGCTGATATCCTATACCATCGAGGTCTAGATGGCACTCTTCTTAGATGTTTAGAAAGCGACGAAGCTCAGATTGCGTTACGTGAAGTACATGAAGGGATATGTTGTCCACATTCTAGTAGTCCTACCTTAGCCAAGAAACTCATCAGGACTGGATATTACTGGCCCAATATGGAAAAAGATTCATATCAGTTTGTCAAGAAATGTAAGCAGTGTCAACTTCATGGAGACCTCGTCCATGCGCTAGTGCAAGAACTTCAACCAATTACGACTCCTTGGCCATTCTGTCAATGGGGACTCGATCTCATAGGCAAGATTCACCCTCCATCTTCCAACAGTCATAAATTCATCATCACTGCCACAGAGTATTTCACAAAATGGATCGAAGTCGTGCCTCTCACACAAGTCACTAGAAAATAAATTGCTACATTCATTCTCAAATATATCATTTGTCGATATGGTATTCCTGTTTCCATCATCACTGACAACGAGCATCCCTTCAAAAATCAGGATGTTCGTGAACTCTGTGACCGCTTTCATATTACTCATCATTTTTCCACACCTTATTATCCCCAAGGTAATGGTCAAGCTGAGGCGTCTAATAAAACAATCCTTAAAATCTTGAAAAAGACATTCGACGACGCTGGTTGTAATTGGCATATCCAACTTAATCCCGCACTTTGGGCTTACCGCACAAGTGTCCGCACACCTACAGGAGCTACACCCTATTCACTTGTCTACGACACTGAAGCTATCTTGCCTATTGAGGTCGAGTTACCCTCTTTATGAGTCTCTTTGCAAAACATTATCAGTGATGAAGACTACATGGTCTCTCGCTTACAAGAACTTGAATTATTGGATGAACGAAGACAAACTGCTTTTAATCATCTAAAGGCTTATCAACAACGAATGAGTCGCAGCTACAATCATAAATTCAAGCCTCACACATTTGAGGTAGGTGACTTGGTCCTCAGAGAAAATCCTAAAAATCAACAAGATAGAGAGAAGAAGGGCAAGTTCAAACCAAACTGGCTTGGTCCTTACATCATCACAACAGCATATGGATCTGGTGCATATCAACTCTCAACCACAGAGGGTGAACCTTTGGAGGATCCTATCAACAACATGCACCTTTGCAGGTTTTATACATAGCTCTTCAGAGTATCCTAATTCAAAACACAAAAAAAATAAAAAATATCAAAAATACAAAAAAAAATAAAAATAAATAAATAAATAAAATTGAAAAATAGAAAAATATTTCGTCCAATGGTGAAAACTACTTCGGTGGCGCCCTGGGCAAGTACCATGGTGAAAAATGGGTCACCGACGCCAGGCGTAGAGACATTGCTCCTCCCTCCTTCGGGATTCCATTTTATCCTTCACTTTGCACACACTCACAACCTATCCATTCATAATAAACTTACCCATTCCCATCATGGCTTGTTATTGATCTACCTAAGATTAGTTAGCCATCCATAATAAACATTCCTTTTCACCCCTTTCCATTCATAATAAATCAGCTCCTATCTGTGGCTAAGGCAAATCCTACATCTAGTGATGGGTGTGGAATTGAGAGCATCACATATTTTGAGGAGTACAGTTTCTTCCACTTTTCTTTAGTCTATCCGCGCACAATCCACAATAAAGCAACACTTGCATCGCCAATCCGCAATAAAGTTTTGTCTTCTCCACAATAAAGTATCAATTTCATGGATTCAGTCGGTTTCAGATGAGGCACAATAGTAAAAATGGGCTTCAATAAATCAAATCTTTCAATAGACTCAGACAACATTATGGTTCAGTGCTATCTATCCTTTTTGTGAAAGTAAACATCATGACCACAATCAAATAAGAGTTATACAAGTGACAAGAGACACTAAACTTGAGGACTACAGTGGATGTTGGTGTCGAGTCTTGGTTTTCTTTTGATTTTATCTTTTGGTGACATGTCTTTTACCTTTTCCAGGATGTCTCTGACTAGAGATTTTATCTCCAGGATGTCTTTGACTAGAAAGGCGAGGATGGGGTATCGTCACCTATTTTTCTTTGTTGTCTGTGGATTGTCTCTTAGTAATGCTATGACTTGTCCAAGGATATGAGGACGTTGTGAGTCTAATGTGAACTAGGGCATTCCTTGTTTGCAACTGTCTTATCTCCATGCAAACAGGTACAATGATTTCTGGGTCGAACATATGCCTAGATTGTCATAACCTATTTTGCCATAATAAAGCTCAATGATGATAATGCACAAGAAGCTCCTTCACTTCCATATCTTCTACCTTCCATCCCCCTTTCTTAATTGACTTCCATCATCCTTCCTGAGTCCGTGTAGCCTGCTATCACATGACTGAGTATAATGACACACCAAAAAAATATCTGCATTTCATGTAGTTGCACCTGCATTACCACATGTTTAAAGTTCATACATACATATAGATATCACAATTACATCACATCCTGCACACAACACATGTTAGCACATTTTACATTTGCATTATCATATTCATCTGCATTTCATACATTTACATTTGCATAACATTTTAAAAACATAAACACACAAAAAAATATTGCATTGCATCATATTCATATTTGCATCCATATCATAAGCATCACATCGAAACATACATCACATAGGTACACATGCATATAGCTGTCGCAAAGATGAATCATCTCATATATATATATAATCAAAAGTGTCATGATACAATGATGTCAAAATCATATGGCTACAATCACCTGAAGGTGTCTACATCATCATATAAAATAGTACAAAACTGATACATAGGGAGCCCTCTATGGCTATGATGAACTCCCTCCCTCGGAGCCGCCTGGCCTCGACGGAGTCTGAGCCCTAGAAGGACCCTCCCCAGGATCATCTCTCTTGCCCCCTCTATCCGGTGGTGGTGGAGGACCCATAACCCTACCACTGGACGCTTGTCTCCTCTGACTCCCTCCCGTAGTCGTCGTTGTCCGCGATGGTCTGCAGAAGCTCCTCGCCCACTGCTCTGGTGGCACTGCCCCGTAATATAGGTCTCGCCAATAGCCTATCTCCTCCCCTGCCTGCAGAACATAGGCGTATGCAGCCCCTGTGTCCTCTGTTGCCTATCTCCCAGCCCTCAGTGCTATCTCAGCCTCAACATAGAGTTGGATAGCTTGATCCTTCTCTCGCTCTATATCCCTCAGCTGTCTCCTGAGCCTAGCTGTCTCCCTCTCCAGGTCCTGGATCTCATCTGCCTGTTCCTGGCAGATCTCCCTCAGCTCAAACAACTCATCCTCCTCCTCCTCGGCCCCATGTGCCTCTGCCTATGGCTCCCCTTGTACTGGTGGCTGTGGCTATGGTTGTGGCTGTGCCTCTGCCTGTACTTGCCTCTGTCCTTGTCCCTGCACCTGTCTAGGACCCTATGCTGTTGGCACCTATAGTGGCAATCCACCGCGACCCCTCACCACCCGAGCCTGCCTCTCCTCCCCACCCTCTCTCTGTGGAGCCACTCTCCTCTCTCCAACAACCCCCCGCCTCCTCTGTCGGCCTCTCCCCCCACCATCTCCATCTTCATCCCCATCCCCACCACCATCTCCATCTATCGGCTCCCCTGGGTCTGTCAGTTGTGGAAAGGGATGCTCCGCCCAATATGCAGTGTACTCTGCATCCATCCCTGCATCCTCTATCTCTGGCCACATATCCCAAGGCATAGGCACCATCTCTACCAGCTACATCACGACCTGATCATACGACAGCAGTGGCCCAAAGTGTGCCTGGTCTCGCATTGTCCGCGCATACATACCAAAACCCCATGGCATCTACTGGATCCTGCCAAACTGCCTACATACCCTGTCAACCAGCTGTCTCTCTAATACATAGGGCGTCCGCCCAATCATATATCTGCTCCGGAAGGTATAAGGTAGATCCACTGCGTCATCCTCCCACTGCTCGCACTCACGGTACGACCTCCATATCATAGTGTCGATCTCATCCAGGACTCGACGCTAGTGCTCCAGTCTCCCAATCCATGGCTGCGAGGTAATCATATCATATAAATGCACAAAGCTGCATCCATGACCCCTGCCCCTGAAATGTATCAGTCGGGTAACCGACAGATGCTCATATGCCCACACCTGCAATAATGTAACTTCACAGCCCAATCCTACAGATCCATGATAAAGAAACTGATGAAGCTCATAATATTAGTGTGCTAGCATGCACTGTCCCTAGGCATATCTGGTATGTTGTGTAACCAGTGTCTCCAAGGTGCTCCCCCATCCTACAGCCAACCCTCGTGTCACCCTGTCTGGACACAGGAACCCACTGATCACTCCTCCTAGCACTGCTGGTAGTGCCAGTCCTGTTGTTGTCATGGTGTCCCATGCCACGTGTCCAGCCCTCATCTCCAGTCTTGGATCCTGAAACACTCATCTTAGGGCCTCCCTATCTCCATCTCGATCATAGGGTATTAGCTCCCCATCGATCGGTATCCTCAGAATCCTATAAACATCCTCCAAGGTGACTGTCATCTCACCCATTGGCAAATGAAAAGTGCATGTCTCAGAATGCCACCTCTCAGCAAGCGCAGTCAGCAACCCCATGTTCACTCGAAACGCAAGCACATATAGAATGAATCGCAAACCCATAACCTCAATTGCGGCTTTGTCCTCAAATGTCAGCTCTGGTTGTAACCTCTGAGTCGATAGGAATCTCTCTCGTGACTCCACCATAGGTAGGTACTCCTGCAGTCAAGCAAATCAATTATGTCAATCATAGTGGCATTCCCCGTTTATCACAAAATGTTGCTTTTTATCCTAGTGCTTAAATTTATCATATGGTGCTCTATCCTAGTTGCACTCCATGTTCATCACAAAGTGTTGCTCATATTTTGCACTCCCTATTCATCACAAAGTGTTGCTCATATTTTAGTACTCCCTATTCATCACAAAGTACTATGTTTTGACATTCCATGTTCATCACAAAGTGCCTTCATCTATTCCAGTCTTCCCTAGAGGACCTTCTTGAGTGTATCCTCTCAATAACTCATCCAATCGACAACGTATGTTCATCATAGACCTGCCGATTTGACCTTGAAGACATAAATGCGCCTTGATGACATAAACGCGCTTACAAACTGCACAAATGTGCCTGCTCTGCACAGACGCGCCTGAAATACACAGACGTGCCTATGCTCTACACAAATGCACCTATCTTGCATAGACGTTCCCACATTACACAAATGCGCCTGCACAACGCAAACGTGCTCGCATTTTGCACAGACGCTTTTCCCAGCATAGACGCGCCTGGCACAAACGCAGACGCACCTAGCCAATATAGATGCGCCTAGCACCAACGCAGATGCGCCTAAGTATTTTTTGACCTTGTTTGACATATTCTAAAATGCATTTATTGCACTACCTAGCATGCATTTATGACAACAATTAATGCGACAAAGTACAAGGAGGTTTTGTGGTACTCACCGGCTCTCCTGCATCTGCTGGCCTCTGAAATCGGCGAATGCGATCGAATCTGTGAACCAATGCCATTGCTGCTGACTGTTGCTGCTCTCTTCTTGCTCTGCACTCTGATCTCTTAGATGTGTGGATGACAATGAGGATGTTTCCCCATTGTAGTTTATTTTATAGACTACCCTAGCCCTCGTTTCCCGAGTCAGTCTTCATTATCCTGTGACTCTTTCACTCTATCCTATCCGGTCAGTCCATTCTAGCCTTTCTTTCTTATCGAGAGATTGTCTGCGGTATTTTCAGACATTTTCATCCAATCTCTCGAGGGGGCATATCATTCCCATCTTGGGTCAACTTTGTATCAATTCATATCATTTTCTTTGAAACAACGCGACAAGTTGCATTGTCTCAAAGAGGGGCAAAATGTAGACACCTAAAATTATCATGTCTAATTAAATAAATATCTTTATTTATTTAATTATCTAAGCCTAATTCTTCTATTAATAAAATAAATCTTTATTTATTTAATTAATTCATTTATCCTCTTCTAGCCTTATTTCTCATTTAAATAAATACATTTATTTATTTAAATTACCCTTTTCCTAAATTAAATAAATATCTTATTTATTTAATTGATCCCACTTTTTCTATTAATTAAATAAATCTTTATTTATTTAATTAATTCATTAACCTTTTCTACCCATGACACATGTCATTCATCTCTTAATTCATACACTACCTACCCTCTTATTATTTTATTATTTCTTTTACCTACCCTCTAATCATAGCCGACCTCTTTTACACCTCTCAATCTTATCCCTCCATTTCTTATAGTGTCTTCTATATAAGAGGATACTTCCTTCATCATCAAACCCTGACTAACTCACTATGCATTTAGCCCCGACTACACTTTTGAACTTGCATATGCAATCAAGCTTACTTGCAACCACATTTCAGTTCTTTGTTGAGCTCTTGTGCACATATAAAATCTGAGAGCAAATATATCAAGCAAGATCAATGGAGATAGGAAGAATGGAGATCCAAACCCTATTGGACATGTGATGGTATAATCTTTGTGATTTCATTTGATTTGCATTGTCTTAGGTAATCTTCATATGTTATGGTAGATCTTTATTGTTGTTAGGCTAGGGTTTTGTGGTTGAATTCATTTAGTCTTTCAATATTGTTGTGTCCATTTTCACCATATACAATATTAATAGACAATAAAAAATTATCTAGTGGGTAAATAGCTGTCATTGGTAATACCCAATAGATGGGAAATAAGTTAGTAATTAAATCAATTGTGCAACTTTGTTTGTACCAATAGTGCAAAATTAGTGGGACATGTGTACATAAGCATTGGATGAGTTGTGCAAATTTTGTGGTCGTCAAACTAAACGGTTAATGGGGCAATATGCAATATGCATGGGACGCCAACTCAAAATAATCAGTTTTTGACCCATGTGTGCATAATGAATCCCATTGTGTTTGTCGTAACTACCTAGTAGCCAAAACAATAGCTATAAGCACTTAAGTCGCATACAAAGATAACAAAAAAAAATTGTTAAAATTTGAGGTACCATCTAAGAGCTTAGGGTGCATGAAATTAGCTATAATGGTTATTGGTACACTTCCCCTAATACCTACAAGAATTATCTATTTAATTATTTTTAATTTTTATTATATTAATACAATATAATTTTTTATTTAATTTATTTTTCTTGATGTTACAAATAAAAAATCTATATTATTTATTACAAAAATATTAAAATATTTTTTAAAGTGGAAAAATACCATTTATCTTATATACTATTGGTTAAATGGTTTACATGATATTTAATAAAAAGATTAATAGATTTATATTAAATTTAATACAGACTCAACATATACATATAGATATGATAAAATATTGGCAATAACAATTAATAGCCTTGTAATGGTAGTAGTTTATTATGTTGGTGTTTTTTTTTATCTTAAAAAACAATAGGTTTTGAAGGGACTCCAAAACCTCTTACAAAATGTTATCCAAGAGAAATAAGCATGGATAACATTAGCAACCAAAACACCCATAGAAGACCAACAACAAAATAATAGCCTATGTGGTGCTATTAGCAAACTAGCCACACAACAGTAGAAAGAAAACACAAAAAATGAAAGAAAACAACACTATTACAATCTCTTTAAAGCTTCAACAACCTCAAGCTCCTGTTTATAGAATTGCTCCTAGAGACTAGTGTATCTATTTTTAAAAAATATAGGTAAATTATGCCGAGAGATATCTTATAATAGAAGGGAATCTGAAGATTGCAGCAATATTATTATAGCTGCTTAAGTATGTACCAACATTATCTAAGGCGACTTGACATGAACCTGGAATTTAGAATCATTAGATACTCACAATGCCAAGCCCACTTCTCCACTAACCTCTCAACGCTACTTGATTTTATTGCTTGTTCCCTTTTAAATGTTATGGCACTCTTCCACTATCATTTGAATGTAATGGTTTCATATAGTTGGAGACAAGTGGCGAGGGTTCTATTTTATTTGGAGTAATAAAATATCACCTCCACAAAAACCAAAAGTGACATATTTCATGCATTTACCCGTCATTTCCATATCAAATTATTTCAAAATTATTTTTTTGTTTACGAGCATTTTGATGTCATTGTAGATGCCTCTTGGCATAATTAATAAAACTGACTAAATCTCTCTTCTTGTCTTTAAAGAGTTCATTTTGGCTACCTCTGGTATGGAACTATCATGGCCAAAATTCACCCTTGGGTATGATGCAACTAACTCTTTCTTGTTTAATTATATAATAATGATGATTACCACATACTAATGGGAGAACAATATGACTACCAGATGATGTGGCATGTGCAAGGTCACTAAGGTACGCTATTAGAGGAGTAGTGGAAAGGGAACTTGTCCATGTGACCTAATCAAGGGATCTAGCCCTCATGGATATGTTAAAGTGCACATTTATCTTACTAATATTTATCCAAACCTGTTATATTTAATTGCTACCAAGATCAAACCAATCTTGTAAAATACTCTAGTAACTTACAAATGCTTTGCACAGTTAGGTTAAGGATCCATAGTGGAGAACTGCTGCATTTCACATACTTGGCTTAGTCTATTGTTGGCATGTTTGGCATAACTGATATAGATGGAGAATGATGACTGGACTGGTACAAGACTGTTTGAGATGACATTGTGATGAAGAGATTGAGATTGCATGATGGATGACTTTGATCAGTTATTTGTGTTGTCATTGATGACAACTAATGTTTATTCATGTCTACTGATGTTTACTTATGTTGCATTGTGTCATCTAAATCTTTTGGTCTACCTGATAGAGATTACCGTTAAAGAATCAAGAAACTGAGAATTAGGACCTTAACCAGTAAACGAGGAAATATTATGATTGTATCTGGCGATTGGTGATGATTGAGGCTTTGTGGTTTTGAATGTAAGTTTCTATCATTGTAACATGTATTTGACTGGAACTGCATCATATTGTGACAACCAGAAGTTATGTTTATAATTTTTGTTGAGTTTTTGCTAGGGTTTAAGAAGGGTTTAAGGACCGGTAAAGAATTCCCTTGACTGGTAATGATTTTTGGTTTGGCGGTGATCTACATCAAGTTCACATGTTGATGATAACACGACACAAACCGAATATGTTTTGGCGCGTTTGGAGAGCGAATTTCTTGAGAATGTGCAAAGTGCTAAGTGGAATGAGCTAAGGGTTTGACTTTGTACCAGATCGACTTGTCATGAGGACTTATGATCATTCAACGATTGATATTAATTTATAATTGATTGTAATGATCCATATGATGATCTGTAATGAGTTATAAAGATCTGTGATGATATATGTAGTAAGTCTTAGGTTTTTGATGTCGACCTAGTTGTAAAGGTTATTTATGTCGGTAAGGTTGATGTTTTCAAGTGTCGGTGATTTTCAAAAGTGTGTGAAGCCGAACCAGGGTGTGTGAGAAGATCTACTAGAATGATGCAGACTTACAACTTAATTGGATCTGATCAAGCAAGCAGTTGAGTGCTATACACAGATCATTCACTGTTGTTCTCTAACAATTACAACAACTAAAATCCCTTAACTGGGTAGGTCCTAACAGGCCTCACATTGTAAAATCCCCTAACAAGGTGACTCAATATCTAAGTTCTAAATCCTCCTGCGAGGTTGATCCTAACAGCTCAAAGCTCCTAATAGGGGTGAGGTAAATCCATTAACCGGGTGACTCCTAATAGGGTCTGCTCCTAACAGGGCATCATTGTAAGCATCTAACCGGGCTTGGCTCCTAACAGGGCGCATTCTGAAAGAGTGCAAAATATTTGTGGGTACCAATTCCCATCGTGGTTTTTCCCTATTTGGGTTTCCACGTGAAAATCATGGTGTTCATATGGTGAATATTTTTTATATGATGTTATGCTTTACTTTCAGTTTATGCATGGTTAATGAACACTTAATGTGCAACATTGATATATTAGTTTAGCAGATGTTTACCAGCAGATACCGGTACTGGTAAATGACTCTAATGTTGGTCTATATTTGATTTGGTGAAAGTTTTATGAGTCTAAATTTCTGATTTCAAATTATTGTTAATATTGATTCACCCCCCCCCTCTCAGCATTAACTGGATCCTCTAAGATTAACAGTCTATATCCTAAGAGGGTAACTTATCCTTCCCCCCTTCCCCCTCAAGACTAACCTAACCTCTTTGATTCATTTGACGTTGAGAATTCTATTATTAATGAAGGAAAAGATTACACCCCCTAAAGGGTTTTGCAGTGATAAGTCGGGGAAGGCTGTGTTGGTTCATTTTAAGTTTTGAAAACTTTTCTTAAACAAAATATTTCAGTGCTTGTGTCAGGTTCCTCCATTGCATACTTTTGGAGTCATTTAAGCATTGTAAGGCTTGTCTATGAGCTTTATGACCCAAATTGCCTTTGGAGTTGTTGTGAGGAGAACTTCTAGACCAAGTATCCCTCCAAATCATTATAGTCCTACTAGATTTGGCTGGATATTCTTAGGTAATGCAGATCCAAATGACCCTTTTACTTCATGTCATTTCCCTAACAATTGTAAAGTGGAAAATTGGGAACCTTAGCCAAATTAACCACTTGGGAGAAAGATGGGAACTTAACTAAGGTTCAATTTTCACTTTGGGAAACTTTTCATTCAAAAGAGGGGGACGGGTCTACTAGATCAAATCCTAGAGGATGAAAGGATGGAATACTAAGTAGATTGGAATGGAATTAACCCTCTTTTGTAAGTTGATTGATTTAATTAAGACAAAGTATGCAAAAACAGTGAGCTACAGATTTGGGATTTAGCCATGCACCTGGATCTGAGAAGTTTGAGATGATTCAAAGCTACTCTATGAAATCCGACAAAAGTTGCAGGGACCGTGTGTCTGAACAGGGGCGCCCTCCTATTGGTCCTCTGAACTTTCCGCTCATCGAAAAGGGTTTTTTCGTCTTTGCGAATAAAGCTTAATTCTAGAAGTATAGTTGCGCACCTATTTCCTACACACATAAAGAAAGGGAAATGTGTTGGGAATAGGGGTTTGTCTTCATATCAAACCCCAGTTTTGGAATTAACCAAGTGGTTGAAATAATCTAATTGAAATGACTGAAAGTAGAAATCCTCCTCTTTCAGAGGATGTTGAATTGAATGAAATTGAAACACTTATACCTCCTTGTGAAGTTTTGCATGCCTCCACATGGAATTAGGGTTTCATGAAGTAAAATTTTGATCTCCTCTTCAATGCTTGAAATATTGTCTCTATTGCTGCTCCAAAGCTTGAAGGAAGACTGAAAAATGCTCAAATGCTCTTGAATGCTTGAATGATTTATCTCTTGGATGCTCGGATGCTTGATAATGATTGATGATAGATTCAATAACATGTAAAATGAGAGGGGAAATCCCTCTTATATACTTTCTAGTGGGTTTAATTGATTGATTTTCTGACTTAGGCTGACATAGGGGGGATTTTCCGCTCTAATTTGAGATGAGCACAAGGGAGGGACCCCAAAATGGGTCCCAAATAGGGGATCCTAGGGTGCCACACCCTATTTTGGGGCAGGATCAAGGTGTAGGTAGAGTGCAGGGTTGAATTGCAATGTATTTTTAATGTGCATGAGCATATTCAGGTCTCCAATCAGGACGAGGGGCACAAACACTAAGGTGAAGACCCAAATGCAGTCAAAAATTGCAAGGGGTGCAATTTTAGGACGTTACAACAATGTTGTTACTGGGGGCTCTTCTACATCTGACTCACAACCTAACTCTCAAAATAATACTTTGATGAACACTCCTCTAGAGTCTCCTCCCACTATTGATCATGAGTTTGCACTTACAATTTTGTTTGACCTAATTTATTCTTCAGAGGAAAACCTAAGGGACTTCAAAGGGTTCATGAACTGAGAGAATGATTAATAATTTGAGAGATATGCTTATCTTGGATAGCAAGGGCTTGGATGTGTTAAGGGCTCTATCTATTATTGTGAGATCTCATGTCCCGCTTGTTGAGGCTTGCACCCTAGATGATTAGTCTAATACCATTGGCACATAGATTGGTGTTGCTATCCCTGGATTGTTAGTCCACATGGTGGTTGCTAGATCTACTATTGATCTATTATCAAGTGACACTATATCAAGTATTAATGTTTCTCTCACCCCCTTGGGGTACACCAACATGTCTACTGGCTCCATTGTTGCCACATCCACTACTTAGGCTACTTTTGCTAGCATTTAGTGTGGGTGCTAGTACTGGTCTTGGTGCTAGGAGAAGCTCTAGTGTACATGCCTTTGTTGCTTCACCTCCACCTCCTTCACCTAACAATCCTATTCTAAAAACCATTTTACATAATATGGGACAATTGCAACAACAACTGACCACCCTTGCATTTGTCGCTAATCAATCTTCACTTCCTACATATTATTGCCACAGTCTACTTGACCTGAGCATCTTAAACACAATTTATCCTTGTAATGGGGAAAATTGGATTTGGCAATTTGCAACATAGAAGGGAGAAATCAACAAATTAATTTTTCTTGAAAGCCCTTTACATTCAAAAGACGGAAGGGAATCCACTAGATTTAGTCACAAATTAGATTAGGAACTAAATATTGAATGTATTGATTAATTGTTGTGTGGTTTTTCCTCTCTTTTGTAAGTTGAAATGTTACATTAGGGTAAATTTCTGAAAAATAAAGGTAAAACTGAGAAAATAGTGAGCTATAGATGCAGGATTGAGTTGGGCACTTGGAATTGGGTAGTATAAGCTGAGTTAGATTTGACCCTCATAAAAGCTCCTAAAAAGCTGGGAATAGGATGCGGCACCATGATCCTCCAAAATTTTCACGCATTGAAAAGGGTTGATTCATCTCTGTGAATGAAGATTATTTTGAGAAGTAGAGCTCTGTACCTATTTCCTACACACAGAAAGAAAGGGAAATAGGTTGGGAATAGGGGCTTGCCTTAGGTCAAACCCCAGTTTTTGAATTAACCATGATATCCAAATAAATGTAATTGAAATGACTGAAAGGAAAAGATCTCCTTTTGAGGGGGATGTTGAATTATGACTGAAAATTGAATAATGATACCTCCTTGTGAAGTTTTGCTCGTCTCCACATGGAATTAGGATTTCATGAAATAGGATGTAGATCTCCACTTCAATACTTGAATCTTGACTTTATTGCTGCTCCAAGGGTTGAAGGAAGACTCAAAATGCTCAATTTCTCTTGAATGCTTGATTGCTTGATCTCATGTGATTTCCGGATTTCTTGATAGATGTCTTAGATGGATCTTCAAATGAGAGGGGAAATCCTCTTTATATACTTGCCTGTAGAGAAAATTGGCTAATTTTTTGACATAAGTCGACAAAGAGAGGGAATTACCGCTCATATTTGAAATGTGAAAAAGGGTTTAAAGGGTTCCAAAAGTGAGGGTGACCATGGCATGGTGCCATGGTCCTATTGAGTACCAAGGTGCCACGCCCTGGTCCTGTCCTATTAGGGGGCAAGGGTCAAGTGCCAAATGAATGCCAAGTGATGCAATATGGAAGGGGCATGAGCATAATCAGGTCCCAAGTAGGTCAAGAGGCTGAAAAACTAAGGTAAGGACATAATGCTATCAAAATTCCAAAGGGGTGCAATTTTAGGATGCTACATTTAGCCCCCACTTTAGCGGGAGTATGAAGTCAATCATAATATCGGTAAAGTACAAATGGTTCACATTGAAAAACCTTCACCAAGTCATCAAGGAGGCAAGATACACTAAGCCCCCAGTGGACTTTAAGATATTACAACTTCAATGATAAGGTAAAAGGGAAGACCATGAGAGACAGAATGAGAGAGAACCATGACTACAAACTAGTAAGGTTCTCTTACTATGAGTCATGAAAAGAAAAATACAAAAAATTACAAAGCAAAAGACAAAGTTTGATAAGTAACTTTAAGTGTCAAGGTATGCAAGAGAGAGAATCATTGAGCAGAGTGTATACCGCCACGTTAAAGTGATTGTGCACGCCTTTATCGGGAGAAATTTCTATCGCAAAATACAAAGCATGAGGCAGTTTCACTTAACTTTGGAGTTAGTATGCTTTTTATGATAGCCAATGTATATCATGTGTATATATATGCATAGAATTGTCCTCATCCTCCAAATAAAGGAAACCACCATGGGAGAAGGGAGCATGTGTCTTTTAAGTCAACATGGGAGAAAATAGATCTCAACGCTTTGCATCATCCTCAAGTAGACAAAGACAAAAGCTGCTCAGATTAGGTTGGCGTGAAGAAAAAGTTGTTGCTTTTTCGACATTTCAATAGGAGGTGCATGGCTTAAATTTTCATTTCCAAGGTCATCCCTTGGATGAAAAATTTGAAGACATATGGAACAAAGAGCATAATGACACCTCCAAAGAGAAAGAAGATTCCTAGGAACAAAAATGGAAAGGTAAGAAACTAGAGACAAGGCCATCAATGGGACCATTAACACCTCAAGTGGCAGCAACCTATGCAAAAGTCCGATAGTCGCAGACGCAAAACTTGAGGAGGAGGCTTCGGTCCATGCAACAAATTCAAGGATCATTGGATGTTAATAGTCCATCACTTGGGAAGAGGCAAAAGATGAGTGATGTTCAAAGAGAGGTTGCAGAACAAATACCTACTTTTGTTCAATCCCCAACGACTCCTACTACATAGGTATATTCTTCTCCCCCCTTACTCTCTTCTCAGTCTTTGGTCTATTCAGTGGCACCTTTGCCCCCTTTCTTTTTTCATAGCGTTGGTATCTTTGTTTCAACTTCTACATTCATAATGGGGCACGTTCAATCCCCTTCACCTACCCTTGTTATTGTTCTATCCTTCCTACCTCTGCAAGTGCTCCCGTCACTGGTCTCTTCTTCCGTCACCCAGTCAATTGCAATACCAATAATGTCGGTACCAATATTGTTTGTTGAGGTGTCATCAATACCTGCATCATAGGTTGAAACACCTCTTTTTACCCCACCACCCTCATCATCTAATTTGAGCACCCTGCTCCCTCTTGCACCCATGGAAGCTTTGCAAAGTATCCCTCCTTTCTCTCCTTCAATGCTTAGTCTGCCAAAATAGACACAATGTGAGTCTTCCATGATTTTGATTCCCTTTGGTCTTCATGTCGGGGCTCCTTTTGTTGGTCAATATATCCAATATAAATCCAAGTTTTGGAATCAAGATAATGTAACTAAGATTGCACGGGCAAAGAGAGCACAAAAAAGAAAAGAAAAAGATGCTACTAGAACCCAACAAGGAGACTATTTTCAATGAGACACACCAATAAATAATGTTCACATCCAATATTCCTAACATCGTAAAGCCTAAAGGACAAAGGTGGCCAAATGATTACATAGTCCATGCTGTCTAAGAATCAATTTGAGCCAAGCTTGGCCACAAGAAAAAGTAGAGCTCGTCAAGGAAACTTAAAAGGTGGTAACCATATATCTACTAAAGTTGAGCTGGTGGCAAGAGAAAAGGGAAAAATAATTACAGAATGTAAAAGATACAATTGATCATCTGAAGGAAAAGGAGAAAGGAAAAGATGTAGAGATTGCTCAGGGTAAGTGCAAGAAGCCGTGTCCACTTAATGTGGAAGTTTTGGACTTAGTTAAAAAGTGGAAATCGGGCGGAGTGAATAGGAGATGAATCGGGATCCCGTTTACTCTCAGGATCCCGAGTTGAAAAACAAATGGGATCCCGTGGGCCCCGGGATCCCGAGCCTAGAACCCCAAATGGGATCCCGTGTTAAAACAAAATGGGATCCCATTTCGAATATATAATTATTATTTTTAAATGAAATGGGGTTTATTTTTGCCATACGGGATCTCGATTGAAGGAGTGGAGCCCTCCCAGAAATTTCCAGCAACCTGCCTGCAAGTCTTCCAGGTATGCCCAACACCCATTTTTATTCAATAATTCATATTTAGATTAATTTTTTAGTTAAAAAATTAGATTTTTAGTTTAAAATTATTATTTTTGTTAATGATATTTAGTTAGGGCATTTATGCTCTTGATCGATACGTCAAGGTACCCCTATTGAAAGAAAGTCCCCCTACTATCTATAGGCCATCGGGAGAGCACTCGTCCGATATAACTATCCATACTATAACTATAGTAGGGGGTGGGGGGGGGCGCTCTCGACTGCCTCTAGGGTTGGGCCTCCCTCCTTCTTAAACTGGGTCATCTCCTGCCACGTTTATAGTGAATGCTTAAATTATTATTTTTTGTTAGAAAAAAAATGATTTTTAGCTTAATAATTATTTTTTTCATTAGAAAAGTATGCTTTTAGTTTAAAAATTAGTGAAATTTAGTTTGAATTTTTTTTTATGAATTGATTAGATTAGGATTTTTTTTAAACGAATAAATTTAATAAAAATGTTGAAAACCTTGAAACGAAACCAAAACCCCCAAAAAAAAAATCAAAACCAAAACATTTAATTTACAAGATCAAAACAAAAATAAAAATGAAAACCAAAACCAAAAAATTACAACAAAAATGAAACTATTTAAAACATCTAAATTGTATACAATATACCCCCTATGACCACATAGGATCACATCACATCCAACCCCTTATGACCACATATGACCCCATAGGATCAACCATAGTGTCCAAAGGGGTCATGTATGTGGTCGTAAGGGGTCATGCATGCACATTCTAATGTACATGTGTGACCCCTTAGGACCACATACATGACCCCTTAGGACACTATGCACGATCCTATGGGGTCATACATGTACATGGTCCTAAGGGGTTGAATGCATGTGTGATGGGCCTTTAGGACCACATTGTGTTCTAAGGAGTCATATATGTGATCCTAAGGGATCACACATGTGTTCTAACACATGCGTGACCCCTTAGGACCACATATGAGCCATAGTAAAATCCTAACTTAGTTGGGGTATACAATTATACGCCAACTACTAGGATGTTAATTTAGCCCGCTCATATGTGGTCCTAATGGGTCACACGTGTTCTAACGCATGCATGCTCGATCCATTAGGATCACATATATGACGGTCCCTTAGAGCACAATGTGGTCCTAGAAAGGCCTGTCACACATGCACGCGTGAACTAACTCATGTGTTCAACCCCTTCTATGACCATGTATATGTGTAATCTGACCTCATAAGATCACACAGTTGACCCTAAGGGGTCATATGTGGTCCTAAGGGGTCTCACATGTACATCGTAGAACACATGTGTGTATCCACTTAAGCCATCTCCTATTTTCAAATTCATTCCCCTTTTAAGCCACATGTGTCCTATAATTTAGTTTGAGCCATGTCCAGATTATACCATGAGTTAGAATGCATGCATGTGTGTGACGAGCCTTTACTAGGACCACATTGTGTTCTAAGGGGTCATAATTTGGTCCGAAGGGGTCACACGTGTGTTAGAACACATGTGTGATCCCTTAGGACCACATATGACCCCTTTTACCATCCTATTAGTTGGGGTATATTGTATACACTAAGTATAAGATGTTAAAAGGGCTCATAGGTGGTCCTAAGGGGTCATGCATGTGTTAGAGTCACACATGACCCCTTAGAACACAATGTGGTCCTAAAGGCCCATCACACACATGCACGTGCTCTAACTCATGCGTTCAACCCCTTCTAGGACCATGTACATGTATGACCCCTTAGGATCACATGGTGTCCTAAGGGGTCATATTATGTGCTCCTAAGGGGTCATGCATGTACATTAGAACATGTATGTGTGCCCCCTTAAGCTATGTCTCATTCCCCTTTTAAGCTACATGTCCTAATAAATAGTTTGATCCCCTTTCAAGTGCCATATGTCCCAATTAGGCTTGCATCCCCTTAAGACATATGTATCTAGTTTAAACATATGCACGGATAGCCCCTTAGGACACAATGCCACCTTTGTAACATTTATGTACACAACACGTACCCCTTATGACCCAACTTGACCACATAAGATCTCATATATTGTGTACATACGTCCATCCCCTTAAGTCATGTGTCTTAAATGAGTAATTACAAAATTTGTAGATGTTAAATTTAAAATTCCCATTCTAAGTACATGAAATTAACTAATTAACTAATTATGACTATACCCCTCTTAAAACATACTATTACGACCATACCCATTTTAATGTATATTAGGACCTATTAAATATATATATTATTAAATTCCATATATTAAATAGCATAATAGGTCCTATTAACTATATATCAAATTAAGTAATTACGATCAAATTAAATAGAATTAAGACCAAGTCTTCTTTTAAGACACATGTAATTAGGACATGCATGTGTCTTAAGGGGATCCCAGTCATAATTATTTATTTAAAATGATCCCCTTAAGCCACATGTGTGCCCTATATTTAAAGTAGTTCTTCTTTCCCTTACTTGCCACATACATCCTATAATCTAGGCCTATCCCCTTAAGCCACATACATCCTAATTAGGCCTATCATCTTAAGCCACATACATCCTAATTAGGCCAATCCCTTTAAGTCATATGTCTTAAATGATTAATTACAAAATTTGTAGATGCTAAATTTGAAATTCCTATTCTAAGTACATGAAATTAACTAATTACAACCATACGAGCCTCTTAAATAGCATGTAATAGGTCCTATTAACTATATATTCAATTTATTAAACTTAATTACGATCAAATTAAATTTAATTTTGACCATGTCCCCTTAAGACACATGTAATTAGGAAATGCACGTACATCCTATAATTTAGGCCTGTCCCCATAAACCACATACATCCTATAATTTAGGCCTATCCCCTTAAGCCACATACATCCTAATTAGGCCTATAGATCATCTTAAGCCACATACATCCTATAATTTAGGCCTATCCCCTTAGGCCACATACATCCTAATTAGGCCTATAGATCATCTTAAGCCACATACATCCTAATTAGGCCAATCCCTTTAAGTCATGTGTTTTAAATGATTAATTACAAAATTTGTAGATGCTAAATTTGAAATTCCTACTCTAAGTACATTAAATTAACTAATTACAACTATACGGGCCTCTTAACATACTATTACGACAATTCCCCTTTTAACATACTAGGACCTATTAACTATATATATTATTAGTTGGCAATCTTTAAAAACTTTGAAACAAATGCGAACTCGAATAATGTTCAAAAAAATATACAACGCTGAGAAGAAAAAACAAGGGTTCGGAGATGAGCGAAAAAGGTTGCATGTGTAGCGATGGAGGAGTGGTGGTAGGAGATGGACATAGAAGACTGGGAGATGGGTCGCTAAGAAAGGATTTGGTGCAGGATCTTTTCAACAGAGGTGGAGGTGCAAGTCATCAAGCAAGGCAGATGCGATGGGCAGATGTGTCATTTGACGACCATGATTTGGCTCAGTTACAAATTTCTAATCATTCTCCTCAATGGGTTGTCAAGGATGGTCGCTGGCGTGACTTGGCCTATGACAAATTCATGCCGGCTTCGTCATATTTTCGCAAATTTACAAGTAATTCTGTTCCAAAACCTTTGTATTCTTATTATAAATCTTCTATTCCCAAGGCATTAATATTTCAAGGCATTCTATGTCCTCCTCATGTTGATCACCCAAAGACTCCTTTTAAGTGTTTTCATTCCTTTTTTGGTTCTAAAAAACCTAGGAAGCGTAGATCTGTTTTACCTCAACCGCCATTCGACATTTGTGATGGCTCCCCGTGTTCTGATGGTTTTTCCCCATTAGCTCCTTCTAGATCTCCCTCCCAGGATTGTAATCCTTCCCTCCCATCTTATGTCACCTGGCTAAATTACACTTTGGTTTCTAACCCTCACTTCCTTTCTTCCCCGAATGACATTCATGTTGCTAAATGAGCTCCCTTCCATCCAAATCCACTTCCCCATAACTCTCCCTCTGCATTTTTCATTTTGATAAGGGGTAATCTGCATTCTTCTGTGCAGTATAAGGTTATATTCCCCGATTACATGATTCAGGACTCTATGAAGTTATTGCGTTCTACTGCCCTCATTGGTAAGCTTCTTTCTCTGATTTCTTTTGGTAAATTGTTAACATGGGCAAAGTCTAATTGGGATGGTATGAAGGATTTATTTCTGTTTGATAAAGATTCTCTATATTTCACTATGATTTTCAATTCTGAAAAGTATAGGGATTGTGTGCATAGATTTAAAGGGTGGTTTTGTTTTGGGATAGGAATTTTTACCTATGCTTGGTCTCCTCATTTTGATTCAATCGGCGAAGACACAGTTTGTGCCCTTCTGGGTAACTTTCCCAGGTCTTCCTTTGGAGTATCGTGATGTGTATATGGTTGAAATCTTGGCAAACAAATTGGGCATCTTTATTAAGGATGATTTAGTTCCTTTCGAATGACCTCATCTTTCGGCTAGGGTTTGTTTGTTATTAAATCTGTCTAAACCCATTCCCTCCAAGATTTCTATTTGCTCCAAATATGGTGCGTGGATTCAGCTTGTGGTAATTCAAGATTCGATCACTATTCATTCTTGTGCTCTGTTACTTGGCCATTTCACCTCTCAATGTTGTGGTGATTCTCATGCACCTTTACAAGTTTGTTCAGATTTTTCATCTGATTTTTGCCAATGTTCCTTTTTTAAAAGTAAGGATTGTCAGTCTTTGAAGGATCATAATGTTAAGGATTTTGCTCCTTTACCTCTTTCTATTACATCTCTCGTTCCTTTTTCTGGATATACCATATGTGATGTGCCTCTGATGGATATTACTTTTCTCTACTCTCTGGCTGTGTTCTTCTTTGTTTTGTCTGCCATTCGTTGGTTTTGTTCTGTTTCTTCAAACTCGGTTAAGTTTCTTCCTAGTCCTTTCAAGGATTACTGGTCTTCTGAATTTTGTTTTGAACCTTTTTTGTTCTACTTTGTGAGTTTTTTTCAAATTTCTTGTCCTTCGGCTCCATTTCCAAAATTGTTGTTACCTTATAATGGTTGCACAGATCATTGCTCTGTTAATTCTTCTCATTCTTCTTTTTTGGGTCTGGTGGATGATACCAAAATTGCTCATAGTTATTCTTTTTTGCCCATTCCATGGTCTCCTTCTTCTCTTTCAATTTTTGAAGAGAAGATTCAACTTATTGCTTCAGATATTTTATTTTCAGTTTCTTCTGATCTATTTGATGAGATTGTTGCAAAGGAATTTCCTGAATTTTCTTTTTCTTCTACATCTGCCTCTTCGGGGCCTGTCCATGATGGCTGTCATGTTTCCTCTTCTCAGCCAAATTTAGTTGAAGGTGTGGATGTATATCTTATTGATAGTCCTTCTTCAACTGTTTCTAATTTGCATGGATTTGATTTCTCTCAAAAGTTAGCCTTGGAGGAATCTCCTTCTGTTTCCCCCCTATTGTTAAAACTCCTAAGAAGAGGGGTCAGAAACCAAAATTGGCTAAAATCAAGGAGGAGATTGCAGTTGGTATTCAATCCACTATTGTAGAGAAATTTTCTTCCCAAGTAAAAATAAGGAGGGCATGTTTCTCTCCTTGTGATAAATGAGGATTTTATCTTGGAATGTCAGGGGCTTAAATGCACCTAACAAAAGGGGAAGGATCAAGAAATTTCTTGATTCTTCAAAAGTGGATATCATCTTATTGTAAGAGTCTAAAATTTCTTAGGATTCTTTTGATAACATAATTTCCAAATGGTCCCTTTGGAAATTTGTTCATGTTCCTTCTTTGGGTGCTTCTGGTGGTCTTATAACTTTATGGAATCCTAAATCAGTCAAAGTTGAGATGTTATCTTTTGCTTCTCATTGGTAGTTGTTAAAGGTTGACTAGTTTGAAGTCTCTTTTGTTCTATTCAATATTTATGGTCCGACTTCTCCTTCAGATAAAACCAACTTATGGGATTCCTTATCTGAATTATTTTTATGATATGATGATTTTTTTATTGTGCTTGGGGGTGATTTTAATGCTCTCCTTTCCCCGGATGAAAAAAGAGGGGGCAATCCTACAACTCAGAAGGTTATTGATGACTTTTCTTCCTTTGTACAAGACAGTGCGTTATTCGATATTTTCGTTTCTAATGGTTCTTTCACTTGGACTAATAGGAGATCTAAATGCTAGATTGCCTCTCGCCTTGACAAATTTCTTATTTCCCTAAACCTACGTTTGAGAAACTTTTCCTTTTCTTCTGAGATTCTTACCTCCTCAGATTCTGACCATTTCCCAATTTTTCTCAATTTTGATAAATTGGATCATGTGTCCTCTGTTAGACCTTCTTTTAAGTTTGAGAAAATGTGGTTCACTCATCCTCATTTTATTTCTTTATTAAAGAAATGGTGGATAAGTGCTCCATTTTGCAAAGGTACTAAGATGTTTCAATTTTATTCCAAACTGAAATTTGTGAAATCTCAAATTATGGCTTGGAATAAATTGGTCTTTAAGAATATTTTTCATGAAAAAGAGGCAGTTGCCAATGATTTGAAGGTTGTTAATGAGACATGGCACTAATTCCTCCACTAATGATGCTCAAAAGAAATTGCAAGCTTACTGAGAGATCCTTTGCTCTCGAGTTGAAATCTATTGGCAACAAAAGTCTCGTGAGGTTTGGCTTAAAGAAGGTGATAGGAATACTGCCTTCTTTCAAGCTACAACCAAGCTTAAACAAGTTGCTTCTACCATTTTTAGTATCAAGGATTCTAAGTCTGGTTATGTCCTTAATTTAGATCAATAGATTAGAGAGGAGGGGGTGTCTTTTTTTAAGGAATTGTTATCTCCTTTTTCTTCTTCCTCTATGGATCATCATGTGAATTTTCTTTTAGATTCTATCCCCTCCCTTGTTTCTCATGAGGGTAATGACTTTCTTATGAGGCCTTTTTCTTTAGATAAGCTTCATTCTGTTGTTTTTTCCATGGCCCCTGACAAAGCTCAGGGTCCTGATGGGTTTACTATCTTGTTCTTTCATAAATGTTGGGATTTTATTGGTTTTGACTTATTAATGGCTTTGGAAGAGTCTAGGAGGGGTGGGTATATCCTTAAAATTTTTAACATCACTTATATTGCCCTTATCCCGAAATCTAAGAATCCCCAAACTTTTGCTGAATTTAGACCCATTTCTTTGTGCAACTTTATTTACAAAATCTTCACCAAGGCTATTTATGTAAGACTTAAAATTATCCTTCCTCATATCATCTCTCCTCAACAAGGAGTTTTTGTTCTAGGTCGGGAAACTCATGAGGGAGCAATTGTTGCTAATGAAACTTTACATTCCATAAATTCGTCCAATATCCCAGCTTTTGTGGTCAAACTTGATATTATGAAGGCTTATGATAAAGTTTGCTGGGCTTTTTTGCTCAAAGTTTTGAGAAAATTTGGTTTCTCTGA
This sequence comes from Cryptomeria japonica, assembly GCF_030272615.1. Lineage (NCBI taxonomy): Eukaryota > Viridiplantae > Streptophyta > Pinopsida > Cupressales > Cupressaceae > Cryptomeria > Cryptomeria japonica. The sequence continues at coordinate 557,823,354 of NC_081408.1, read as the reverse complement.
AAGTTGGTGTAAATGGATCACGAGTTGTATTTCTACTGCTTCATTTTCTGTCATCATTAATGGAGCTCCATCTGGATACTTTTCTTCAACCCAGGGTGTTAGACAAGGAGATCCTTTATCTCCTTTCTTATTTATCATTATGGCGGAAGCTTTTAGTCGATTGGTTATTAAGTAAAGGGATCTGGGCTTTTGGCAAGGGGTGTTAATTCCTAATTCTAATATTTTAGTCATTCATAACCTTTTTGTTGATGATACACTTTTATTTGGGTCTTCTTCTATTCAAGAGGCTACTTATATTAAATTTATTCTAGATACTTATACTGTTGGATCTGGCCAATAGATTAGCCCCCATAAATCCAAGATCTTCATTTTTAATACTCCTCAGTTGGTGGCTAATAGACTTGTGAATATCTTAGGTTTCCTAGTAGACTCTCTTCCTTCTACCTATTTGGGGGATTCCTTTCTTTATGGGATCTTCTAAGTCTTCTTTTTGGAATTCGGTTATTGAGAGACTTAAATCTCATATTTCTGCTTGGAAGGCTAGGTGGTTGTCTCTTTCAGGTAGGATACTTCTCATTGAAATGGTCCTATCTGCCATTCCTAATTAGTATATCTTAGTTCTTCAAGATCCTAGATCCATCATCTCCCAAATTGAAAATATTATTCGATCTTTTCTTTGGAAAAATAACATGACAGAAGATAAAAAGATTCCACTGATTTCTTTGACCAAGATGTCTGTTTCCAAGCAAGTTGGTGGTGCTGGGATTCAGGACTTATCTAAACGAAATAGGGCTTTTGGGGGCAAACTAGTTTGGTCTATGTATACTAATCCCCAATCTATGTGGTGCCAAATTATGCAGGCTAAGTATTTGGATTCCCAGAATCCTACTAGGATCTTCACAATTTCTAATCCTCCACAGGGGTCTGCTATTTGGAAACTTATGATCTCATGTAGGGAAGTGGTCTCTAATTTTCTCTCCTAGCAGGTCCATTTGGGGGAGGATATTCTTTTTTAGAAAGACTCCTGGAATGGCTTTCCCCCTCTTTCACAACATGTTTCTCTTGCTTCTATTTCAGTTGTTCTTTCTCAATCATGGGGAGTTAGATTGGTTGATTATGTAGATAGTGTTGATCTGTTTTCTCACAAGGTCTCATGGAAGGATCCCTCTACTCTTCCATTGTCCTTGCAGGAAGTTCAAAATTTTAAATCTATTTTGGAAGACCAAGTGGCTTTCCTTCCTAACATCAAAGATCAACTTATTTGGTGTCCTTCTAAATTGGGAAACTACTCTGTTAAAGAAGGATATTTTGTTGTTCAACAAATGGCCAATCAAAATGCTCCTAATCGTGCCTTTTTGTTCTGTTGGAATAATTCAGTATTTCCTAAAGCTGGTGTTTTTTCTTGGCTCGTGCTGCAAAATAGAATTTTGACTAGTGATCATTTAGTCAAATTTAATATTGCAGCCTCCTTTTCTTATGTCTTATGTGGTAAAGCTCTTGAAGATGTCAATCATCTTTTTCTTCATTGTGAGTTGGCGAGTAGTTGTTGGCATTTTGTCCTCCAAAAGTTCTCTTTCATTCCCTTTGCCTTTATCTTTATGGGACATGTTTCAGTCTTGGCCAGTTTTGTATTCATCTTCTCTATTTGCTTGTTTGTGGTTTATAATTCCCTCTTCAGTCATATGGGCCATTTGGTGGGAAAGAAACTAGTGCATTTTTAGATGTGACTCATCGGATTTATCTATTGTTCTTGGGATTTTGGAAAGAAGTATTATTGATCAAGTTAATGCTCATGTTCAAAAATATTTTTATATGAATTCAGAGTTCTCTTCCTGGGATAATTTTATGATTTCTTCTTGGAAAAGTATCATTATTCCTGTATCACCTGCCTTTCCAAGGATTCAGAAAACACCTGTAGATAGAAATTTCATAAAATGGCATCCTCCTAATGCCTTTTTTTGTAAATTGAATTTTGATGGATCCTCCCGTGGAAATCTTGGTGATTCAGGAATAGGGATAGTTTTTCGTGATCATTTGGGTTCTTTATTAGCATTAAAAGCTATGCCAATTTCTTCTGGCACAAATAATATGGCTAAGGCTTGTGCTCTTTTAGAAGGTCTTGTTATGGCTAAGGATTTGAATTTCAAATACCCTCATATTGAAGGTGATTCGACTATTGTCATTAATGCTCGCAAGGCAAGAAAAGCTGATAATTGGCATTTCCGGTATATTCTTGAACAAATATGGACTCTTCTTGATACATTTGAGCACCTCATCATCTCACATGTTTATCCTAAAGGTAATGCATTGGCTGATTGCCTCGCTAATATGGGTTGTTACAAAACTATTATTGATTCCTCTCGATTGGGGTGTGATTTGATGAGCTTCCCAAACCTATTAAGTATAGCCTATAGAGAGTTAAGTATTTAATCTTTCTTATTATATGATTGCTCGTTTATACGAGTTGATATTCTCTTCTCTTAGTGAGGTATTCCTTTTCATACTTCCATTTGGTTTTGATTTGAGGTACTTTGCTTTACTCGATCATCACTTGGCATTCATTAATGATGAGTTGGTTGGTATTGATGTTGTTCGTTTGTTTGGTACTCTCTTTCGGTGCGAAATATGGAGATATTTATTTTCACATTGGGAATTTGTCCTTCATATGTCATTTAAAGTTTGGCGTGGCATTGTTTTCATGATTATCTCTGTATGCCGCTTCTTTTGGTTTGTCAGATTTTTTATGATATATCTCCTCTTTCTTTTCATTTACGACATAAAAATTTTGGGCTTCATTTCTCTCTAGCATTTCCGCATTCACCTCTTCTCCTTTGGCATTTGTCTATAATGGCGGACTATAGATCTCATGTCATTGGTTTCAGTCATGTTTTGGACCCTTGTGTTTCTTGTAAATTCTCTGCATTCTGTAGTATATATATTTTGCTTGCAGGAGTTCTTTGTTGCAAGGCCTTCAAGACATCCCATGAAGATGGATTTGTCCTTTGATGCTGGTTTAGTCCTCTTGCTTTTTGGAGCTCTCTTCTTCATTCACTGGACAACCTATGTTATTTATTTTTCATGTCCTTATTTTGTAAATAAGCTTGCATGCTCCTATTCTGTAAAATGAGCTTGCATGCTCCCATTTGTAAATGAGCTGGCATGCTTCTTTGTTGATCTCTATTTTGTAACTAGCTTCGACTAGAGGATTGTTTACTACTTCTCTTCTATAGTCATGTTGATGAGCAATGACTGAAGTTTTTCTTGCTGGTTCTTTTCTTTGGGAGCTCAGTTTGAACCAGTTTTTAAATATATTATAAAAATTATATATTATTAATAAAATATATCAAGTGGCATTGCCACCTTGCCAAAAAAAACAAAACTATATATATATATATATATTATTAAATTCCATATATTAAATAGCATGTAATAGGTCCTATTAACTATATATTCAATTTATTAAGTAATTATGATCAAATTAAATTTAATTTCGACCATGTCCCCTTAAGACACATGTAATTAGGAAATGCACGTACATCCTATAATTTAGGCCTATCCCCTTAAGCCACATACATCCTATAATTTAGGCCCATCCTCTTAAGCCACATACATCCTAATTAGGCCTATAGATCATCTTAAGCCACATACATCATGTATACACATAAAAAATGGCTATGAGCAATTAAATAAATATTTCATATTTATTTAATAATTATTCTTCTATTAAATAGTTAATTTGAAAAGATTAATTTATTTAATTCATTTTCATGTCTTTCTATTAATTAATATTTTATTAATTAATTCATATGTCTCATTCCTCTAATTAATTAAATATCTAATATTTAATTATCCTATTCCTCTAATTAATTAAATATCTAATATTTAATTATTCTTTTAACCAAGTTAATTAAATATCTAATATTTAATTATCTCCTCCAATGAATTAAATATCCAATATTTAATTATCTCCTCCAATGAATTAAATATCCAATATTTAATTATCTCCTCCAATGAATTAAATATCCAATATTTGATAGTTATTCTCCTATCCTATAATCTCAAGTATTAAATAGTTCTTAAATTATTACAAGTAACATTCTGTATACACATAAAAAATGGCTATGAGCAATTAAATAAATATTTCATATTTATTTAATAATTATTCTTCTATTAAATAGTTAATTTGAAAAGATTAATTTATTTAATTCATTTTCATGTCTTTCTATTAATTAATATTTTATTAATTAATTCATCTATCTTATTCCTCTAATTAATTAAATATCTAATATTTAATTATCCTATTCCTCTAATTAATTAAATATCTAATATTTAATTATCATATTCTTCTAATTAATTAAATATCTAATATTTAATTATTCTTTTAACAAAGTTAATTAAATATCTAATATTTAATTATCTCCTCCAATGAATTAAATATCCAATATTTAATAGTTATTCTCTTATCCTATAGTCTCAAGTATTAAATAGTTCTTAAATTATTACAGGTAACATTCTGAGGATGAAATTCAAGCTCACACACATCCTAATTAGGCCAATCCCTTTAAGACGTGTCTTGAATGATTAATTACAAAATTTGTAGATGCTAAATTTGAAATTCCTATTCTAAGTATGTACATGAAATTACGACCATGTACCCCTTTTGACATGTATATTATTATGACCATACCCCTTAAGCCACATGTGTCTCCTATTTAAAGTTTCTTTCCCTTAAGCCATATACAACCTAATTAGGCCTATCCCCTTAAGCCACATACATCCTAATTAGGCCTATCCCCTTAAGCCACTTGTCCTAGTTAGGCCAATCCCTTTAAGTCGTGTATCTTAAATCATTAATTACAAAATTTGTAGATGCTAAATTTAATTACGACCTATTTAGGCCTATCCCCATAACCCAAAATTATCCTATTTCTAGTTTGTTCCCCTTAAGCCACGTGTCCTAACTTTCAGCCAATCCCCTTAAGTCATGTGTGTCACTTGATGATTAATTACAAAAAATTTCATAGATGTTAAATTTTAAATTCTTATACATGATCATTTTTATCATTTATCTGTCTGCAGAGCTTGTATATATATATATATATAGATTGAACATGTTTTAAATTCATGTTTAAGTTTTAAAAGTTAGATTTTAAATTTTTATTTGATTTTTAATTGAATGTATGCATACAATATATATATATATATATATGCAGAGCTCAGATTACATACACATCATCACATGGATGAGTTTGATATAGAAGATTTGCTTAATACAACAGGGCCTCAACCCCCCCCCGCCCCAAAGATGACCCTGCCCATGGTGCACCACCTCCACCCCCACCCCCTCCTCCACCTCCTGATTCTGCTGAGGCTCGATTTCAAGCCATTATTGATGAGAATGTTGTTTTCATATAGGGAAAAGTTAATGAGATCCTTAGAGCACCACATATATCCCCACACATGCACCGTTTTGCATCGTTATTGATGCAGTTAGGTCTATAGATGCAGAGCTCGATTCACATCAAACATGGAGAGAGGAGAGACGATAGTTTTATTCTGATGGCCTCTCCTATAGGGATATTTTGAGCCTAAGAATAGACAAATCTCACTTTGTTCCATATTTTTCAAACCCCATCACAGGTGAACCCATTCCACCAAACAAATCCTGCATATCCATGGGGTGGTGTACACATTGGGGCATGACCGATAATTTTTGGGATCGATGGCAGATGGTATTTGACACCCCACCACATGCCAACTTAGAGTGCCCTTTTTACTTCTTGAGAAAATAATATTTAGAGTTAATTTTGGGTTTAAAGCCCAATTATTTTGATATTTATCAAGTTTCTCCTATTTTGTTAGGAGAAATCAAAACTGAATCATCAAATCTATTTATCTATCAAATCAAAATTGAATCATCAAATCTATCTATCTATCATATCAAAACTGAATCATCATCTATCTAATTAAGTTAAAAATAGGACATGTGGCTTAAGGGGAAATTAACTAATTAGGACATGCATGAGGCAAGCTAAAGGTGATGGGCATAATTGGGACGTGACTTACGGGGATCAAACTAGAAATAGGACATGTGGCTTAAAAGAGGATCATTTGAACTAAATAGGACATGGCTTAAGGGGAAATTAATTGATTAGGACATGACTCGACTTAAGGGGACGGGTGTACAATTGGGACATGTGGCTTAAGGGGATCAAAATAATAAAGACATGGCTTAAGGGGACAAAAAAAATTAGAATCTAGATGGAAGTGCAAAATAGTCAAGTTCACATTTTAAATGAATTATGAAAACCTATATATTTTAAAAGCAATTTATATCAATTTAAATCATTTCAAAAGACATGTACTTTTAAAAACAAGTATACGTACCTCTATATATTAAATACTTATTCCATTAAATGTACCACAATTGTGTAAGAGCTCTCAATAAGGGGATGGACCTATATATATCAAACAATAATATTTAAACCATCTACACGATCAAATGGTATGTAATAATTTTTTTATATATATTTAATATGTATATATATATTATATACATGTACATATACATATATACATTTAATGTATACATACCTCTTTATTTAAATACTTATTCCATTGTACCATCTGCATCCTCTCTTTTTTCCAAAGCATCTATAATTGTCTCGTGATCTTCCATAGAAATTGTCCACAACTTTTTATTACTAGGTCTGCCGCGATATCTCACTAGTTGTATATTTGTTGCAACAATTAAATGTGAGTAGTGTATTATCTTCTTATGTGTTTCATAATATTCAAAAGCAGACAAACCATTCTTCCTTGTCAAATATTTCCTTAGCCAAGTTCCAACAACTACCACTGAACTAGCTGGATAATGAAAACTATCGTCATCTTCTCGAGGATTAACTAGTTTGTGTTTAGTCTCAACACATCGAGCCAACCAATATTCTATTTCCTCTTCATTGTCCTCAGGTGCAACAAAAACATACACATGTCCTACAAACAAAAAATTAATAAATTATCAAAATTTAGAATTAAAAAATTACCATATTTAATTTACACTAAATATAAAAGAGTTTGAAATTTTATTAAATGGCCAACAAAATAATAAAAAATGATCACCTTTTTTTACAAGGTTTGAACAATGATCATAATCATCTGATGCAAACAATTTATCATTATCTTCAATTGTGTTAATTTGATCTTGTGCTTGAGTAGGAGTCAACGATCTTTGATTCCAAACTTCAACCCATTCAGTATTCTCACATACATCAGAATCACCTGAAATACAAAACTGACAAAAACATGCAAGTTCCCTTATCCATATAGTTCATGTGCTTGCATTTGAACTCTTAAATGAATGCCATTTTGTCGATCCACTAATTGTCTCACAATCAAGTTTCGGCACAATGTTTTCCTCTTCAACTAACCAAAAGAATCGTTGAATTATAGAGTTCACACCTGGTCCAGCAGATAAGGTTGTGTTGCACCAATCTACAATTGCACGTGCATCTTTAAGTTTTACATTATCTTCAAATTTTAATTGCTCTCTAGCAAGAATTCTTTTAACACATGCACCAACTCCATCATGTTCTCCTTTACCATGTCCAGCTTCAAAAAAAATCCATATATGTTGGATATTGTATTCCTTGTGAGCCCTGCTTAACCAATAAAACATTCGAGCATTCTTGAATTGTCCAGTACAATTATCTGACCATATAAGATGTTTTGTCATCTGGATTCCTCTTTCTCTTATATTTCTGTAAAATATGTTGAAACAATATTGAATAAACTCTGACGAGTGCATCCTATTATCACTCACATAGAAATGATACTCCCTTAGGATTTTTCTATCATCCTCTGTGCTATCATCTGCATGTCTATAAACAATATGAACAAAAATAACAACTTGAGTGGAATTGTAATATTGAGATTGAATTTCCTCTTGCGGCATAAGAGTATAGTTTTCTGCAAAGTCCACCACTGATAGTATACTTCCAACTGGAAATGTATTTCTACATGTGCGAAATTGAGAATCAAGCCATCTAGCATGTTGAGAGTGTGTCACATATTTTGGTACAATCTTACTTTTAAATTTTGACATGAATGCATGTACACTAACCTTCTCTATGATTAAATCAACACGCTTTCCTATTTTCCCATCCTTTAAGGGATACTCAACATTCTTAAATCTTCTAACATCCACTAGTTGTTGTCCAAAATCAGTTTCACTACTCTCATGCATACATTCTACTAGTGATGAAAAATTGCCACAACTAGAACATTGTCCGGAGATACATGAATGTAAATAAAATAACTGCCCATCAGTTATTTGACAAAATAAACTTTCTACAAATTCCTTGATTGATTCAGGTGGCATATCAATACCACATTCCTGGATAAGCATGTTACTATGCAAAACACAATGTATGTATCGAAAAACATCATAATAGTAATGAAATTGCACGTGTGTTTTACAACAACAAGAGACTCTTTGCTTATTATTTTTCACATACCAGGGCTTGGATTTTTCAAATGATCTTTGACTTATAGTAATATTTCCAGGTAACACAACTTCATCCAAATTTGTTTTATAAAATTCAGTTTGAGTTGTGTCTAATAGGTGTTTTGGATGAGGGTCACGAATTTTACACCTCACTCTCAACTTTAGAACATCTCTAGCATTAGATGATACCCTTGTATTATCATGCCAAAACTTTTCAACGAAAGATTTCACTTTAATATTTAATTTCATATCTGACTTGCAAAGTCTATTACTAAAACTCCAACTTTGGTTGATTGGATCACTTTCAATACTTTCTTTTCTTTTACCTGCTCTAACCAATGTTTTAGGATGCATCTTTAAAATTCCACTAATGTTACTTACCATCCTTTTATTCAAGGTTTCTTTATTCACTATGGCAGTTGTTATAGCTCATCATGCCGCATTCTTATCTTTAGATCGACTTGTTGTACCAATAGATTCAATGGCACTTGCAACAGTAGACATAGCATGCTTAACAGATTCTTTTTTTTTGATGGTTTCACATAGATGCCTATTTATTTCATCACTTTTCTCATTTTCCACATTCTCATCAATTGCATCATAAGTTGACATTGAATTGCAAGTTTTTTTCGATAAAAAAATTCTTTGTATATTCTATTGGCATATGTTCTTATCTGTCTCAAAGAAATCTTACCAGGAAGATTATCCAAAACCTTTTTTTCAATTTTTATAAAAAAGTTTCCTTGATCTTCAACAATTGGAGGATTTTCATTTTCACCATGTTCAAAAGGATTTTCACTTTCAACATTCAAAAGAATTTCATCTTTACCAACATGAAGGTTTTCATTTTCATGGACAATTCTATCAATCTCAACATTGGTATATCCAGCTTCTACTAAATCATCAATATGAATATCACCTATAATCACATTATCTATGTCTTCCAGAGAAGGATTTGAAGATGTACCTGGATTTGAGTATGTTGTACTTGGAATATTCTTCATAATTATTTCATTCACATCAATATCATCCATAATTGAATCATCTACGTCCATCTGATCCCCCAAGAAATCATCTTGAATGATTGTCTCTTCCATTGTTGTGGATCCAGAAGCATCATGATTATTCATTTGTCAAATCCTCATTCTTCTATCTCTTTGACGTTTGGCCTTCTTCTCTCTTTCTTCTTGAATTTCCTTGATGGTCATTTCCCTCCTTTGTTTCTTCTTCTGACGTTGTTTAGATCCCATGATTAAAAACTTATGCAATAAATGCCACCTTCAAAAAATGGATCTAAAATTGCAACAAAAGAGCATCCAAAGGACAACTAACTCATAATATATCATGTAAAAACTTGCACATTTGAAGACATGTTTTATTATGTTAAATCATCACAAATTTATAAAATTCTGATTTTTTTTTAATGAAAAACAAAATGGGATCCCGTTTTAATTCAAAACGGGATCTCGTGTTGTTTTTTTTATTTTTAAATAATTTGCAATATAGAACGGGATCCCGCTTCCCTGTTTGTAAAAAAGTGTTTTTGGGGCCCGCTTGTAGGTTCAAAATTAGGCTTGGAAAATGGTTCAAAAAGCCGAACCTAAGGCTCGGAACTGGTTTGACCTACAACTTGAAGGCCAAATCAAGCTTCATACAAAAAAAAGACTTAAAAAATATATCTGAACACCTAATTTTCCGAAAATTTTTAAACAACAAAAACCCATTATAGTACACACTATCTAGATTCCATATATATATATATATTTATATAAAGAGAATGGATCAATATTTTTAATTTTAAAATAATTTCTAATGAAAGAGATCCATAAACTTGAAATAACAGGGTTTTTCAAAAAACTAATAACTTTTTTTGTCTTTAAGTTTTTTGAATTTTTTTATATGGAATTAAACAAAAAAATAAAAAAATGTGAAGTTTAGATCAAATTATGCTTGCCGTACATGCAGATTTTTCAAAACAGTGATTATGCCCAATTAAAAATAACAAAAAAAATATATAAGGAAAAAAATTACAAAAAAATATTCTTATCAAAGGTGAGTGAGTTATAGATCTTTTTCCAAAAGGATAAAGAAAAATACTTTCAGTTAGGTCAAATTATGCTTGCCGTACACGGGCATGGTATGGTCCTAAAAAGTAACTTTTAAACTATAGGTTTTACTAACGCCTATTCAAACTTCAATTTTAATATCTGCGTATTAAAATAAATTACATATTTGGAAAGTAGACTTCGAGCACTACATTTTCTATTACTGATTTTTTTAAAGAATCATTCTTTAAGTGCCTCAAATATTTAGGTCAAATGGGACAAAATTATAAAAAAAGGGAAAAACTTGTACTTTTTTGACAAAAAGTGGACACAACTTCTTGTAGGCACCCCTCACTTATCCAAGGAGTTGCAAGAAAATAATCTTGCTATCATGCAACAAGGATAGGCAGAAAGAGATAAACTCTAGGAGGAGTTGAATAAATTTATGACTCAAGCTCTGAAAGACCAGTAAGAGAAGGAGTTACCTGAAAGGCTCCAAGCAAAAGATCAAGAGCTAATGCACATATAGTTGAGACTTTCAAAAGCGGCCAAAGCTCAAACATAATTGCAAAAATATGATGACAGACAAGAATGCCATACAACAAGATCTAAAGAAGATATAGGTCCAACCGACTGAAAAAAAAACAACAAGCAAAATAATTGGTAGATAGTCAATTGCATACCAATCTTGGTGAACTCTCTCAAGTTCATCAAGAACTTACTACTTCTATGAACCTTCAAGTGCAAATGTAGTAGGAGCTGTAGGATAAACAAACACAATTTGACAAAGAGCTCCATGAGGCATGAGTCTTACTGGAAAAGGAGCATGAGTCAAAAATAGAAGCAGAGAGAATCTTGCAAGAAAAGAACTCAAAGTTGGAGGTACTACGCCAACAAATTTCCAATTAAGATAAAAAGATTGATGAATTGATGGAAGAAATAAGGGCAAAAGAGGTGCATATTCATCTGTTTCAAGAGCCTGCCATGATTTCCACTCCACAAATTGATTTCATCCTTGTTTTACAATATCTTTATATGTCATAGTGGGAGAAGATCAAAATGGTCATAGCCTCTTTCTAATTGGCCTTGAAATTTGTTATTGATGCCCATAAGTTGAGTGTCGAAGTAGGGAGTGCAGCTGATCAAACTCTATAGTCTATTGCACCAAAAGTGTCTGAATCCGAATTATTTTTTTAAAATTTGTATATGGTGGTGGATGATGCCTCATTCGCAATGGGCATAGGAGATCGTAGATCAACTGTTAGGAAGACAAATAAGATTATTAACTATAATAAAGCATCTCTTAAGGCTAGGGAATGTCTAACTACGTTAATAGCCACCACAACTCATATGAGGAGGCAATTTGAACAATTCGTGCAACTTGGGCTGCCATCTCCTTTCCTCCCTAATAATTCAGTAGTAGTGAAGGAATAGATCATGCAACTTTTGGAGAAATGCTAGTATGATCAGTTAATCTTTCAGTCACTTGGCCAAATTCTGGATGCCTTTGAAATCGAGAATATTATTCACCCTTTGGCTCAACTCAATTTTCACCTCAAGTCGACATTCAGGATGCTGAGTGATTTGTCCTTCAAAGAAATGATCAAGCTGGATCAAGCATATGAGAATTTGTAGGCTCAGACACAAGCCCCTAAGGCCGAATGGTTGCCCTTGTAGGCGAAAATTTCCTAGCTTTGATGTTTCAATTTTCAGTTTTGGTCTTGGTTTGCATATCTAGAAATTTTGGGTTCTCATCTCCACAAGCAGGATTCCTAGTTAAGTCGCCAGAAGCTGTAAAAAAATCCATAGTTGCTCTTCCAAGCTCCTTTTGCCTGCGGGTTTTTTCTTTCGCACCCCCAAGGTTTGTTTCAAGCTATTCTCCATGGAAGTCACGTGTTGGTTGGGTGTATTTTTGAAAAAGGTTCTCTTGCCTTGATCCCTCAGAGCTCTGTTAGGCTAGCACATGCTCTTTCCTTGGGCGACCCTCCTGAGCGACTCTATGACACAAGTCCTATATGCTAGTGTCGCCACATGTTGCCTCCGTGGGATTTATATAGAGAAAGAAATAAAAGGTGTTGAGAAGCTCCGCTCATGTGCCATGTGTCCCAACCGGTAAAACAAATAAGACACCATGTGTTAGCAAGGTAGAGTCCTTAGGATTTTCATAGCCAGAGTCGGTTTAGCAGCGTGATCAAATGCCAAGTGTTTTTTTTGGGAAATGTGAAGGTAGGCATGAGGAATCAATCTATTGAGGTAGTTGTAGAAGAAATGATCTCTTAGTGATTTAGAAGCATGCTCATGAGGAAAAAGGATTGTAATGTCCTTGGATGGCAAGGGCCACATGACAAATTTTTATGATTTGTTCTCTTTCCTCGGGTATCCCAATTCATGAGGGAGGGCTTTTTAAGGTGAAAGGTCATCAATTGTAGGGGGTTCACTCTCAGAGGAAAGAATTTTAGCATTTTACTCTTGGCCTTAACATTGTTATCATAAAATTTAATGCAAATTGGACATTCAAGTTGTACCAACTTTTGGTCTTTGTGTTTGTTATATTTCATCTAATAGAGAAATTGTGTTTTGTATCAAATTTAGGTAAATGTTGAGGTTCTGTAGTCTAAATTCTGGCTTTTGTGATTTCTAATATAGCTCCCGTGAATTGAATCATGTCTGATACTCTTTCATTATGTGGTAATTCTGTGTGAAAATTACATTATGCTAAATGAATGGGATTATAAATGATCAATTGTTTCTTTACAATACATGTATGATTAATGAGCCTTTGGTTATGCTACTAAAGTGTGACATTCTGTGCTTTTTGAGTCTTAAACATTGAGATTATAGAATATCACCCTAGTTTAGTTTAATTATTAAGTTTTTCTTTTACCCTTTTCCTCTAGCATGAAGAACTGACTTCTAAATCTTGAAAGTTGTCCAATGAAGCGCAATTGGTTCCCCATTCACTGAACTTCCCATAAGGTTGTTTTCCTAAAATGCAATTTTAGGAATCAACACAACCATATATATTAACATGTGAACCTTTATAAACATTAATGTGCATCAATAATCAAATAATAAAACTTTAATAAAATTAATCTATAGTAATAAATTAACCAATGAGACATCACTATTTGCAATTATATATAAATACATATCTGTGAGAGGACTTCTATCTGACACACACAAGATCAGTTATAGGTTCTATCTTTCTAGGACAAGAAGCACTCTAGGAGGACAAGTTCTTACATAGAACCTCCCATGCCTTCACGATATGAAAAACACAACCCTGGCCAAGACACTTCTGGGTGTACGTTGTACCCTGAGTTGGACACATGTTGCATGCTCCTTCTCCAATGCCCATTACCTAGGCAAAGACCTTAACTATTCCCTCTTGTGTGCTCTCTGTAAATGTTCCCTTTTTCTATATTGTTCTCTGTATGTCCTTCTCTATTGATTCATAGGTTTTAAATAATGTCTCAGGGATGGTTACAAAAGTCACACCCCTTGCTAACAATAATAATGTCCATAATTGTTCATTTATTTAATACTCTTTATTGCAATTTCATTCCATGAGAAAAAGTCCCATAACATTTCTCCTCTTGTAATTTAGCTATTGTCCTCAGTAGTAAGAGATGCATTTGCATCATAACTCAAAAAATATGATCAATAAATCAAATTATTGACATTGAATATGTTCATACTTCATCATATTTCTATTTTTATTTTACTTCATTTATATTCTTTTCAACTTTTAATTTGACAAAGTTCAATAATCATTTTTCCAATGAAAATTACGATAATATTTTCATAGAAATGCATCATAAATTTTTAGTTGAAGAGCCTATAGTTTATATGTTTTAATCTCCTATCTTTTTAAATTTATCGCTTTACTTACTCATTTAACTCCTTTGTTTTTTTTATAATAGTATTATCATACAACACTTACTCCTATATTATATAGTCACTTGTAATTTATTAAAGTATAACCTATATAATCAAAATACATTCCAAGATAATATTCATGCATTCCATACTACATGAATATCTTCTTTTCATATATCACATGCATACAAATACACAATTATATTATATATACAATAGTTTATAAAAACATGTACACAATTATTGGGTTGATGAAGTCCAATAACAAAGTACAATAAAATAAAACATGGCAATCTTGCAAAGCATCTTAATAATAATTAAACAATATCAAATTATTAACACGTATTGAGCACTTCATAGGGAAATATTAGGTATAACTATTCATTTATTTTAATCCAAGGGTGAAGGTGGGTTTAATTAAAAATTTGATAATTTGTCTATAACAATGAATATTTATATGAAAATCATAATAAAAATTATAGAAGCACAAGAAATATCTATATTAGTGATCCCTCAAAATCTGTATGATCCCAAGAGACCATATACAGTTTATTTGTTAGGTTTGCATTTCTTTCACAATGTTTGTTAATTCGATTATATCACTATTAAATACCACAATATGATTATCTTTGAGATGAATTCCAACTTTTGAAGATAAGGCATTCAATACATCTTTTTATGTTGTTGCTACCATAAAAATCTTCAAAATAAATATCATTAAATGAAGTTCTAAATATATTTGATCAATCTAACCCACACATATGACACAACTAAGCATAACTATTTTACCAATATGAAAGAGAAATTTAAAATATAAAATTTTAGAGGTGGTTTTCCCCCCTATAAAAATTGTACATGTCCCCCATGTCTAAGGGTAAGAGGAAATTTTTAGTTCAAATACTTGTAAACCATTGTATTATATTAACTAACATATTTTAATAGCTTAGTATTTTAGAAATTTAAATTATGATCCTAGGACCTATGGGTTATGGTCCCACAATGTAACCTAGGTCTAACTTAGGTAAATCTAGATGTTGATTTCATAACAATAAGTATATTATGGCTATCCTTTAAATTCACCTTTCAAATTCTTATATACAAAGACTTAATGTTTTAGTTTTAAAATCTCTTATAAGATTATAGCTATCAAGATCTCAACATAGATAAAATTCATGTAATGCCCGCCAAAATACCCTAGAGAAATAAATATATCTAACATACAAATAGAGATAATTATAAAAAACAAAAAACAAATACAAATGCAACATATTAAACTATCATTATTCAAGATCATAAATTAACATATACATTAATGATTAAAGCATCATGAACATATATAACGCAAGTAGAAATATCAACATCGCAACTATCTCTTATTGCATACATTCATCTACACATTTATTCCCTAGGGTACTTCAACGTCATTACTTAATATTACCATCACATAACACATACATATCATAAACCAATTAATTGCTATCTTTCTTATCTCGAAAATCATGAACTTACAAATGCATATTCTACCATAATCCCATTAACTTCCTAAGTTCATTTTAAAACACCAAATCCAAACGTTCCTAAACCCCATTTCTTCACAAACCATCTATCACAATTTAAATCCAAATAGCACTTGTAGACACCTAAAAATTTCTCATTGATCATGTACTAATTATTCCTCTAATTGATTAAATAATTATTTAATTATTTAATTAAGTTAATTAATCATATTCTTCTAATTTTATATTTCCTCATCATCTTACTAATTATTCTATTTTCTATTTCTATCATCATTTAATCATTTTAACCATTTTCTAAATATTAATTAAATATTTATTATTTAATTAATTTTGATTAATTCCACAATTTAAATAATCTTTATTATTTAAATAGATTAAATTCTATTCTCAATTTCTATCTCTAATCATCTAGTCATTAACCATTTTTAAAATATTAATTAAATATTTATTATTTAATTAATTGTAATTTAATCCTTTATTTTAAATAATCTTTATTATTTAATTAAATTTCATTTCTAGATAATTAAATAGTTTCTTTAAATTATTTAATTAGCTAATTAATTCTTCCATTTCCAAATCCCCAAATTCTAATTTCATTTAATTTCAAATTCTTCTAAATTCTTCCAAATTCAAATACATGTGCATGATTTCAAAAACCAAATTGAAAATCAAAGTCAAGTTCTAAATATTTTAAAATACTAAATTGAATTAAAATAAATTCAATTATTTGAATAAATTTCATGCAAGGATTAAATTGAAAATCTAAGTTAAAGTGCAAGCACATGCTAAATTAATTAATTCAATCAATTAAGTAATTAAATCATTTATCTCTCCAATCTCTATTTCCATCTTCCAGTTCTCTTTGTCATCTTCTTTATTTATTCCAATAATTCTTTTTCTTCTTTCAGTTAGTTTTTTCTCAATCAGTTGACTCAATTAATCTATTCAATCTATTCTGTTTCACCTCCAAGTCAGCAGTTCAACTATCAATCTTCATGTGAGCTCACCTGAGTTCCACCTCTTGATCAATCTGTTCCACCTTTCAATCAATCTTCTCCAAAAATCTATAAATTGAGCATTCAATCCTCACAATTCCTCTAGATCATGAACTTCGAATCTTTGTGTCAATTGTAGGTTGCTAGCGCAATATCTGAGAGTCATCATACCACAAAGAGGAGAAGAGCAATGGAAGCCATATGAGATCATGGAATAGGGAGTTTTGATTAACATATTTTACATTCCTATTTCTTAATTGCATTATTTCATTGGTTTTATGTTTGAATTGCTTAGATAGTTAAGGAATTCATGATTGTCCTTATTTCCTATTTAGCAATGATGTATTTGAGCATAGCACATTTTGGTGAACTCGATGTCCTTACTATCATCCTAAGTCCTTTCATAGTTCTCATTTATGTCCTTACTATCATCCTAAGTCCTTGCATAGCCCTCATTTACGTCCTTATTATGATCCTTAGTCCTTGCATAGTCCTCATTTATGTCCTTACTATCATCCTAAGTCCTTGCATAGTCCTCATTTATGTCCTTACTATCATCCTAAGTCCTTGCATAGTCCTCATATGATGTCTTTATTATCATCCTTAGTCCTTGCATAGTCCTCATTTACGTCCTTACTATCATCCTAAGTCCTTGCATAGTCCTCATTTATGTCCTTACTATCGTCCTAAGTCCTTGCATAGTCCTCATTTATGTCCTTATTATCATCCTTAGTCCTTGCATAGTCCTCATTTACATCCTTACTATCGTCCTTAGTCCTTGCATAGTCCTCATTTATGTCCTTACTATCGTCCTAAGTCCTTGCATAGTCCTCATTTATGTCTTTATTATCATCCTTAGTCCTTGCATAGTCCTCATTTACGTCCTTACTATCATCCTAAGTCCTTGCATAGTCCTAATTTATGTCCTTACTATCGTCCTTAGTCCTTGCATAGTCCTCATTTACATCCTTATTATCATCCTTAGTCCTTGCATAATCTCTATTTTACGTCCTCATTATCATCCTCATATACGTCTTCATCTAGACTTCATATACAACTGTCTTAGTCCGTCGTCATTTGCATAATCATCCTACAGAGTTATAGCATGCATCTTAATGGGTCTACCAGGTGATGGTTTTCTCCCCTTCGTGCAACCTAATCTAGTGCCAAACGATGATCAACGAGAAATCATTGAAGGTCTAGCTAACTTAGTCTGAGACTCAAGGAGAAATGCACCCCAGTATATAGGAGTCGAGTACGAGATAAATATCAAGTATAAAATTGCCTGTAGGATTGATAGAGAAATTCTTGCAAAATGTCTAAGAGAAGACATGGAAAAACTTGCATTACAGAAATCCCGAAATACTCAACAAGTCTCGCGTCAAAATCCCCAATAGAGAGTCTAGTCTAGTTTTGCATACCTCATACCTACATCTAGAGTCTAGCATTAGTCATCGTCTTGCATAAAACCGCCCTCATATAGTAGTCTTAAATGCTCGTCACAAGGTCACAAAAGGCAAAAGGTATAATGGACCCAAACAAAGACCAATCTATAAATCCAACTTGGAATATGGACATATCAACTAGTCAACAATCAGGTTCTCAGGCAATGTATACCCTAAATGAATTACAACAACATTTAACAAAAGAAGAAATTGAGTCAACTCAACAAGATCCACATGTCCTTATGATCTTAGATGCACTTATACATAGTGATAGGGACAAATATCTCTCATTGTTATTACAAAATGGGGCGAAACTACCTGAAGATTTTGATGTCACAAAAATCTTACCACTAGGAAAAAATTTAGGTCAAGATAATAGTCAAACACTGCCCATAACATAGATACAAGCAACGACCTCCAGTTTTCCTTAGAATGCACCTATGCAAACAAATGTCGGTACAAATGCAAACTTTCAATCAAGTGCATCATCTTCAGCGATAAATGCTAGTATACCAACATAGAGCATACCGACAATATCAAGTGTCTCAACACCTAATCAAACACAGATTCCTCAGGCAACAAGTGCAACCCATCCTCCGGTTTCCTATTCTATAGGATCAACATATAGTCACCAAAATGCAAATCTAGATCTTACCAATACAACAAGTACAACTCAGCCAAATATGGGTTCACATATCACTTATTTCATGGTACCTAGTGGAACGTACAACACACAAAATTATAATCATGGTACCTTCCAACAACCTCCTAGTTATGCAACCACGAATCCTTTTGTGGGACATACATAGGCACAAGGTGTACCTTTGACCCAAACAGATATTCTGACACAACAATTATAGAATTTGCAACAACAAGTGACGACCATGCAGACTGGTAACAATAAAAAGAGCTACACAATGCAATATCCTTTTGATCACACATTATACATGCCGCCTTTCCCACCACATTTTGAAACACCCAAATTCGACAGATATTGAGGAAAGGGTGATCCTAGAGACCGCATCAGAGAGTTTTTTACGACATGTATAGAGGTTGCAACAAAAGACACTTACTTAATGAGACTATTTCCTAAAAGTCTGGGGGGCCCAGCCTTAGAGTGGTTTTCACATTTACCACCAACCATCACATCATGGGGAGAATTAGCTGAACACTTTATTGCAAATTTCTCGCATAACATTGAAACCCCGATTACTTTGATGTACTTGTGTGCCGCGAAACAATACAAGAATGAAACATTTGCATGCTTCATACAACGATGGAGGGCTCTCTATAGGAGGTGTAAGACAATTATCCCAGAAATAGAGCAAGTGGATATGTTCACAGAAAACTTGATTCCTAAGATTAAATATCCGATACAAATGCAATGTTTAACCATGTCAAACAAATCACAGAAAAAGCTCTAAAATGTGAGAAGGGACTAGTGGAACAAGGTCTTATTAATTATGGCAACACCAACAATAATGACAAATCCACGTTTTGGTCAAAAAAACAAAATTGTGACCAATGATGGTGTTGTAGACGCTAGAACATTAAATAGAACTCAACCGGTTTTATCTTTGAACGAGTCAATTATCAAATTCACATATGGAGAATAACCCTGCTTCAACAAATGTAAACTCTACACAAAACATGAACACAAGATACCCTAGGGTAAATGCTCCAATAAGGAATTACACACCTCTAGGAGAACCTATTGAGTTAGTGCTCAAAAAGTTAATATAGACAAACATGATCACTTTACCGGAAATAAGAGTATATGAACCAGGTCCTTTCAAACCCATATGGTGGAATGATAATGATTTCTGTGATTATCATCAGACTAAAGGTCACAAAACAACGAGTTGCTATAAATTGAAAAACTTGGTCCAAGATATGATAGACCAAGGCAACATCACAATCGATACTAATAAAACCTCAGCAAACACAAATCATACAATATTTAAGGATCCATTTGTTAAGCATGACAAAGGGAAAGCTACCACATCAGGTACTCAAGACAATACAACTAACTACACAAAGGTCTCATACGACTACACTATTCATGCCATTAGCTCAAGAGATATAGTAAACAATGATTCACAAGAAACACGTGATCAAGATGAGTAACATCTAGATGCTCACACAGATGATAACCAAATTTGCATGCTATCAAAGGCACCAAAATATGATGATGATAGAAATATTTGTCTCAGAGACTGGGGGCATGATGAACCATCTCATTCGGGATGGTTTGAAGATGAACTCATAGAACAAATCATGGATGTCAAACATACACATAAAGACTATGAAGGGGGATTTAACATAAACCTTGATAACACAACATATGATACCGACAATACCTGTAAGTCACATGATACAGTGGCTACGATCACCATAACTCCCAGCGACAAAGACTGTGCAGTAGTTACTCACAGATCAAAGGTAACTTTACAAGGAATACCACCAAATCATCCACCAACAGTAGGGACCTATAATGTTGTTGAGCAACTTAAGAAAACTCCAGTACATATATCATTATTCAAACTCTTGCATATTTCACCCACTTATAGAGGTATTTTAGAAAAAGCACTTCAAGATTTGGTAGTGGACAAAGATATAGATGAAAATGCCTTCCAGTCCATGGTAGGAAATTTGACACAAGGCACTCGTCTTACATTCACAAAACAAGACATTCCTAGTGACAGATTGCTCCATAATTACCCGCTACATCTAGAAGCTTACATACATAAGAGAAGAATCAGAAGAGTACTCGTAGATGGAGGCACTGGTCTCAATATTTGTACTTTACAACTGGTTAAGGTGCTAGGATATTCTGAACTTCACATTGACTCATCGAAGAAAATAAATATCAAGGCATATGATGATGAAGAACGTCCCTCAAAAGGCATTGTAACACTACCCATACAAGTGGGACCTATAACAACAGAGGTCACTTTCCAAGTCTTGGACAAAGAACTGGGATATAACATGTTATTGGGCCACCCATGGATCCACACCATGCAAGCAATACCATCCATATTTCATCAGTGTGTCAAATTCCCATATAATGGTATTGAAATCACCATAAAGGGTGATCCAAATCCCTTCCAACATTGCAATTACTTGAAAGAAAGTATGGATAATATGGTCCTCATTAATCAAGAAGCACCTCTCACTACACAACTAGAGGCATTAGCGATCACAGAAACAAAAAAGAATATGCCTACAACGTCCTCCTTACAAATACAAGATATGGGTTGTGGAGAGTATTCTATTACAAATACTTCAAGTGGGAAACAATTGTCTCTATCTCCCAAGTCTTTTGGGAAACCTCAAAATGCAGTACAAAAACAAGACAAAGGAAAAGAAATCATCAGATACACAGACTCATGCTCTTTCATTAGATGGGGTGACTTACAGGAAGAATGCCTGAATGAAGATGTCAACCATTGGATATATAGAGAAGAGGATCATATGACAATACCAAGAATACCCATAGATCAGTATGGCAATGGATTCAAAATACTCCAAAGACATGGATATGATGGTGCCACAGGCCTGGGGTTACAGAAACAAGGAAGACTACAACCTATTGTTCCTAATGATAATCTAGGGAATCAAGGAGTGGGGTATAAGCATGTACCACATATCACAGAAGCAAGACAACGTACCCTTGATATACTAAATAGACCAATGAAACCGTCAGACTACATACCAAAAAGGGATTTGTCCACGCGGGTGCTTCCCTCTTCATCTCAAACAAGTAATCAAGTACCCACATCGCCTAGCATGGAATCAGATGGGGAACACATGAGACAACTCTTGCAAGAGCCTAGCACTAAGTCACAAAATGATGCAGTTGTTGACACAACAGTACAAGCTAATGTTGCAATAGATGGAGGTTTACCACCGACAGATGAATCTAATCCATGGTTATTATCAATACTTTTGCCATGGGAAACGACTCAAGCTCAACCTAATGAATCAGATGAAGAAAGATTGCAAAGGCTTATACCATGCTTAAGAAGGGTGACTATTGTCCAAAGAAGACCAGTCAATATACAACAGAATCAACGACAGGAACAAGAAGATATAAGTGATGATAACTCAGATGATGAAACATACATTGAAAGTGAGATAGACTCTCATGACTATGAGTTCTTATCACTCCATGATTCTAGCCCACAAACAAGTGTCATACTAAGGTATCAAATAAAGCCTACACAAGATGAAAACAAACCAAGTCATTCAAACAATCAAGTCTTCATGTTATCAGAATCTACTATAGAAGGGAGTAATGACTTACCCCTTGTACATTCACACTTGATTGATTGGGGGCAAGAAGGAAAACCAACACTGAATTGGTTTGAAAATGATGAAGCAATTGCAGAATTCTTTGGAGTCAGAGAGGGATTTCCATAAGGTGACCACAAAGAAGGGTTTGTTGTAGACTTGGATAGAACAACATACTTTGGAGAGGAAAGTACCTCTACAACAAAAGATTCATAATGACAAGAGCGAGTTGGGTAACCTTCCTATTGAAAGACAAAGTTCAACATTGCTTATAGAAGAAACTGAAGAGGTAAAAATAACAGAAGGAGAGGTTGCACATAACATCCATATGGAAAAATCACTAAACAAAGAAGAAAAAGATAGATTCATTCATTTTTTCAAGCAAATACCTATCAACTTTTATTGGTCCTATGCAAATATGCCAGGCTTAGACCTTGAATTAGTGTTGCATCATTTACCTTTGATACTAGGAGTTAAACCTTACAAGCAAAAATTGAGAAAAATACATCCAAGTATTGCATTACTGGTTAAAATAGAACTACAAAAGCTGCTGGGTGTAGGTTTCATTTGACCTATTGACTATGCGAAATGGATATTCAACCTGGTACCTATGACTAAGCCCACAGGAGGCATAAGAATCTATACTGATTTCCGGGATCTAAATAAAGCTTTTCCTAAGGATGACTTCCCACTACCCAATATAGATATGATAGTTGATCTAGCAACTGGAAATGAAATGCTATCATTAATGGATGATTTTTCAGGATACAACCAGATTAAAATTGCACTAGAAGATCAACATAAAATGACCTTTACTTGCCCATGGGGAACATACTACTGGAATGTGATGCCATTTGGTCTCAAAAATGTCGGAGCAACATACCAAAAAGCCATGGCAATGCTATTTCATGACATGATCCACAAAATAATGGAAGATTATGTGGACGACTCATTGGCTAAATCACAGACAAGAGAAGGTCACCTTACAATCCTTGCACATATATTTGATCGGCTGGAGCAGTATAATGTCAGACTAAACCCGAAGAAGTGTGTGTTCAGCGTAACAACAGGTAAACTGTTAGGGTTTATTGTGTCCAACAGAGGAATTGAAGTAGACCCTACCAAGGTCAAGGCAATCATAGATATGCAACCTCCATCAACACTTAAACAACTAAGAGGGTTACAAGGAAGACTGCAATCCATAAGGAGATTCATAGCGTAGTTGGCAGATAAGTGTCACCCATTCCAACATTTACTCAGGAAAGGAGTTACTTTTAAATGGACAGAACAATGCCAAGAAGCTTTCCAAGCTCTGAAAGATTATCTTCTAAACACACCAGTGTTAGGATCACCTACTCCAAGAAAACCTCTGTTTCTATATATATCAGCAACAAACTCAGCTCTTGGAGCTCTGTTGGCACATCATGATGAACAAGGAAAAGAAAGAGCCATTTTTTATATAAGTAGAACTCTGATCGGTTATGAGCTTAATTATACTCCTATAGAATGAGCATGCTTAGCAGTAATATTTGCATCTCAAAAGCTCAGACATTACATGCTGAGTCATAAAGTACAACTTATTGCACACTTTGATCCACTTAAGTACCTATTGAGCAGAGCAACATTGACTGGGAGATTGGCTAAGTGGGTCATGATCCTGAGCAAGTTTGATATAGAGTACATAGACAGAAAGGCCATCAAAGGACACATTATAGCAGATCAGTTAGTAGAGGCTCCTTTACAAGACAATCACCTGTTGTTGACAGACTTTCCAGACGAATCAGTGTTTACATTGACTGCATCTATAATGTGGAAATTATATTTTGATGGGTCATATACAAGTCATGGATCTGGAGTAGGGATTCTTTTCATCACCCCTCAAGGGGATTCTATACCTAAGTCATTTAGGATAAATTTTCCATGCACAAACAATATAGCTGAATATGAAGCTCTCATCATAGGGCTTCACACAATTGTACAGTGGAGAATAAAAGAATTACAAGTCTATGGTGATTCACAATTGATTATCAACTAGGTCAGTGATGACTACAACACGAAAGATGACAAACTCATGCCTTATAAGAAAATGGTAGAAGATTACAAGGAGTACTTCAACAAAATTACTTTCGAACAGATTCCAAGGATACAAAACAAGGCAACAGATGCCATGGCTACCATAGGATCTCTTCTAAATATGCCCGGTAATGAAACTCAATTTGAGTTTATTATAGAACAATTGATGATACTGACATATGAGACTCCCTCAACAGAATATGTATGTGTAATTGTGGGTCCAGAATCCCCGTGGTACAATGAAATATATACATATTTACACACTTAGTACATGTCACCGGATCTGTCCAGAAATCAAAAGAAGACTCTTATTCGTCAGACATATAGACACACCATTATAGATGATACATTGTATAGAAAGGGCTTCGATGGAACTCTTCTCTGATGTCTTGATAAAAAAGAAGCGCAAATTTCTCTAAAGGAAGTCCATGATGGAATTTGCGGGGTGCACCAAAGTGGTCCACCATTGTCAGAGAAATTGTTAAGAACGGGTTATTACTGGCCAACTATGGAAAATGACACTTATAAATATGTGTAGAAATGTAAGAAATGCCAAAAGCATGGAGATCTCATTCATGCACCAACACAAGATCTTCAACCCATTACATCACCATGGCCATTTTCACAATGGGGATTAGATCTAGTGGGTAAAACCAATCCTACTTCTTCCAATGGGCACAAGTTCATCTTAACAGCCACTGAGTACTTTACCAAATGGGTTGAGGCAATTCCTCTTACATACACAATTGGAAAGCAAATAGAAAATTTCATGCTCAATTACATTATATGTAGATACGAGATTCCAATGTGCTTCGTAACAGATAATGGGTGTCCATTTAAAAATCAAGAAGTGAAAGAATTGTGTGATAAATTTCAAATACAACAAAGATTTGCCATGCCATATTATCCACAAAGCAATGGACAAGAAGAGGAAACAAATAAAACAATATTGAAAATCCTTAAGAAAGTTGTCACTGACACAGGACGAGATTGACATCTCCAGTTAAATCCTTCTCTTTGGGCTTACAGAATAGTAGTACGTACCTGTACAGGAGCAACACCATATTCCTTGGTTTATGGTACAAAAGAAATACTCCCCATTGAAATAGAAATACCGTCTCTAAGAGTCTCCTTAAAGAACATCATATCAGAGGAAGACTATCGGGTAGCAAGATTACAAGAGCTAGAAATGCTTGATGAAAAGAGATAAACAACGTTCAATCATTTGGAAGGTTATCAAAACAGACTGAGACAGTTATAATAAACGAGTCTGCCCACAAAATTTTGAAGTGAGAGATCTAGTTCTTAAAGAGAACCAAAGAAATCTAGTGGAATGAGAAAAGCCAGGGAAATTTGAACCTAACTGGCTAGGTCCTTTCATCATAACAAGGGTTATAGGAAATGGAACATATAATTTGGCTACCATGGAGGGAGATCCAACTCTCTGACCCTATGAACAACATGCACCTTAAACGATATTATACCTAAGGGCTGGGCTAGTTTAGGTTTTACTTTTTGCATTGCATATCATATTATTCAAAACACTGCATCACATATAGTTTCTTTTTTAAATGCATCTCATTCGCAAAGTTTCCGCATTTTCATATGGAAACATCAATAAAACAAGGAAACTGTCCAAGTTCATCATCTGTTTGCATCTAGGAGAAGCAAGGGTCATCTCCTTTCTTAGATATTCAGACATGAAGTCTTTAAGATCCTAAGGTCATTCATTTTCAACATCACCCCGTGATGACACTTTACTTATGGTTGGGTAGTGATTTCACTATTTGAGACTTGTTAACCCAAAATATATCAATTGCTATATCTCAAACATATTAAGAAGATCTCTAATTCATTCGAGACACCTAGTTGATCATATGACTAGTTAGCACCATTGTAATTGTCACACCCAAGTAGGTTTCATTACTTACAAGTCAAGGCAGGAAAAAAAAAAAGCAAAAAAAAAGCTATGCCAAATATTCATCTCAAGGCGAAAGAGCAATGATATATAACTGAAATATCACGCATGCAAGTGCGATAAAAAAGCTTGACTATGGGAACATGCAAATAACTCCATCAAGGCTATGAACGTCTACTGGCAATGGAACGATATTTGAGAAATTACAGTCTATAACCTCGTCGGAGCTCTATAAGCTTGCTGGTAGTGAGGCTCTATTCGAGATGCTTTTGAAGTTAGGATAATCAATGTAGATAGTCATATAGGATGCTAAGGATCTTTAGTGAACATAAGAGCAGGAATTAACTCATTTGCACACACATGGGCAAAAGAAGATCAAAGTTTCAAGAACCAATGGGGAAGTTTTCCGCATCTCCATTTGTAAATCCTAGTCATTAAGTGTGTTGAGTTGAATGTTCCAAAGGACCTTAGGGATCGACTGACCGCTTATCTATGAAATGTTTTGCACCTCCATTTTAATTGATGTATTACAAAAGGCTAAACAAACACAGTCAACCCTGTTCGAATAGGAAATGCATCTTCATCATGCATATTGCATTAACATAGGTCATGTGAAAAATTCATTGTCTCCACATGCATTCTGTAGATCATCATGTCATACAGGTCTGCACACTGGGGGCATAATTGAAAAAAATCCTAAAAATCATATACGATCTTGAAAAAATCTTAAAAATCATATAAAGTCCTGAAAAAATCCTAAAAATCGTAAAAAGTCCTTCAAAATCCCTGAAAAACTCAAAAATCCAAAAACATTCAAATACGATCCTGAAAGAAATAAAAAACATCTGTAAAATGTCCTGAAAAAATACCAAAAACATTCAAATATCGATCCACATAATCCAAAAACATTGAAAAAGCTCTTGAAAACAAACTAAAAATCGAAAATCAATTAAAAAACTTGCAATAAAATGTCTTGCGAGAAACAAATACCCTAGCAGATATCCAACAAACACTTCACATGAAGTTAACAAAGGATGCAACTATCCAGTCAAACATCTGCAATCAACTAATCAAACTATCTTATCAATCGTATCATATCCATATCAAAGTGATCATTATCTTGTCTTAAACAGAAGAGAATACACTCAAAATCAGACAGATCAGTCTTAAACGGGGTCCACAACTTTCTGAGATCAAACATTATCAACCATCACATCAAGCAACTGAGAACGAAGGTGCAAGGTCAGTATAGCTGCTTAATTTTGTCCATGTCAGTCTTTATCTTTTATCATTTGGCGACAGATTATGTTCCTATGCTACTCAGGGATGTCCAAAAGTGACTAGAGGAGCCATGATGGGCATTATCTTTTTCTTTGTTTACTGCTTGTCTGCTACGTGTTTGTTTCTACAATGAGATAGCTTTACATCTTGGTTCCTTATACCACTTCATTGTTCAATAATAAGGCTTAGTGATGAATATATATGGCGCAATAAATAAATGACACAGGTTCGTGATTCATTCAATTTCATCCTCATCTCATCTGTTTATTGGTAGTTTGCTGATTCTTTTCTCATCATCTTTTTCTAAATTAATCATCTTCAATTGCTTCTAATTCTCATCTAACATTATTCTTATGTCATCTTCACATCACCTATCTCTATCTCTAATCAACTAACCATTCTTTTATCTTTCATCTCACATTCTTTTTTTTTCGAGAGATCATTCATGTCTTTAGTGCACAAACAATCTCCCGAGGGGGCACTACACCCTAAGTTTTACTGGGGCATACTGGGGCACAATTTTTTGTTTTCTTTGAAACAACGTCATTCTGACATTGTCTCAAAGAGGGGTAAATGTAGACACCTAAAAATGTCTCATTGATCATGTACTAATTATTCCTCTAATTGATTAAATAATTCTTTAATTATTCAATTAAGTTAATTAATCATATTCTTCTAATTTCATATTTCCTCATCATCTTACTAATTATTCTATTTTCTATTTCTATCATCATTTAATCATTTTAACCATTTTCTAGATATTAATCAAATTATTATTTAATTAATTCTAATTAATTCCACAATTTAAATAATATTTATTATTTAAATAGATTAAATTCTATTCTCAATTTTTATCTCTAATCATCTAGTCATTAACCCTTTTCTAAATATTAATTAAATATTTATTATTTAATTAATTGTAATTTAATCCTTTATTTTGAATAATCTTTATTATTTAATTAAATTTCATTTCTACATAATTAAATAGTTTCTTTAAATTATTTAATTAGCTAATTAATTCTTCCATTTCCAAATCCCCAAATTCTAATTTCATTTAATTTCAAATTCTTCTAAATTCTTCCAAATTCAAATACATGTGCATGATTTCAAAAACCAAATTGAAAATCAAAGTCAAGTTCTAAATATTTTAAAATACTAAATTGAATTAAAATAAATTTAATTATTTGAATAAATTTCATGCAAGGATTAAATTGAAAATCTAAGTTAAAGTGCAAGCACATGCTAAATTAATTAATTCAATCAATTAAGTAATTAAATCATTTATCTCTCCAGTCTCTATTTCCATCTTCTAGTTCTCTTTGTCATCTTCTTTATTTACTCCAATAATTCTTTTTCTTCTTTCAGTTAGTTTTTTCTCAATCAGTTGACTCAATTAATCTATTCAATCTATTCTGTTTCACCTCCAAGTCAACAGTTCAACTATCAATCTTCATGTGAGCTCACCTGAGTTCCACCTATTGATCAATCTGTTCCACCTTTCAATCAATCTTCTCCAAAAATCTATAAATTGAGCATTCAATCCTCACAATTCCTCTAGATCACGAACTTCGAATCTTTGTGTTAATTGCAGGTTGCTAGCACAATATCTAGGAGCCATCATACCACAAAGAGGAGAAGAGCAATGGAAGACATATGTGATCATGGAATAGGGAGTTTTGATTAACATATTTTACATTCCTATTTCTTAATTGCATTATTTCATTGGTTTTATGTTTGAATTGCTTAGATAGTTAAGGAATTCATGATTGTCCTTATTTCCTATTTAGCAATGATGTATTTGAGCATAACACAACACTATCTAACCAATAACAAATCTAATTTATTTCCTTCCTTTGAAATCATCATACATTCCATCAAGATAAATATATAGAAAACCATATGCAAATCTTTACATCAGGTACTAGTTTTCTTTCCAAATAAGATTAGCTATGACATGATTATCTCATAACACCATTTTCTACAATAAGGATACACATAGCTATTCATTTCGAATATTATTCCCATATAAATCTCAATCTCTTTTCTACATAATGAACATTCTTATAACATGAACCATACAATGAATACGACATCTTTTTCCATCGCAAGATCATAGTCTCTACATCATCATGTCCTATTACATAAGAATACAAGGTACAAGTACATAATCTCTTTGCATTTACAACATCATCATGAAACAATATACTAGATCCCAAATGCATAGAAATCAGCTCCACAAGTATCCACATAATGAAGTCATAGAATTCATAGCCACACACGATACCATCTAATGAAGAACATCCCAATGGAAGAAGGCATTAAACCACCTGATCATGTGGAACCAAATAGGAACCACCCCCCATGCTAGGAGATTACATGAGGTTCCAACTCACACTCAAGACCTAGGCTAACACTTAACAACCAATGGACTCAACAAGACATCCACAAGATAATATCCAAGAACAATGAATCGAACCACATCATGAGGCTAATCATAAATCAATAAACTCCCAGAGGCACAATCATCAACAAAGGCATAAGGATCATGGACACATGTAAGGAACGGATGTCATCACATACTATCCTCACAAAGAAGGGACCACACCACACCTTGATAGACATGTGGAGCTATCTCAACCTATGAGAAATCAAGGGAGTTTGGCTTACTGTCACAATGGCCTTCCCAATCCCATCTCGAGTCTCTCCTCAAGGGCTATGAGTGGGGCATAACAAATATTCGTTATCTTGATTATGTGAATCCTTATTAGCCATTCCCACTAATCAATTTATTATGGTTATCACTTGCAATTAAACATAAACTCTTCATGTGGTCCCATGACATGTCTAGACCCTAAGCATCCACTCTAGGAACCTCTTAGAAGCCTATTGCTCACGACCCTGGTCCTACACATGCAAGAGCCCACTCTCCCTATCCATGGATCAAGACCTCAGGGTGAGAATAATCACAATAACATCATGAAGGCTCAACAAGAGATGAATCCAAAAAAATCACAACATAACTAATACCATACTGAAGCACATATGAACCATAAAACCAACACACAAGCTATAGCCTTCAAAAATCAAATCTCAACAATAAAAAAGAGTAAGGAATGCATTCCTCTTACTCAAACACAATCAAATACATTCTCAACAATGAGGCACAATCCTTCCACTGGAGTTCACATAAATCATCCCTCAACAATAAGGCATTCATCCTCTTGCTGGAGTAAATCAAATGCATATACACAATCCTCAATGGTAAGGCATAATACATTTACCGACTCAAATAAAGTGATCTAAATAGCATCATAAAAACCTCTCAGAAACTCAAATCAATCATAGAAAGCCTGTGGTAAAAACCCAAAATCTAGAAAAGCAACCATATTGAACCAAACTATGAAAAACTGACAAAAATCAGACAATTTAGCGCATCCAAAATCCAGATTAGCACATCTGAAACATAGATTAGTGCATATGAGATCTATATTAGTGTATATAAAACCCATTTAAACGCATACGACTCACACTTTAGCGCATATGAGATATGATAGATTAGCACATACAAAATAGTGAATCCGAAAACCTAGAAAATGGAAAGATTAAAATACAACAACCTCAGAAAGACATCAAGGCATAAAAATTGAATCTTAAAACCACCTAGAAAGATTTAATAACCTTCCAAACATAATAATCAAGGGAAATTGGTTCTAATAATTGATTCATAGGCTCAAAATCCACTCCAATCTACCACAAAGACTCTCGACAACACTCAAAGAGAAAACTCCCAAAAACAAACTAATGAAATCATGAATTGAGTGTGCAATCACTCCTAAGACTCATAAGGAATTGAGAATAAACCAATTTAATTCTACCAATGGACCCAAGACAAGCATCCAACCAACACAGAAAACACAGTTCACGCACATAGCCATTCACGACAATTTTTCAGACAAATAAACTAATGTATACACACAAAGGAAAACACATAGAATCCAGTTTCCCCAATTTTCAATTACCTATGAATATAAATTTTTTTATTATTATTATTTTCTATATAAAAATTTACTTCTCCCATTCCCGCATTCAGAATGTAGACATAGAGAAAACACACTTTTCCAAAAAATCAAATTGCAAGAGGTAAGATCCTCCAACCTAGATCTAGAAGTGATGATATTGATAATCGAAGAAGCGCAATCAATCCAATCCAACTCCAACAATTCAATTCTAAGCTCCAACAAAACAAGAATCCAAAATATTCAAGAAATATTTGCAGAGAAGCCAACCCCGAGAATGTGTTGGATATTGTTGCTGCTAAGATATGTTGTTGTCATTGATGTCAACATATTCTATGTCTTGGTGTTTCAGTACTGCAGAAAGTCTTGTTGGTGTTTGATTTGTTGAGCTTCGGTATGATCATATCTTTGGTTGCAGATTTGGGAGAGTGTCTAAGATGTTCATGTGTATCTTCATTTCAGATGGTTCATGATTTGGTGCTCTGCAAGTTATCCTTCTAGTCCGAATTGCTGTTGTTAAGTGTTCTTGAGTGTTAGCATTTTGATCGATGAAGATTTGAATAAGTGGTGTTGGTGCAGCTATTGCGGATGGTTCTAACGTGCTTGTTGGTGTTTCCTGATCATGTCCTATTTGTTTTGGTGGTTTGCATTGATCATTGTGTGCGATATTTAAGATCTTATGGGTCTGATGATATTCTTCATGTTATGCGATCTTTTCAGCGGTGTAGCATTTTGCGGTTGATCTTGGTGAGATCTTTGGTGGTGTTACGTGTTTGAGGATTTGATTTGGGTCCATGTTATGTCGTCTATGGCATTGTATTGGTTTGGTGGTTGATTTATGTAACGTGTGATGTAATTTTGTAATTAGGTGTTGAGGGTTTAGCTGACCTTGTAGTCAAGGTTGATGATTTGTATAAATGGGTGTCATATTCATGTAATTCGAGTGTGGTGGTTGTGTCTACATTTTCAAAGAGTGGTGTATGTGCGAATAAGCGAATTCATCTTTTTGTGTGGTGTGTTGAGCAAAGATTGTTGCAGGGCAGACACATGAGCTTAAATAGAACTGTCATCAAGCATTAGGAGATGCTAATATTTTAGTTCATCATAATCGGATTGTAGTTCGAATGTCATTGTAAGGTAGTGAACCTTATCTGAGGGTTGTAGCCTTTCGGGTTATCATATTTTGAGCAATGAGCTCTAGGTAGTGTGCCTAAATGCATGTGCATTCCCCATTGTAGTATTTACACATACTATTGTAGAGTATTATCTTATTGTGGGTAGGTTTCCACCATGGTTTTTCCCTTAACTAGGTTTTCCACATCAAAATCTTGGTGTTATGTGTGTTGCTGTTATTGTGTTTATCTTCATTTTTGCTGCAGTTGATCAGATATGAGATTGTGCTTAAATTGTCTAATTCGGTGAAAACTGATTCACCCCTGATCCTCTCAGTTTTCCTTCCTTGTTGTTGCCAACAAAACAAGAATCCAAAATCTTCAAGAAATATTTGCAGAGAAGCCAACCTCGATAATGCATGACAAAAACCAATAAATAGAAAAATTAAACCAAAACTCTAGAAATACATCGAACAATCAAAATATTCCTAAAAACCATATATTATACCTACCTTGCATAAAATAGAGGTAAATAGTATAATTTTTTTTTATTTACTCACCCCCACAAAATCAACCAATCAGTTAAAAGGGTAGGTAAACTATATAATATATCATATTTAATATTTTAATCACTCAATCCATAATAAAAGAGGATTAATACATCAAAAGCATAAAATAGGCTTTATGGACAAATAAAATATAAAAGCTCCCAATAATATAATTATAACTAAATATCAAAGCCTCAACTATATAAATTAATTAAAGTAATCCAAAAGGCTCAAATAAATAAATAATGAATAATAAATCAAAACCAATTAATAAATAACAAATTAAATAAATAGAAGCTAACACAATAAAATCCAATTAAATATGAAATCAACCAACATAAGAAAACATTGATAAACAATAAATAATTAATAATAGCCAATAAACAATAAATCAAGCTCAATTAATCATTAATCAAGCCAACACAAATAAATATTAAATAATCATCCAAATAATAATCAAATTATCAAACAATCAAATAGATCAACTATAGTATTAATGGTATATTAATCAAATGCCAATTAAATATTAATCACATACTCACAACACCTCAAGCAACCCGACATAGGGTCAAACATCGACACACGACTCTAACCACCAACTTGCATCACGACACAACTGACAAGGCGAACAACTTAAGCCTATAGTGTAAGAGGAAAACACATGCCATCTCCAATAACTTGCCATTGGGATAAAGACATGCTTAGACCTGTGAGACTAGGTGGAGTCGATGTCTGGTACCTACAATCCTTAATCCACCACTAAGCACAATACTACATATATACAACACATATACATCATAAATGATCAGGCAAGTGATAGAGAATCACAACCTCATATCGTGCTCACAATGAGTGGTATGACATCGTCCCTATCACAAAGACACTAGAAAACAATTAGAATCATTGTAGTATCAACTTTGTTATCATAATCATAGAGTAGGGTTAGTGTAATCATAATATCATCAAAGTCCCATAAGCAATACGATCCATCATGAATAATGAACACATATAAATCATCAAATATAGGTCCATCATCAATATAGTCTAAGGTATATCAATCATCCACATAAGTCATCAAATAGCATACGTCCATATAAAGTGTCTAGCATCATCAATATCATCTGAGATAGAAATAGAGTCATAAACATGAATCAAAACACCTCACAAGAGTCTATATATGTCTATTGATGCATAAATCAAAATGCAAGTCTAGGAGGGACAATACAATTCATTGTATACAAATAAATCGTAGACTTCTTTGGGTATGTCTTTATAGCCTTGACAACAAAATATAAATTCTTTAAAGTTGCTCCAATAGAAGTGTCTATGCAATTAAGGCCATTTCCAAGGAGATTTACGTAATAACCCCTTCAATTTAGATGACAGATTTATTTAAAACTTGGCAATCAAAAAATAGTCAACTATCATTTAGTCCATGTTCAAACTCATGGAACTCACACATACAAGCAAGATCATATTCATATGAGTCAACTTAAGTGTTAGACACATAACTCATACATATAGGTTAAATACCTTTTCACAACCCAACATCATATTATCAAGACAAAGGTTCCAACCTAATTTAACTGAACCAATATACAAAATATGTGTACAATTGACCCTTCTATTGTACTAAGTGATTAAGTTTCATAAGAAAGCCATAACCTAATATACTATGACAAATCAACCTCTTGTTGAAAAAAATTCAATAATTTGTAATGACTATTAATGTAATATTTAGATATGAAGAACAATGACAACTTTATAATTTTTTTTGAATCATATATATGCGAACCTATAGCTAAACCTATGCCACCAACCACCCCTATAAGGACTCCACTTGAACCATCATTTCATTTCAAAATATAGCTCTATATATATAGAGCTATATTTTGAAATTTTTTTCCCCACAACTAATAACTTCCAAATTTAATATAGATAATACACATGCTCAAAATTGAGAGGTTATTGTGTTTCATTGGACAACATGATGTTGACAAACAAACATCTTTTGAAATATCTACACAATTTATTAATAATAAAAAAAACTTGCCTTCTTATTTTCAATGATTTTTGACACTGAGGTAGGTAATGTCTCTAATTAACTCATTTTTCTTTAATGACATTACCTTTAACAAACAAAGGCATTAAATGCGAGACCAAATTGAAAGTTTTTTCAAAGTCTAAATAATATCTTAGAATTAATTTAATTATTGTGAAGGGTAGCTGCAAAAATTCGAAGGTTCTAAACACTCCAGCATGTGTTTGAATATTAGGTGCCAATACTGATTCAACCACGTAAAACCAGAAAAACGTTGATTTTTGTCCGACAGTAAAAATAATTCAGAAAAAAACAACTAAAATTCATAGCGGGCTGAGAAGGAATGGTGGGTGATTTCCTGATTCATACGCGCAACTTCCCTTCTAACAGACTTGTAAATTGTATGTATGAGAGAAAGGAATGTTTGGTGAAACCATTTATATTTAACAATGAGTACTTCATCAATGGATAAGAAGTCAAGGGTGTGCCGAATAACAGAATTACTCCTGTGAGGCATTAGTAGTTCAAAAAAATTCTTGTTTTTCAGGAGTAGCCATGGCCAATGATTCATTTGAACCAGTGGTGGATCATCCCTACAGTGCTCTAGGTAATGGGAACAATGGTTTGAGTAAGAGCCAGAGGAAGCTTCTGCAGTCTGAGGAGGATTCAGACACCATAGAAACCTTGATATCACAGGGGCAAATTGAATGGCCCAGAGTTGCAAAAGCAGCTCTGATGGAGTCCAAGAAGCTATGGATTCTGTCAGGCCCATCTATCATAATCATGCTTTTCAATTATATGCTCAGTGTCATTTCTCAAATGTTTGCTGGTCATTTGGGGGAGTTGGAGCTGGCAGGAGCCTCCATTGCCAATGTGGGAATCCAAGGATTGGCATATGGAATCATGGTATGTAGTAAAGGGGGCTGAGATTTGAAGGGTTTTTCATTTGGGTTTGTTTTTGTTGTTGAATCGTGGTGTGGATTGAGTAAGGCAGAGGATTTAGGTTGAAAGTAAACAGCCTGCACATTCTCTGTTGTTTGGAGCATATAACAAACAACTTGACAGTTGTTTAAGCTCTACTGAAGTTTTATGTTCTCTGAACTATAGTTTTATGTTTGAGAATCATGGACTGTATTGAAACTGGCAGATATTTTAAGCTTTTTCCATCTTGTTGTTGAAGATAGTTTTTTTTACTAGTGTGTTGAAGAAGAAGAGATTTTATGTTCTTTTATATTTGGATGTTCAATTAAGGTTTTTGTTATGAACTCATGTTGTTGAATCAAGATGTGCATTGAGTAAGGCAGAGGATTTAGGCTGAAAGTATTAGTAAACAGCCTGGACAGTCTCTGTTATTTAGACCATATAACAAACAACTTGACAGTTGTTTAAACTCTACCAAATTTTTATGTTTTTGAATTATAGTTTATGTTTGAGAACCATGGTGTCTGTCTTTTTGCATAACGTTTCTACTCTTTGAGCTCTCTAACATCACAGATGATGCAAAAAAAAATAGACACAATCAAATCCAGAAAAGCAACAAATAGCATTATGAGTTATAAAAAACTGATATCTTGGAATGTATTGTAAATGGCAAATATTTTATTTTTTGTGTGTTGAAGATAGTTTTTGTTATAGTGTGTATTGAAGAAGAAGAAGAGATAAGAGATTTTATGTTTTTATATTTGGGTGTTCAACTAAGGTTTTTGTTATGGACGCATGTTGTGTATTGAAGAAAGCAGAGGTTTTGAGCTTTTTCATCTGGGTTTTAGATAAAGTTTCTGTTTTGATAGTTTGATGGTTTGAACTATGCAGTTGGGTATGGCAAGTGCAGTGCAGACTGTATGTGGCCAAGCTTATGGGGCCAAGCAGTTCAGTATGCTTGGAGTCATTTGTCAAAGGTCTATGATAATAATGACTGCAACTGCCACACTACTGGCCTTTTTATATGGGTTTGCAGACCCTGTGTTGCGTGCAATAGGGCAGAGTGATTCTATATCTGCTGAAGGAGCAATTTATGCCAAGGGACTTATACCACAGCTCTTTGCTTTTGCCATTTACTGTCCAATGCAAAGGTTTTTGCAAGCACAGAATACTGTGGCACCTCTTGCATATCTGTCTGTGGGCACTTTTCTGCTTCATATTCTCTTGACTTGGCTGGCAGTTGACAAGCTGGGATTTGGGCTGACTGGAGCTGCCCTGACTCTGAGCTTATCATGGTGGATTCTGGTTATTGCTACTGCTTTGTATATTTTTTACAGCCCTTCTTGCAGGCATACCTGGACTGGCTTCAGCTGGATGGCATTCAAGGGACTCTGGCCATTCTTCAAACTCACTGTTGCCTCAGCCTTTATGCTAACGTAAGCTCATAAACAGTACTTCCTAGTTATCATTAAAGTCAGTATAGTTTCCATGAGTACATCCCTTTAGCCTTTTTGAATAGGAAAGTCTGAAGAGATTGAAATTGATTTGATCTGGTGGAGAATTTAAAGATAAATGAATTGGCTCTGTCTCTGTTTTTTCTGTTACAGGTTGGAAATATGGTACTTTCAAGGACTAGTGCTCATTTCAGGACTGCTCCCCAATGCAGAAGTTGAATTGGATTCTATTTCTGTTTGGTATGTTTTGATATCCAAATGCTTATCAATATGTTTGTGCATTTAGACTTGCATTATTCAACATTGCTAGATTTTTTTAATGAGGTGAGCTTAAATGTGTCTTATCCATGCAGCATGAATTATTTGAACTGGGACATGCAGCTTATGTTAGGACTGAGTGCAGCTGCAAGGTTTGAAGCACAAACATTACTTTATATGTCTCTCTAGATGCTCTTAAATAAATTTGAAGCTGCATTTCTTGATTCAATCTAAAATAGCTATAACTAAATTTTGCAGTATAAGAGTGGGAAATGAACTTGGAGCTGGGAGACCCAAGACTGCAAGATTTTCTGTCATGGTTGTGGTGTCTACCTCCCTGTTAATCAGTCTTATTCTTGCTGGTGGAGTTTTAGCCCTGAAAAATGAACTCAGTAAAGCTTTTACAAGTACCACTGCGGTCATAGAAGCAGTGTCTTCAATGACACCATTGCTTGCACTATCTGTGCTCTTAAATGGTGTTCAACCTATTCTTTCAGGTGAGATATTTGTTATTTTGTTTTTGAATGCTAAATTTAGACAAGTTCTATAGTTTCAAAACCCACATCTATTGTCATTGCAGGGGTGGCAATTGGGTGTGGATGGCAAGCTGTGGTGGCATATGTGAATTTGGCAACATACTACATAATTGGTCTGCCCATTGGATGTGTCTTGGGCTTCAAGGAAGACATGGGAGCATCGGTAAAAAATATTTATCTTGTTAGCACAATGATAAATTTGAAATTAATGGGGCACGTTTAAACAATACATTCTAAGCTTTGATTTGTTTAAGTAGTTTATCTGAAATCACACTAGCTTTTTCAATTGAATCTGCTTATTAGTGTGAAACAAATCATAACTTAAAATGTGTTTTTAAACTAAAACCCATGATTTAAAACCCATTACAGGCCTAACTTATGGTTTATTCATTTAAAGGGAATTTGGTGGGGAATGGTAATTGGAGTTGGACTTCAGACAATAGTCCTTGTAGTAATTACTTCACGTACTAACTGGAACAAAGAGGTAATGTTTGTTTTGAACCCAACAGAACATTTAAATTTCCATATTTTAAAATCAATGAGAGCTAATGAATCAGTGTAATTTATACAGGTCGAAGATGCTACAGATCGTGTTAAACGAACTAATGCTGCTGAGAAACCCACAGAGACGTATGAATCACTTAGTTGAATTGGGCTATTCTTAAACAACATTCAATTCAGATTAAAGGTAATATTTGTTCAATAATAAAAGTAAGAATTTTTTTGATAAAAATGAGGTGTAAAATGGTTTAGTTTAAATCGTAAGTTTTAATTTGTTTAGGTGGTTGATCTGAAATCAATTATAGATGGGTCTTATTAGAAAAACTAGAATGATTTCAGATGAATCACCCAAACAAGTCAAAACTTAGAATGTACTATTTAAATGTTGAAAAGTGTAATATTTAAATAGAATGATTGAATTCATGTCAATAGAAGTGAGATATACACTATGCATTGCTTAACCCATTGAAGCAAATATTATATTGTGAGGAATTTGATTTGTATTATCTCGATGCTTATTGGCTTTGCAGTGCCTGAATGGAAAGCAAGTTCTTAGTTGCAAAAATTGTCTCAATGCTGGATTGTCAAGGACTTTTTTCTCATGGCTGCCAATTTTCATTAAGAATAGACAATGTGTTGAGATTTTGATCAGTTCACATTTGTCTCGGATTTAAGGTGTCAACGCGATCTTCAACTTCAATATTTAGTCAAGTTGAAGTTCTTGACATCTATAACTTATTGTTGCAATAACATATATAAAAAGATAGCATCTTCCTTCATCATTAGAGCATTCAAAGATGAAATTGTGGACCAAATTGTCAAAAAGAAAATTCATAATAATCACCCTCTATTATTTTGTAATAGATCATACCTATTTTATCACAATCACCCTCTATTATTATTTGGTGATATTTCATACCTATTTTAAGCAATAACATATATAAAAGGATAACATCTTCATTCACCATTAAAGCATTAAAAAATGAAATTGTGGACCAAATTGTCAAAAGAGAAATTCATCACAATCATCCTCTATTATTTTGTGATATTTCATATCTATTTTATTAAAATCACCCTCTACTATTTTGTGATATTTCATATTTATTTTAAGAAATAACATATATAAAAAAATAGCATCTTCGTTCACCATTAGAACATTTAAAGATGAAATTGTAGATCAAAATGTCAAAAGGGAAATTCATCACAATCACCCTCTATTATTTTGTGATAGTCTATACCTATGTATTTGTAAAGAGATGTTGGAATCATGGTAGAGCCATATAATATCAACTTTAAAATCAACGCACATTTAACTAATCTCTTATATCAATCACTCTTATCTCACAATTCAAGAAAACAAACATATGCAAAATAAAGTTATCTTCTTGGTGTTTCCATTTTGAAGATCAAAATATTGAAACAAACACAATTTAAAATGGAATGAAATGTTCAAACTATCATACCTTTCTTCTTCAAGTTTTTTCTTAAGTTGCTTAATAAGATCTAGAACAAAATGAAGACCAAGAAAATTCTATTTGCATTATTTCTTCAAACAAGAAATTAGAATCTAATATTTCTTCATATAAGTAATTAAATCCTAATTTTGGAAATCATGGATACAAATTGTAGCAATAGTCTAGTCTTTTATGCAATCTTAATTCTTTGCTTAATAAGGTGGCTATAAACTTAATTTCAAATCTACTAAGAAGAGAAAAATCAACACTTTGTTGGTTTTTTTGGTTTGATCATAAATGTAATGTTTTAACATTCTTTTTTTTCATTCTATACATAAGCTAACCTAAACCTTTATCTTAAGCCCATTAATCATTAGCCTATCTCAATATTAAATGCACTGGACCAATTTTCTTTATAGTCACTCCTATGCCTTAACTTGATCCTGAATACAAATCTATCCAATAGATAGAAATACTCTTACAACCTTTTCCCCATAGTTCAAATATTTCTTTGTTTTCCAATATATTCCTTCCATATAATTTGATTGTTACGTGTATTAGCTTGCATCCCAAATATTTTGAATTGGGCACCAAGGATCTTGTACTATGGATAGTCGTTAAGCCATTGTTGACCATCACATCAAATCATAGTCCATTAGTTATTGCATCTAGGTAGGTACAACACAATAAACTTATTATCTAGGAATCTTGCATTTTTTCTCAAAGTGTATTTGAACTTGTTCACCGATATTTAAAAATGATTTCAAATGAATCACCT
This sequence comes from Cryptomeria japonica, assembly GCF_030272615.1. NCBI lineage: Eukaryota > Viridiplantae > Streptophyta > Pinopsida > Cupressales > Cupressaceae > Cryptomeria > Cryptomeria japonica. Next base: position 557,781,783 of record NC_081408.1, on the reverse strand, counting down.
AAACAAGTCAAAACATAGAATGTACTATTTATATGTTGAAAAGTATAATATTTAAATAGAATGATTGAATTCATGCCAATAGAAGAGAGATATACACTATGTATTGCTTAACCCATTAAAGCAAATATTATATTGAGAGGAATTTGATTTTTATTATCTTGATGCTTATTGGCTTTGCAGTGCCTGAATGGAAAGCAAGTTCTTAGTTGTAAAAATTGTCTCAATGCTGGATTGTCAAGGACTTTTTCTCATGGCTGCCAATTTTCATGAAGAACAGACAATGTGTTGAGATTTTGATCAGCTCACATTTGTCTGGGATTTAAGGTGTCAAGGTGATCTTTAGCTTCAATATTTAGTCAAGTTGAATTTCTTGACATCTATAACTTATTGTTGTAATAAAATTTATAAAAGGATAGCAACTTCATTTGTCATTAGAGCATTCAGAGATGAAATTGTGGACCAAATTGTCAAAAAGAAAATTCATGATAATCACTCTTTTTTTGTTACAAATCAATACCTATTTTATCACAAGCATCCTCTATTATTATTTGGTGATATTTCATACCTATTTTAAGCAATAACATATATAAAAGGATAACATATTCATTCACCATTAAAACATTTAGAGATGAAATTGTGGACAAAATTGTCAAAAGGGAAGTTCATCACAATCATCCTCTATTATTTTGTGATATTTTATATCTATTTTATCACAATCACCCTCTATTAATTTTTGATATTTCATGGCTATTTTAAGCAATAACTTATATAAAAGAATAGCATCTTCATTCACCATTAGAGCATTCAGAAATGAAATTGTGGGTCGAATTGTCCAAAGGGAAATTCATCACAATCACCCTCTGTTATTTTGTAATAGTCGATACCTATTTAAGCAAGGTTGTGGTTATGTGATGATAATGTCACAAATTATTTGTGAAGAGACGTTGGAATCATGGTAGAGCCATATAATATCAACTTTAAAATCAAAACACATTTAATTAATCTCTTATATCAAACACACTTATTTCACAATTCAAGAAAAACAAACATATGCAAAATAAAGTTATCTTCTCGGTGTTTCCATTTTGAAGATTAAAATATTGAAACAAACACAATTAAAATGGAATGAAATGTTCAAACTATCATTCCTTTCTTCTTCAAGATAAAATTGCAACAAACAAATTTCTTCTTAAGTTGCTTAATAAGATCTAGATCAAAATGAAGACCAAGAAAATTCTATTCGCATTATTTCTTCAAATAAGAAATTAGAATCTAATATTTCTGCATATAAGTAATTAAAAGTTAATTTTAGATATAATGGATACGAATTGTAGCAATAGTCTAGTATTTTTATGCAATCTTGATTCTTTGCTTAATAAGGTACTCTTCTACACTTTGTTGGTTTTTTTTTGTTTGATCATAAATGTAATGTTTTAACAATTTTATTTATTTTTTTTTCATTTTGTACATAAGCTAACCTAAAACCTTTATCTTAAGTCCATTAATCATTAGCCTATCTCAATATAAATGCTCTAGACCAATTTTCTTTATAGTCATTCCTAGGCCTTAACTTGATCCTAGATATAAATCTATCCAATAGATAGAAATACCCTTACAACCTTGTCCTCATAATTCAAATAATTTTTTATTTTCCAATATAATCCTTTCATATAATTTGATTATTACGTATATATTAGCTTGCATCCCAAATACTTTGAATTGGGCACCGAGGATCTTGTACTAAGGACAGTCCTTAGGCCATTTTTGACCATCACATCAAATCATAGTCCATTAGTTATTGCATAGGTAGGTACAACACAATCAACTTATTATCTAAGAATCTAACATTTTTCTTGTTGTGTATTTGAACTTGTTCACCAATATTCAAGGATTGATAGTTAATAAAGAAACTTATCACTTTCCCCTACACACTGGCGATTTCTCCAAGATGCCTCTCATCACTAACCACATTAAGATACATAGGGGCGCATGTACCAAAGAGTACGAGAGTAGAGGATGAAACCCTATCACCAATAATAAACAAGGTTACGACCAAATCACAAGTGTAACCTTGTCCAAGAACTAAGTAGGCCTTTTGGACATATCTTTAATTGTCTAGACATTACTTATTCAATTTCAAAAGCTATATTTTGATAATCAAATTTTATTTACATTAACAAATCAGTCATTGACTACTCTATAGTAACATATAGAATTAAGCGTGAAGGGTGAAAATGTGAATAATATAAAATAGGAACAATGCAATGCAAGAACCAAATTCACATTCACAATCACTCAATAAAGCCTAAGATTGATGCATGAAACTCGATAATGAACAATTATACCATTAAAAAGATCTTGGTTTTATCCATTGTTTCTTTGATATTTGCTTGGATGCTTGATATGTGGATTGCTCTTCAAACTAACATAAACATAATAACACAATGATAGTATGATAACATGAGATTGCAATGAATAAACAAATATGTTTGTGGATAGTGTGTTGACAGAGGGTTTTATTTATATGCTCCACATGACATTTGATCAATTATGGTGATTAAATAGAAGAATCCGTGTATGAGAAAATTTGAGAGGAAAGAATAGGATTGATGAGATGGATTAGTTGAAAGAATTAAATACTTGGTTGATTTGTTTTTAATTTTATTTTAGTGGGAAAATGAAATTAGAAAATAATAATTAAATAAATTAATTTACTTTATTTAATTGTGGGATGAGTGTTAGCTAACTAATTAATTAAAAAATTATTTAACTATAATGAACCAAAAGAAATAATGGATGGACTAATTAAATAATTAAAATATTTAATTGATAGTGGACGGAAAATGATAAAATTATTAAATAATAAATAATTAAAATTATTTAAGTAATGTAGATGTAAGGAAACATTAAAATAATTAAATATTAATTAGAGATAAAAATAGGAAATGTTGGTTTATTTAAATTATTAAAAGTTATTTAATTAATATGGATAGAGGAATTGGCGAGAATATGATGAAATGGAAAGATGAAAATGCCTTAGCCATTTTTAGGTGTCAACATTTTGCCCTTCTTTGAGACAATGTTTTTTATGGCATTTCTTCAAAGAAATGATGTTTGTATGATAAATTTTGTTGGTGATGTGCCCCAATACACTCTAGTGTGCCAAGGGATGGAGGTAGGATGTCCCCTTAAGAGATTGACTAGAAAAATAAATTTTAGGTCAAACTCACGATAGGAAGACAAGGATACATCTAAGAGGTCAAGACTAAGAAAATGATTCAAATGAAGAATAAACAAGAAAAATAGGAAAAGGTTAGATTAGATCAGGCAACAAATGGTGCAAATGGTAAACTTGGGTAGGGTATAGACTAGGGGTTAGGAAGGCTATAAATTTAGGAAAGAAGAGTCATTTGTCCTCATCTACACTCTCCTAGTCTAGAAACTTAGAGACTTCAGAGCATCCATATTGCAAAGTAGTCAACAAGATGGTAGTAATTTTGAGGGTGATTAATCAAGCATAGTACGTGCAAGTTTTCAAACCACTAGCTGGGTTGGGTCTAGTGATAAGTGCCTAACCTATGGGTGTCTTAGATTAGCTATAGGTACACTTTTGAGGGGTATAACTAGGTTTTATTCAAATACGTAGCTTTAAATAGTAAGACATAAATGATGGATAACATTACTTATATGATGCATAGTTGCACATCTAATGAGCAAAACAACACAATTGATATATTATGCATTTGATAGGGGAATGTGTGTGATTGATGCAATTATTTTAAATGAAAGGTAGATTAGTAGATATGAAGAGTAGATCAACATAATTGATAGAATTGTGCAAATGAGAAGCCATGCAGTGCAATTGATTTACAACTACATAAATGATAGGGAAAAATATGCAATTGATTTACAACTGTGCAAGTGATAGAGATATTTGTGTAATTGATAAGATTGCATAAGTGATTGGGATTCTATGCATTTGATACAAAATTAGGTTAGGATGATTTTAATACTATCTGATGTTGTGTACGTGATGGATGCAAGATGATCCAAATCGAATCATGTCATAGTAGTGACATCCAATGACCATGATACTAAGACACTGACTAAGTGAGCTGGAGGGGGTGTTCCTAGGTGCAATGGGCTTATGGTATATCACTCACATGCTCGCAATCAGGGATAATTTCATGATGATGACAACACTAGTGGAGTGATGGCGCAACAAGAATGGTGCCTTCATCTTGTTGTTTGTAGAGATTACATATGATCACTCTAAAGGATGTTTGGATGATCTTGTAGATATCTATCTATGGATAGCGGGTGATCCATGACACTGACTTAAGAGAGAGTGCATTGAGAAAGATCTTCATGACTAAGGACCTAGGGATAGAGGATGTAGAGATGGATCTATGAGTAGCTATGGTGAGGTTTGAGACTCTTCGAATATTACTAGCAAGTGTGGTCCTAGATCAAAGGTTGAGGGACTTTTATAGTGGGGTTTCTGAGAGGATATCAGAGGAGGGAGTGAGCTATCATTGGGAACATGCATATCGTCTCACTTATATAATGATATGCATTAATTGTTATATAGGTATGGGGCCATCCTATCATGTAGAATGACTCAACTATACATATTGGCTTGCGAGCACATATTGGTTACTTCGTTATTGACAAGGTTAGAGGAGTTAGCTTCCCCTATGTCTACATGTATGCTAGCATGGTCACACATAGGTGGTTAAGAGACTTGATGTATTAGATGAAGGAGCAAGATGACCCATAAACTATTACATGGAGACCATGGAAAAATTATTTAGGCATGGACAGTTGATGATGAGAAACTACCTACTATTGAAAACCTAGATACTTGATTAGGTGGAGTATTCATATCAAGAGAGGTACATGTTGGAGAAAGTACACCAATAATTTGGGTAGGTACACAAAAAACCTATTAGAGAGGTGAATTTTGATCTAAATTAGAGGGAGGTTGAAAATTGGGGTCCCATGATATCCTCAAACACATCCATCACAACTTTTGAGTCATTGAAAACACTAACATGGGACCTACGAGTAGGTATGGAAAATGCATGGACCACTATATTATGATACATGGTAGGATAAAAATAGGCCTATGAGGTTGATAAGTCTAGGTAGTGTTGGAATTAGACAAAACAAAGAGTAGTAGGAAGAGGATGGAGGGTGCGATGGAGGAGGGCCAAGGAAGTTGTTATAGAGGGTGGGGGTGGTGGAGATGATGATGGGGTTGGTTAGGGAGAGTACAACAAGAGGAGATAGAGATGTTGACTAGGAGGATGCAACTACTGATGTAGGGGAGGATGTAGCCATGGATGTGGGGAAGGAAAAGGTAAAGGAGATGGAGAGAATTTAGAGGTTTGCCTGGCTACTACTGCCTTGTCCGAGTGTCACAAGGCTAAAAAATAGAGGGATAACGCCATAAGAGATAGGGAATATGCCCAAGTAGGCTGAGATTATCTATAACTACATCTTACTCAATGGATTGCAAAGAGAGATGGGCTACATGTGGAGGGTGATAGATTATAGGATTAGCTAGTCCAAATGACAACTGAGAGAGATATAGAGTTGTTTCTTTTGCATAGGGCCAAGGCTGAGATGGGATGCATTAGAGATAATTAACATGATTCCAAAGGTAAATCTATGATTGATATTACTAGGTCCGTATGTGAGGTCTTATACTACAAAAAAGCAACGTTCTCCTAGTTTTGCTACATACAATTAGTAAGGTGGATTTAGGTCGCAAAGATATGTGAGCCAAAGGGTTATGGTGCCACCACAAGGATAGCCACTAATAGGCTTAGTAGGTCCATAGGTTGGGACATTGCCTCAAAGGCTAAGATCACCCAACCCCTTTGAGGGCTCTTGTGAAGATAAGTTTTCAAGTGCAGGGAACACTTTTTGCTCCTAGAAATATGAACATGTTTTAGCACACTCATGTTTTATGTTAATTTGGGAAAATCATAACCTTACTTTGGCACCCAACCCAAAGACTTTGACTAGCTTTTCAAGGACCAGGGATGTATTTTTTACAAATTTTTAAAAAATGACACAATGTTGAGCATGCTATCCATCAAATTTGCATGTTTTTATGCCAAGTAAAAAATGGGCATAGTTACATAGAGCTCTCTCTTAGCTTTCTAACGATGCAATTTTTTTTCACATTGAAATATTTTAATCTTTAATTTCTTTTGCTAGTGTCTTTGTTTTTATTTAGAAAACTATGTATGGTATTTTAGTCTCCTTTTTAACTCGTTCATCAAAATTTGAATTAAATTACATTTTTAGAAATTAGATTCCATTCTACACACACTTTAAAAAAAATAATTTTCAATTAATTTCCCAAAATTTTAGCAAGGAGCACACGTATTTTTTACTTTTTAGGATATGTCTATTTTGAATATTAGTAAAAAAAATTAACATTTTAGAAGGTTAATGTCAAACACTATGTTATGTTTTTGCCATAAAAATAAGACCATTTACTACTAACCCCCTTTCTGAACTGGATAATACTTTAGAAAGTAGACTCAAGGCATTACAACTCTTTTTATTATTACATTGAGGAATTTATATAGATTGATATTGTATATTGTATATTGTATGGGATCGAATGAGGTAAGCAAGGCGTCCGAGACTTTTGGCAGGAGGATGATGTGTTGACCATTACACATTGCTCGAGCCAACATGACGAGACAATGGAGCCTCTCATGTGAGACAAGATTTTTGCATCTAACGACATTTATTTCAGAGGTTTTGTTAGATGGCTGAGGTTGGCAACTTCATGTGTAATTATTATTCTGGTCCTTGGGAATGGGACTTAGTAATCATAATTCATTGTGAGGTGAGCTATTCAAGTGGTATTGAAGTTGGTAGGCTTGGTTGTGGTTCAGTTTATACTTTTTCTCTATCGTTATGGATAATTTTGTAATATTGATTTGCAAAAAAGAGCAAATAGCATTCCTGGGGGACATCACAGAGAAAAGGTTGAAGGTCTGAACATGGCATGGTCATTCATGTGGGGCAAAGAATTTTGGGTGATGAATTCTTAAAAGCAAAGAATCGGTATAGGGTTAACACTGATATCATGAACATGTTTGTTGCAGCTCTGCTAGACTCAGGAGAATCGAAAGAAATGGTGAGTGCTCTTTGTAGCAGGTTGATGAAGAATTGCTAGCTAGGAGAACTGGATGATGTGATGGAGAATGTGGATGAGAGCAACCTCATCCTACTACTGAAATGTTATGATGTGAAGAGGAATGCATTGTTCCTGAAGAAGCTTATGGACTTTTTGAATGAGGGTAGTTTAGGGTGGTTGTAGTGGTACTTGGTTACTGAGGGCCTGGTGAGCAAAGGGGAGGAGAAAGATGATGTTGGGGAAGAGGATTCAGACAATGATGGCTTGTCTAGTCTAGACCTACTAAGGGAGGTGGAGGTGGCTGCTCACATGGATTGCAGTGCTGACTGTCCAGTCAAGGCCAAGGTTGCAAAGGGCTCCAATGGGAAAGGAAAGAAGGTTGTTTGATATGCTATGTTTATTTGTTGTCTGTAAGGTCTCTTTTTATGTTTATTTTCAATTGTTTGTCCAAAGTTTGGTAGGGGTTTGTGTTCTCTAATTTTGGGTCAAGTGCTAGCTATGGAGATAGGGGTATATCTATGGTAGGCTACGAGGTGTCATACGGATGTCGTATTGTTTTGATGTTATATGATGTAGGGTGTATGGGGTATGGACATTTTGTATTGTAAATTCTTGATCTTGAAATATATGTATTAAACTTTTTGACTTTATATCAAAGTGTTTGCTTCTTAATGACTATTTACAAATAATAATAATAATAATAATTTTTATATTATCCAACTAAGAACTTTTGAATAATACTCTAAATAATCAATATTTTAAATAATTACAAAATAACACTGCATTAAAATCCTTTTTAGAGCAATTTGATTGTTTCCCTCTTACTGCCATTAATACTACTTAATGAACAAAGTATATGATTCTTATAAAATATAAGAATTATTAACTAACTTAGATATAAGACTGACAGTTCATTGGAAGTTTAAAAAGACATGGTATGTGAACTGTTCAATTTTCCTTAAAGGAAAGTGATCTCATAGATTGCAAAGACAGGTAAGTACATGTAAGTAAAAATAGTAGAGGTTTTAAAATAAGAACTTAGCATGCGGCCTGTATAACATGCAGAAATAGCATTAAGGTTCATTTAAATATCGGAGTGATTTATATTACACACACAAAGCTTATATTTTTAAGTTTAAAAGTGTTAAACACTCAGAACATTTTTTAGGTTTAATATGTTGCTTAAGGTGTGTGGTCACACTAAGAATACACTTCTAGATTTAAAAGTGTTAAACAATTGAATTGAAGACGTAAATGAAATTGATTATCTAGTTTTTAAGATGTATCATTGTATAAATAATAATATATAAAGATAACTTACATATTGATACATTCTAAAGAATAGATAGCCATTTGTATTAAATGACTTCTAATCTATACTCGTAACTTATGCCTCTTATGCTGCTGTCATTTCCAGCATTCTCTTCTCTTATGGTATGTAAAGGCCAATTAAACTATTGTGAAATGCTCATGATATTACAAAAAGAAATGTAATGAGAGTGAGAATGGAATGATGAGAGAGTGCACCTTACTCTTCTTCAACTGGGTAATCCAACAAGCCCAATCCTCCCTAAAATGCCTCTTCTTCCTCTAAGACTCGATTCACATCTTTCCTCTATGCATCCGGATTCCAGTTTAGAAATCCCATATTGTTGCATTACCTTTTTCTCCTTTCTCTTCTGCGATGATCAAAGAGCCTCCGCCATTGATTGACCCTCCTCTTTTTGGAAGAATTTGTTTATGTTTAAGCCCCATGGTTAGGTAATGGAGCATTTTTCTCAAATGTAAATCATTTTCTCATGTTTTGCATGCCCTCCCCAGAGGTACAGGTACAGGTACGTCTTACAGTCAATGCATGTTTTACTTAATTTATTTTAGCTAACAGCTGTCAATTTTTTGAATAATAATTTGTGGAGCTGGTGGTTACGGATAATGATCTCATGGATAAATATAAAATTTGAATCAGTCTTAAATTACACACATTAAGTAACATAGTAAGTCTAGAGAATGTCAGTCAATTCTGAGCGTTTTAACACTTTTAAATCTAGAAGTCAAAGCTTAGTGTGTGTGATTTAAGCCGTTCGTAAAATTTGCTGTTTGTTTTTAAGCAGCCTTCTTAAATGATATTTTCAAATGAAATTTGTAAAAATATTTCTTGGAAATAAAATTTGAAGGCAAATAAAAAGGATAGGAAAAAAGTGATTTTTCCCAATAAGCATTTGTTGCTTATTTTCATCCACTCCTTTCTCTACAACACATTTTAAATTATTAAGCAGCAATTGCTTCACAAAAGTAAGAAAAGATTCCAAATCTTCCTTGTCCCATGATTAAAAAATTACATAGGGACATTGTCCCTGTATATTTTTAAGCAGAAAATAGACTTAACCAACTGCATGGGGACATGGGCTAACTAGATCGTGTAAAGAGATACCTCCACTACTCTATATTCATGCTTAAAATTTCACAGTTCGTTAAAAATAATTTCTACACTCAAATTTTATGTGAGAAACAACTAAGCATAATTACAATTACTTAGAAAAATGAATTAATAAATCTATTTAAAAATACATTCTCTACATTTCTAGATTAACAATTAAGTTTTTTAAATTAAGAAGTTATTTAAAAAAAATAAAATTGGGTTATGACATTTTTTGTCCCCCATTTTTGCACACTTACCCATTTAGAGGCCTAATGTAAAGTACAATGAAATGAGAAGATCAATATGAAAAGAATAAACTTTATCCTATCAATGAATGCAAATAGAATGGATGAGATTACAAAGGGAGAACCCCCTGGTTATACAAGCCAAGGTAAGACATAAAATATCATAAGATAATGAAAAGTGTCTTAATATTATGATATAAGATAATATGTAATGCCCGACAAAATACCCTAGAGAAATATAACTAACTAACAAGCACATAGAGATAATTTAAAAAAAACAAACATCATCTAATGCAACACATATCACTAAAATACACATATACATTAATTTACCATTTACTAAATATGCACATTTCAACTTAGACATAATCATAAGAGCACAATCATATGAACTCAATTGACAAGTGGAAATAAATGCAATTCATTAATTATCATTCCCTAGGGTATATCAACGTCATTACTTATCTAACATAAGAACATAACCACATCAAGCTTACTATCACAATATAAAACAATCTAACATTTCCTTACATTCATCTAAATGACATCTACTAATTCAACCATTATAGGTATGATATATCCTTAACCAACTCCCAAATTATTCCTTAGGTTCATTTTAAGAGCACCCATACCAATTGTTCCTAATTTCCATATTCTCTTTTACTAATATCATCATCAATCTATCATAGAACATCACCTACCAAATAACTAATCCATTACCATCAAGAGTATGATCATAATATCCAATACATATACATATCCAAGAGACAAGAAACACTTCTTCCAGCCAAGAACATATACTCTTTCTCATTCAAGAATAATCCAATAACATCATCAATCATGAATCTAAACCTTACTTTCATTAATCAACAATATCCAAAGTACAACATATCATAATCTACTACAAGAGTCATGATTCCAATCTTATTACAATATTTTCGATACATATGAATACAAGATCCTTACATAGAGATACATATTTACGAATCCACAAGTACAACTACCTCATTATACATAATCTCCTTTCATTCTAGTACAACTATCAAGAATTATAATACATCAATTTTCTACAAGAATCCATCCATAAGTCGAGGAGATAAGAATCACATCCATGCACAAGAGCATCCAATGAAGAACATCCCAATGAAAGAAGACATCAAACCACTTGACCATGTGGAACCTAAAGGAACCACCCCTTGTGCTAGGAGATGAAACAAGGCCCCACACACACTCTAGACCTAGGCTAACACCTAACAACCAAAGGAACTCAACAACTCAAAACCACAACAAAGAAGTAACATATAATCAACAAGCCAAATCACATCACAAGCCTAGTCATAAAACATATAAGCTCCTAGAGGTATATCAACAACAAAGGCATAAGGAACAAGGGCACATGTAGGGAAAGAGTATCATCACATGTTATCCTCATGAAGAAGGGATAATTCCACACCTTGATAGACATGTCATTGCATGTTATCCTCACAAAGAAGGGATAATACCATATCTTGATAGACATGTGAAACCGTCTCAACCTATGAGAGATTCAAGGGAGTTCGTTTGCCATCACTATGACCTTCCCAAACTTATCCTAAAATATCCTCCCTAGGACTAAGTGTTGGGGTCCAAATAAAATTATTATATTGTCTAGATGAATCTTAATTACCGAATCCATCTAATTAATTATTAAGATTATCACTTATTTAAAACAAGGAAAACTTTCAATGTGCCCTGGTGGTCTAGACTCTAAGAATCTTTACTAGGAACCTCAAGTAGCAACCTATCTCTCACAACCTTAGTCATCACATGAAAGATCACTCCCCCTAACCATGTTCCAAGATCTTAAGGTATACACATACAATAACACAAGGAGGCTCATACAAATGTATTCTATAATAGCATCCACATACATATAGATATGCAATCCAACAATAGTCATAAGCCATAATGCCAAAAACATGAAGTAACCAAGAGCCTCAATAATTATTCACAAGCTCAAGCATAATTTCTCATATACAAATTAATCCTCTACAACAAGGCATATCAACTTGTTAGAACCATAACACATTACATTCCTCAATAGCAAGGCACATCAACTTGATGGAGCCACCCAGAACCTCCCTGTTTATGCCCTCAATTTATTTGGTATCCCGGCTAAATTTGCTGAAGCATTGGAAAGAATCCAGAAGAGATTTTTATGGTCAGGAGTTGAAGAAAAAAAAAGAATATCCTTGGTGGCTTGGGACAAAGTTTGTAGAGCAAATAAAAAAGGAGGGTTGGGGATTAAAGCTCTAAAACCTTTAACAAAGCTCTTCTAGCAAAACAATTATGGAGAGCTTATGATACCAAGAAAGATTGGAATCAAATATGGTTTGATAAATATATTTAGAATCAGCCTATTCAAGGGGTCCATGACTTTGAAGACATTCTTGTAGGATCCTTCATTTGGAATAGTATTATCAAATCCATAAAAGTGGCCAAAGCTAGAGCTGGATGGGTCCTTGGAAAAGGTGACAAAATAAGGTTTTGAGAGGACCCTTGGATGAAGAATGAAGCTCTTTATGATCAAGACAACAACCAAGTTATTGAGGAATGTAAAAGGAGGTTTGGGCTTATGGTGTGTGACTACTGGAAGGAGGACAAATGGGTGAGGCTTGATTTTATCCATTCTGGATCTTCCTTACTCCAGAAGGAGCTGCTGTCCTTTTCCCTTAACAAAGACTATGATGATGTTTTTCTCTGGAAAAGTAACCCTAGAGGTGAATTTACGGTTGCTTCAGCCTACAAAAATACTTTTTCTCAGACCAGTAATCCCATTTGGAGTAAAATTTGGAACAACTTTCTGATCCCTAAAGTCAATATTTTCTTTTGGATTGCTTCTCACAATAGTATCCTTACTCTTGACAATTTGGTCCGAAGAGGTTTCAAATTCCCTAATAGATGCGAGCTATGCCAGAAAGAGGAAGAATCAGTTGATCATCTCTTTTTTCACTACTCCTTTACTTGGGAAATTTGGTGTAAAATTTGGGAGAAATGGAAAGTTAGTTGGGTTATGAACAAGAGTATCAAGGATATTATCTGGCAATGGAATTTCCCCACTAAATGCCAGCTTATCAAGAACCTTTGGTCCTTGACCCTCCCCATGATTTGCTAGGGCATTTGGAAAGAAAGAAATAACAAAATATTTAGGGAAGCTGAGTGTAACTCTCAGGTGGTTTTTGAAAAAATCTACAGGGCCATAAAAGAGAACATCAATATTCCTCACAAGAACAATAAGCAATGGTTTGTTACTGATATGAATGATATGGAAAAAGATATCCTCACTGAATGGAACCTAATACATAAAGTCTGTAGATCTGACAATAAGAATAGGAGAAATGATGATGTTTTTCTCTGGAAAAGTAACCCTAGAGGTGAATTTACAGTTGCTTCAGCCTACAAAAATACTTTTTCTCAGACCAGTAATCCCATTTGGAGTAAAATTTGGAACAACTTTCTGATCCCTAAAGTCAATATTTTCTTTTGGATTGCTTCTCACAATAGTATCCTTACTCTTGACAATTTGGTCCGAAGAGGTTTCAAATTCCCTAATAGATGCGAGCTATGCCAGAAAGAGGAAGAATCAGTTGATCATCTCTTTTTTCACTGCTCCTTTACTTGGGAAATTTGGTGTAAAATTTGGGAGAAATGGAAAGTTAGTTGGGTTATGAACAAGAGTATCAAGGATATTATCTGGCAATGGAATTTCCCCACTAAATGCCAGCTTATCAAGAACCTTTGGTCCTTGACCCTCCCCATGATTTGCTGGGGCATTTGGAAAGAAAGAAATAACAGAATATTTAGGGAAGCTAAGTGTAACTCTTAGGTGGTTTTTGAAAAAATCTACAGGGCCATAAAAGAGAACATCAATATTCCTCACAAGAACAATAAGCAATGGTTTGTTACTGATATAAATGATATGGAAAAAGATATCCTCACTGAATGGAACCTAATACATAAAGTCTGCAGATCTGACAATAAGAATAGGAGAGATAATATTGTTTGGCATTTTCCTGATCATGGTTGGATAAAGGTGAATTTCGATGGGGCGGCTAAGGGCAACCCTGGGAAGTCTGGTGGTGGAGGAGTTATCAGAAATGCTCAAGGAGTTTGCATTGCAGCCTTTGCTTCTTCTTTTGGGGTCCAAAATAATCATGTGGCCGAAGCTCTGGCCATGCTAAAAAGCCTCCAGCTTGCTCAGGGATTCAAATTCAAAAAAAAATTGGCTCGAAGGGGACTCCTTAAACATCATCCAAGCTCTCAAAGGTACAAGCTCTGTTTCTTGGAATATTACTTAGTTAAAAGTGCTAAATATTTGTTAAATAACTATGTTAGTATTAGCATAACTCATACTCTAAGAGAAAGCAATAGGGTAGCGGATCTCTTAGCTAATGAAGGGGTCGATTTAGAGAATGATGTTAAATATATTGGAGAAACTCATTGTAAAAGGGAGGTTAAAGAGCAATTATAGTTTGATCGTATCAATGGGTCAAGTTAATATCATGATTATATTTTGGGGAACAAATTCCAAAGACAAAATTTGGGGGCGGATTAACTGCCAGTTAATGAGTGCTTTTTGGCATCATTTCCATGATCATATGCGTGAGGAAGATTATAATCATAATTGCTGGGTTTGTGCAGCCATAAACATAAGTTTCAAAACAACAAAAGAGTCTTTGTTCAGTAACTCCAGAATTTACAAGCATTTGGGGTTTCATTTGTGGACTGTGAATAGTAGCTGCTGGTACTTCTACTTGGAGCTCAAAATGGGTGGTAATCTAAACAGGAACGAGCCCCCAGGATGCGAAAATTGGAAGAATGAACGAAAAGTCTAGAGAAGACTTCACAAATATGGCTTTACTGACTATATGGAAAAGCTTCACGGAAGCAGAAATTCTGTTTCTCATGGTTTTGCCAGAGGCTGGAGTAACAATAGAGTTACCCTGTTCGGGGAGATATGGCAAATTGATGAGTTTGCAGACAGAGGGCACCAAATTTTACAGAGATCGGAAGTATGCAGCTGGAGCGTTCAAAATTTTCCCGAAATCAAAGGATGAGAAGGGCAAGCTTGTGAAGAAAGACAACATTTCCTATTACATTCCCCAGCAGGTAAAGCCCTTTTGGCAAAAATTTTTAAGGGTTTTATTGGAGTATTTAACTATTGACGATAGATTTACAAAAAATTATAACTATCACTTTGCTATTTTGAACCACTTCCATCATGGGGCCAAAATATCCCTGCCTTTTTATCTTGCGTCCTCTCTGAATGAGAGTCTTGCTGACCATGCTAAAAAGCCTAACTCTTACCCTATAGCCCATCAGGGGCTTATATTGCTCATTTATGAACATATGAAGGACAAGGCTAGGGCGACCAAAGATGACCCTCTGATCACGAATGCACATATCTTTGAGAGTGGCAAAGACACAGATTCAGATGAGGAACAACCTACTACCCACAAAAAAAAGGAGAGCTGACACAGATAATGTGGATACAGAGGTGCACTGTGATGTGGAGGAGGAAAAGGGTAAGGATTTTGAAACTGATATGGAGTATGAAAAGGATGAGAACATTGGTGAAGAGGATGAAGGGGGTAACTCTGAAAACCCTCACTCTAACCCTATGGGCTCGGACAATAGGAATGTTGCTTTGAATTCTAAGGAGGATGACAATCCTAACTCTGTGGGCACTAAACAGGGTAAGGATTCTGCGAACACCATCTTGAATACCACCCGTAACTGTACTCTGGAGTCCTTCAACTTCCAAAAATGGGTTGTCAACAACATTACTAGCATGCAAAGTAAACAGAGGGAGTTGGAAAACAAGATTAATAAGTTGATTAAGGACTTTGGGAAAAAGAATGATGAGACGGAAACCAGTGAAGCGGAAGAGGAAATCGAGATGGAGGATTGGCTGGAAAAAGATTTGATCAAAGGGGATTTGAAATATCTAAAGGATGTTATAAGAGCCTTGAAAGAACAGGCTGAAGAGGATAAAGACAACGTCAACTCCCGGGTTGCCCATACCGAGAAGACTCTAAAAACTTCATGAACCATAGTCTCTAGGTCCTCAAAGTCTCTTCATAGAACATGAATGCTTTGGTGGATCATCTGAAAAGGAAAAATCAGGAAAAAAATCTAGTTGTCATTGATGATATTCCTACTTCCAGCACTACCCACCAGACTCCCAGGCGTAGAACAAGGTAGAACACTACTGGGATGGAGATCAATATGAAAGATAGCCAACTAAGAGAGGAAAACAATGACCTGAGGGAAGCGGCCAAGGCGATGATGCTCTTGGTTCAAAATGTTGAGGAATCTATTAAAATTTTCAATTAATTTGTAATGCTGGGTTTGGAGCCAACTTCTTGTTGGTTTCTTGCTGTCTTTTTCTTAGCTATTGGTGTTTTGCAGCTATTTTGTTTCATTTCTTTAATGCTTATCTTTCGAATTGTAATAAGGTTTCGGGTTCCTTAAAACCTATTTTTACTTAATCAAAAACATATAACCAAATATAAACAATATACAATATTGGAAATCACAGGGACATCATAAATAGCCTTTGGCACGAAGACAAACCTAGAAAACCTGACTCAAATTTAGTCAAAACCATCACAATACCACTAGTAAATCAGACTAGCACTTTTATTAAATAATATAACACTTATACAAAATGGTTTAGCATCTTCGTTAAATAATCTAGCACTTTTGGCTAATAGGGTAGCGCTTTTGCTTGATTCATCAATGCATATAATAGATTTGACAACACTTCCATTTCTTAGAACAACACATTTATTAACTATAATAGTGCATTTGACAATATCGTTAGCACATATGATAAAAGAAGTGGCACATATGAAGAAACAACACATTCACACAATTGTTTAGTGCATTTGTTGTAAAACTCAGAAAAATGGAAGTAAGAATTATGACATCACCAACAAAATACATAAAGTTATCGAAATGAAGCCAAGGCCATCCAAACAAGGATGCAATCGTATTTGTAATTCAAAGGTATTAACAATAATCATAACAAATCAATCCAAGTAATAGTTGAAACACAAAACAACTCTCGTGACACACAAGAATATCACTCACCTATAGGAGAAAAGAAGAAGGCTAATACTAAAATGATAAGACTCCCAATAACACCAAACAAGGAAATAATTCCAAACGCAACACCCTCATAGTGCAAGGATACTCAAACACCA
The DNA here is from genome assembly GCF_030272615.1 of Cryptomeria japonica. Lineage (NCBI taxonomy): Eukaryota > Viridiplantae > Streptophyta > Pinopsida > Cupressales > Cupressaceae > Cryptomeria > Cryptomeria japonica. The sequence continues at coordinate 557,764,707 of NC_081408.1, read as the reverse complement.
GAGACACCTAAGATATCACTACTGATTCACGACATCGCACATGGATAAGAAAACAAAACTTTCACCACCAACATACGAATAAACAAAGATCCAGTGAATGTAATATTTTTTTCCCAAATATCATTTCTTAACTATACTATCAGTCACTTTGTAAACAAAACCTCTTGCAGACAATCTTTCCTTCAGACATAGTGAAAAAAATATTTTCAAAAAACAAAATGTAAGGAGAAGAAAATCAACCTGGAAGATAGAAGTTATGGAAAAATTGAATTCAATGAAGAGCAATACAAACCAAGAACGCCTCCAACCAAATCCCAATCAAGCTCAGAACAATTCAAGATCTCCAAAACTTAGAAAATATTACTGAAAAACCAACAAGGGAAAAATCTCAAAAGCTCCATAAATAAATTTCATCCAAAACTATAGCCGAAATTTAACTAGACAGAATAATCGAAAATACTATATTTCATACCAACCCTTTCCTGAAATCGAGGTAAGAAATATAAAATAATATTATTTACTTACCTAATTCTCACAGCCAATAGAATAATAGGGTGGGTAGAATATATAACATTTAATTAGCCCAAATAGTAAAAAGAGAAAAAAATAATGATATAAATAACCAATAATTAAACAAGCCATGGGAACAATAAAATGTAAACTTGCCCAATAATAAAATAAACCAAGATCACTATAAATAAGTACCCCAAATTAAATATTAAAGTCACAAACTATATAAATGAATAATAAATCCAAAAGACTCAAATAATAAATAATTAAACAATAAATAATAAATTATACTATAATAAACTCATTAATTATTAAATATCAAACTATACATTAAATTAATTTTTATATTAATCAATTATTAATTAATTAATCAAAGCTCCACAATGCAACCCAGCATAGGGCCAAACATCTCATCACAAGATACTAACATGACGACTCACGACAAGAAACTAGACTGACAGGATATCAACTTAAGCCTAGAGTTTGCAAAGGGAACCCATGCCATCTCTGATCAAATTGCCATTGGGATAAAGACAAGATCAGACCTGTGAGACCAGGTGGAGTTGATGTCTAGTACCTGTGATCCTGCAACCACCACCACAAGACAACATATATAATAAATGATCTAGCAAGTGTTAGAGAATCACAACATCATATCATGCTCGTAATGAGTGATATGACATTGTCTCTATCACAAATACAATAGTAATACAGATACAATCAACACAGCATCATCTCATCCAATATAATCATGAAGTGGGGTTAGCATAATCAAGATGCCATCATAACCTCATAATCAATATAATCTATCCATGAATAATGAGTGCATATCAATCATCAAATGTAAATCCATCCATCATAATAAACAAAGATATATCATCATCCAACATAAATCACCATATATCAATATCCATATGAAATGTCTAGCATCATCAATACGCATCTAAGATATAGATCGTCATAAGTATCAACCAAAATATCACCTAAGAGTCTAGATAAGTCTATCGATGCATAAATCAAAAGATGAATCAGGGAGGGACACTACATAATATAAGGTCACATGTCACCTATTGATTTGTGGAAAGATTCCTATGTCAACCCTAAGTAAACTTATGTGATAAAGTGTAAAAAGGACCTAATAGTGAAACTAGTTACGTAATACCCTTTTTTATACCACAAGATTAATTTGATTACACATTTTTTGTTGTGTTTAACTTTGAGATTAAATGGTTAGATGTTGACAACTATTCTATTTAGATTTTAAAAGGAGGTCTTACTTCCCACAACTAGATTGCATGTTATTGTTGGTAGGACCTGGCTTAATGTGTAGTGTTCTTCTTTATTAACCTAGGAGAATTGAAGTGGTTGAAGGAGAGAAGTTTTCAATGATATAGTTTGTAAGTTTGTAGATTGTTGTGTGCTCTTCTATATCGTGTGACAAGGAACTTCAATCATGTATCTATCCTTTATGAGAGTGTTGTTGGTTGACTTTTGGATGCTTTGGTCAATTTTAGACTAGACATTGCCAAGTAGTAGAAATTGTAGGAAGGTATATATCATTAAATGATAGTACGTAGGTATCCACAAGGTATTTTTGCATGCCTATGTATTGGTTACTTCAATAAAGACAAACTATGTGCAAAATCATGAATATTTAAAGAATTTTTTATTGTAGATTGAGATGGATATGTGGATAGAAAAGGGTATACCTATAATGTATTTATCCTTTTTTGAGGTTTTGTTAGTTTGATATATTAGTGATAGGTTGTGGTCACTATATTAATTACTATGTGACTATATGTTAGATACTTAGGACCCTATTCAAAAGGAGATAAATTGTAGTGTATGTTTTTGAGTTAAATCATGACATTTAGAGTGTAACCTTTGCTTCATTTTCTTATCTTTCATGTTTGGGTATGGTGGAGGATGAGAGTGTTGTGTTAAATTAGTGGATGTTGTTGATACTTTGTTGATCCCATGAGCATAGAGGAGAGGAGTTAGCTGGTGTAGTATGATTATACACTTAATGGTTAGCTCATTTTGTTGGAGCCTCTTATGCTTTTTCATTGTGAATATCAAGAGGGGGGATGCCATGCTTAGGTGTATTATTCACTTTTCACATCCTCAGTTATAATTGTTCATGTAAATAATTAATTGCAATGCATCTCAAAAGTTAATGGGATGGGAAAATGGGGTTCCCACATGTGAGGGTGGGGACATCTATATTTATTTTATTACTCTCCAAGGACTTGAAAATATTATTATCATGAGAAATTTATGATGGGCCCACATAATAGAAATGTGAGAATGTATATATTCCTTATTTAGTGGGCATGGATGTAATTAGTTCTTCACAGATGAGTGTTTCGAAGTTACATATACCATCTTAAGATATGAATATCAAAGATGCTTGTGTCAAAGCTATTTTATATTCCAAGATGGCTCCATGCATTTGAGGATCTTGATCATTTGTATCATATTATTTCAAGACCTTGTTTGGGCCCATGTTAATATGTTTTTGTTAGTTTTATTGACCTGCTTAAGTTGATATATTGTAGGCATGTGATTTAAAGAATTGGACAAAATGTATTTTGTAGGGTGTTACTATTATTTTTTAAGAGAAGTAGGAGTTATAAATCACATTAAATCTCGCATAGATATCCTATGAATGTATTCCTTTGATGTTGCTAAACAATACATTGGTTTTATGTATTTTGGAGGTTGGGTTTTCTACCAAAAGGTTTTTCCCACAATAATCTATATGTCTCTTATTTTTGTTGTTATTTTATTCCACTTCTCTCTCTCATTCCTTTCTGAGTGTAGTTTCATACTAGGATGCTACTAGAATTTTTATAGAATACTTTTTGCAATATTTTCCTAAAAAGACTAATGTGGAAATACTTGCATGTCAAATTCTTAATATTTATTTTAAGTTTAGTTGCCAAAAGAACTTTATTGGCCCTTTTGCTAACAAGTCACTCATGTCTTATCCATTTTAATGTGAATGGATTTACGAGATACCATCTTTAATGGATTTTGCAAAAAAATGTTTCCTCTTAGGACTATCTTGTCTATGCTACTCATTACCTTAATAATGATATGCTATTATTTATGGCCTTTACTTTAGGTATTATTATTTAATTTGATGTTCTAACTAAAATATTTGTATTATTAACTTCTCTTGAGTAGCTCAACACATGACGATAATTTATTTTAATTCAACATTATTAAAGGTTAGCGATTATTGTGATATTTGAAGGGTTTTTCATTAGGATTTGTTTTTCTTGTTGAACCATGGTGTGTATTGAGTAAGGCATGTAGTGTCCCTCCTTGATACATTTTTATTTTGATAAATTGTTAGACATTCATGAACTTGTTGAGATACATTTATGATATTCTTAGTAGATGCTTCTGATTTTGATCATGTTATTGGTAGATGATAGGTATTACATGTTGACATATGATACATTATGCTTTATATGGATGATGATATACTCTAAACTATGTTGGGATTTATGTTTGGATATTTATGTGTATTCAATGGTTTATGTTTACTTATGATGTTATCATGTTATGTGTTAACTTTACCTCATGATTATATTGGATATGATGATGATCTTGATGTTATTGATGATGTGTCTTTATTATGATGTATTGTAACTATGTGGAGGGGATGATGTCATACCAATCATTGCGAGCGAGGTGTGACATTGTGATTCTCTTACCACCAGTGTGCCTACTCCATGATTGTATATATATATATATACTGTGCATAGATGTTTGGTGTTATGCAGGATTGCAAGTACTAGACTCTAGTCCCAATGGCAAGTTAATAACAAAGAATGATATAATGTCCTATCACATTCTAGGCCTAGTAAATACCTTGTTAGTTCTAGTACGTTGGTTAAGTTGTCAGTATGAGAATTAGAACAATCTGTAGACTCTGAGGTATGTAAGATTGAATCATTTTGAGAATCAGATTATTGGTGATAAGAATAAAGGTGTGATGACTAGAAAAATGTTAGTTGCAGAAGAGATATGTTTGATTCCTAAAATTGAACCTAAAGATGTTGTTGAATCTTGTAAAAATGATAACTGGATTAGAGCCATGGAAGAAGAGTTAGATCAAATTGAAAAGAACAATACTTGGGAACTTGTGCCTAAACCTAAGGATAAAAATGTTACTGGTATTAAATGGGTTTTTAGGAACAAATTGAATGAAGCCGGTGAAGTAGTTAGAAATAAAGCCAGACTGGTCTGCAAAGGATATTCAAGCATAGTACATGTGAGTTTTCAAAGGATATTTCAGGGAGGTTAATGTCAAACACTATGTTATGTTTTTGTCATAAAAATAGGACCATTTACTGCTAACCCCCTTTCTCAACTAGATAATACTTTAGAAAGTAGACTCAAGGCATTACAACTCTTTTTATTATTACATTGAGGAATTTATATAGATTGATATTGTAAATTGTATATTGTATGGGATCGAATGAGGTAAGCAAGGCGTCCGAGACTTTTGGCAGGAGGATGATGTGTTGACCATTGCTCGAGCCAACATGACGAGACAATGGATTATTTATGGAGCCTCTCATGTAAGACAAGATTTTTGCATCTAATGACAATTATTTCAGAGGTTTTGTTTTTGCATCTAATGACATTTATTTCAGAGATTTTGTTAGATGGCTGAGGTTGGCAACTTCATGTGTAATTATTATTTTTGGTCCTTGGAATTGGGACTTAGTAATCATAATTCATTGTGAGGTGAGCTATTCAAGTGGTATTGAAGTTGGTAGGCTTGGTTGTGGTTCAGTTTATGCTTTTTCTCTATTGTAATATTGATTTACAAAACAATGCAAATAGCATTCATGGGGGACATCACAGAGAAAAGGTTGAAGGTCTGAGCATGGCATGGTCATTCATGTGGGGCAAATAATTTTGGGTGATGAATTCTTAAAACCAAAGAATCGGTATAGGGTTAACACTGATATCATGAACATGTTTGTTGCAGCTTTGCTAGACTCAGAAGAATCGAAAGAAATGGTGAGTGCTCTTTGTAGGAGGTTGATGAAGAATTGCTACCTAGGGGAACTAGATGATGTGATGGAGAATGTGGATGAGAGCAACCTCATCCTACTACTGAAATGTTATGATGTGAAGAGGATTGCATTGTTCCTAAAGAAGCTTATGGAATTTTTGAATGAGGGTAGTTTAGGGTGGTTGTAGTGGTACTTGGTTACTGAGGGCCTGGTGAGCAAAGGGGATGACAAAGATGGTGTTGGGGAAGAGGATTCAAACAATGATGGCTTGTCTAGTCTGGACCTACTAAGGAAGGTGGAGGTGGCTACTCACATGGATTGCAGAGTTGACTGTACAATCAAGGCCAAGGTTGCAAAGGGATCCAATGGGAAAGGAAAGAAGTTTGTTTGATATGCTATGTTTATTTGTTGTCTATAAGGTCTCTTTTTATGTTTATTTTCAATTGTTTGTCCAAAGTTTGGAGGGGTTTGTGTTCCTTGATTTTGGGCCAAGTGCTAGCTATGGAGATAGGGGTATATCATTGTTTTGTGTTATATGATGTAGGGTGTATGGGGTATGGACATTTTGTATTGTAAATTCTTGGTCTTGAAATATATGTATTAAACTTTTTGATTTTATATCAAGGTGTTTCTCCTTAATGACTATTTATTGAAAATAATAATAATAATAATTTTTATATTATCCAACTAAGAACTTTTGAATAATAATCAAAATAATCAATATTTTAAATAATTACAAAATAACACTGCATTAAAATCCTTTTTAGAGCAATTTGATTATTTCCCTCTTACTACCATTAATACTACTTGATGAACAAAGTATATGATTCTTATAAAATATAAGAATTATTAACTAACTTAGATATAAGACTGACAGTTCATTGGAAGTTTAAAAAGACATGGTATCTGAACTGTTCAATTTTCCTTAAAGGAAAGTGATCTCGTAGATTGCAAAGATAGGTAAGTACATGTAAGTAAAAATAGTAGAGGTTTTTAAATAAGAACTTAGCATGTGGCCTGTATAACATGTAGAAATAGCATTAAGGTTCACTTAAATATCAGAGCGATTTATATTACACACACAAAGATTATATTTTTAGGTTTAAAAGTTTAAAACACTCAGAACATTTTTTAGGTTTAATATGTTGCTTAAGGTGTGTGGTCACACTAAGAATGCACTTCTAGATTTAAAAGTGTTAAACACTTGAATTGAAGGTGTAAATGGAAGTGGTTATCTAGTTTTTGAGATGTATCGTTGTATAAATGATAATATATAAAGATAACTTACATATTGATACATTCTAAAGAATAGATAGCCATTTGTATTAAATGACTTGTAATCTATACTCGTAACTTACGCCTCTTATGTTGTTGTCATTTCCAATATTCTCTTCTCTTATGGTATGTAAAGGCCAATTAAACTATTGTCAAATGCTCATGATATTATAAAAAGAAATGTAATGAGAGTGAGAATGGAATGATGAGAGAGTGCACCTTACTCTTCTTCAAAGTGGGTAATCCAACAAGCCCAATCCTCCCTAAAATGCCTCTTCTTCCTCTAAGACTCAATTCACATCTTTCCTCTATGCATTCGGATTCCAGTTTAGAAATCTTATATTATTGCATTACCTTTTTCTCCTCTCTCTTCTGCGATGACCAAAGAGCCTCCGCCATTGATTGACCCCCCTCTTTTTGGAAGAATTTGTTTATGTTTAAGCCCCATGGTTAGGTAATGGAGCATTTTTATCAAATGTAAATCATTTTCTCATGTTTTGCATGCCCTTTCCAGAGGTACAGTTACATCTTACAATCAATGCATGTTCTACTTAACTTATTTTAGCTAATAGCTGTCATTCAATTTTTTGAATAATAATTTGTGGAGCTAGAGGCCACGGATAATGATCTTATGGATAAATATAAAATTTGAGTCAGTCTTAAATCACACATATTAATTAACATATTATGTCTAGAGAATGTCAGTCAACTCTGAGAATTTAACACTTTTAAGTCTAGAAGTCAAAGCTTAGTATGTGTGATTTAGGCCGTCCCTAAAATTTGGTGTTTGTTTTTAAGCAACCTTCTTAAATTATATTTTCAAATGAAATTTGTAATAATATTTCTTGGAAATAAATTTTGAAGGCAAATAAAAAAGGATAGGAAAAAAATGGTGAAGCCACCTGTGATTTTTCCCAATAAGCATTTGTTGGTTATTTCCATCCACTCTTTTTTCTACAACACATTTTCAATTATCAAGCAACAATTCCTTAACAAAAGTAGGAAAAGATTCCAAATCTTCCTCGTCCCATGATTAAAAAATTACATAGGGACATTGTCCTTGACTTAAGCAGCTGCATGGGGATATGGGGTAATTAGATCGTCTAAAGATATTCCTCCACTACTCTATATTGATGCTTAAAATTTCACAGTTAGTTAAAAATAATTTATACACTCAAATTTTATGTGAGAAACAACTAAGCATACATTTACTAAGAAAAATGAATTAATAAATCTATTTTAAAATATATTCTCTATATTTTTAAATTAACAATTAAGTTTTTTAAATTGAGTGATTTTTTTAAAAACAAATCAGGGTTATGACATTTTTGGTCCCCCATCTTTGCGCACTTACCCATCTAGAGGCCTAATGTAAAGTACATTGAAATGAGAAGATGAATATGAAAAGAATAAACTTTATTCCTATCAATGAATGCAAATAGTATGGATGAGATTACAAAGGGAGAACCCCTTGGTTATACAAGCCAAGGTAAGACATAAGATATCATAAGATAATGAAAAGTGTCTTAATCTTATGATATATGACATATAGTGAAGATAATATAAGATCACATCATGTCACCTATTGATTTCTACAAAGAATCTTATGTGAAGCCTAAGTAAACTTATGTGATAAAGTGTAAAAAGGACCTAATAGTGAAACTAGTTACTTAATACCCTTTTTATACCAACAAGATTAATATGATTACATATTTTTTGTTGTGTTTAACTTTGAGATTGAATGGTTAGATGTTGACAACTATTCTATTTAGATTTTAAAAGTTCTTACTTCCCACAACTAGATCACATGTTGTTGTTGGTAGGACATGGCTTAATTTGTAGTGTTCCTCTTTATTAACCTAGGAGAATTGAAGTGGTTGAAGGAGAGAAGTTTTCAATGATTTAGTTTGCAAGTTTGTAGATTGTTGTATGTTCTTCTATATCGTGTGACAAAGAACTTCAACCATGTATCTATCCTTTATGAGAGTGTTGTTGGTTGACTTTTGGATGCTTTGATCAATTTTAGACTAGACATTGCCAAGTAGTAGAAATTGTTGGAAGGTATATATCGTTGAACAATAGTATGTAGGTCTCCATAAGGTATTTTTGCATGCCTATATATTGGTTACTTTAATAAAGACAAACTATGTGCAAAATTAATGAATATTTAATGAATTTTTTTTATTGTAGATTGAGATGGATATGTGGATAGAAAAGGATATACCTATAATGCATTTATCCTTTTTTGAGGTGTTGTTAGTTGGATATATTAGTCATAGGTTGTGGTCATTGTATTAATTATTGTGTGATTATATGATAGATACTTAGGGGCCTATTCAAAAGGAGATGAATTGTAGTGTATATTTTTGGGTTAAATCATGACATTTAGAGTGTAACCTTGGCTTCATTTTCTTATCTTTCATGTTTGGGCATGATGGAGGATGAGAGTGTTGTGGTCAAGGTCATGGTATTTAGTGGATGTTGTTGATACATTGTTGATCCCATGAGCATAGAGGAAAGGAGTTAGCTGGTGTAGTATGATTATACACTTAATGGTTAGCTCATTTTGTTGCAACCTCTTATGCTTTTTCAATGTGAATATCAAGAGGGGGGATGTTATGCTTAGGTGTATTATTCACTTTGCACATCCTAAGTTATAATTGTTCATGTAATTAATTAATTACAATGCATCTGTAAAGTTCATGGGATGGGAAAATGAGGTTCCCACATGTGAGGGTGGGGACATCTATATTTATTTTATTACTCACCAAGGACTTGAAATATTATTGTCATGAGAAATTTATGAGGGGGGCACATAATAGAAATGTGAGAACATATATTCCTTATTTAGTGGGCATGGATGTAATTAGTTCTTCATGGATGAGTGTTTGGAAGTTACATATAATATCTTAAGATATGAAAGTCAAAGATGCTTGTGTCAAAGCTATTTTATATTCCAAGATGGCTCCATGCATGTGAGGATCTTGATCATTTGTATCATATTATTTCAAGACCTTGTTTGGGCCCATGTCAATATTTTTGTTAGTTTTATGGACTTGCTTAAAAGTTGATATATTGTAGGCATGTGATTTAAAGAATTGGATAAAATGTATTTTGTAGGGTGTTACTATTATTTTTCAAGAGAAGTAGGAGTTCTAAATAACATTAAAGCTCACATACATATCCTATGAATGTATTCCTTTGATGTTGCTAAACAATACATTGGTTTTATGTATTTTGGAGGTTGGGTTTTCCACCAAAAGGTTTTTCCCACAATAATCTATATGTCTCTTTTTTTTGTTGTTATTTTTTCTATTCCACTTCTCTCTCTCATTCCTTTCTAAGTGTAGTTTCATACTAGGATGTGTTGACGGGTGTTTTGAAACACTCACCAACAATCAGGTAGTTGATGTGAATACTCCCAACCTCTCCTGAAAATCAATAAGTTTTTTGGAACTAACCACTCCAAGGTCTCTATATTTGGTTCTCGACGGTGATGGGAAGCTCAATGGTTGATGTGGTCATACCTGCTAAAGGGGCCTGTTGGTCGAAACAACTTCCAATAGCTTAACTTTTTTTTTTTTTGTATTTGTATGATTTAGATTCTCTTTCAAAATAAACTACAAAAGATGGATCAGGGAAACAAGAAAATAACAATGACACAAATACAATAACAACTTAACGAACTACACAATTAGCACCCTGCAATCTAAATATCATCAATATCATTCAATCCAGTATTCAATAATAGACCTGCAGTAAAGATGCAAAGTCATGCAACCTCACAAATTCATGGAAACGAATACCACCACAATGTTTTTCTATCAGATTAATTCTCATACACCACTTACGTGTGCAATATGATTCATAAAGCAATAAAACATAAGATCAAAATAAGTTGTTGATTTCAAACTATAGACATTACTAGATTGCAAAGAACAAATTCATAGCACATACGCATAGATCAGGCAATCTATAAGCTTCTTTTTGTATTAACTCCAAAGAATGTATCATAACATCTACTCAAACTCATAAAATCTACATAAAAATCTCTAAAAGAATATCTAATTGGGCCTCAAATCATCAATTTTTGGACCCTTACAATGAATAAAAAATCTTTAATTTATAGAGTTTCTTGCCCTACTGTCTAGAAATAAAGCGATCACTAAAAAAGAAAGGAGTTGCGGTTGACATGCAAGTCTCTGCCTTGAACTCTAGTTAACTACTACAAAACTGTGACTGGGTGAGCATTACGAAAATGGTGTTGCATGAGCTAACACTTCGTAATCATGCAAAACTTGCTCAATAATTTAAGGTACATGCTGGAGCAGTAGTTGAAGTCCTAGTCATAGTGACATGCAAAATTCTTCAAAAATACCATGCTATCATTAGCAACTATATGTTCAACTTCTACTTCTTTTTATAACTCTTGTAGTTGCTAATGAAGCATGCAACTACCTCAACAGGAGGATCAACAACATGTTTGATTCTGAACTTGAAATTCTTCAAAATCATCTTTGCATTCTTACTTCTATTCTCTAATTTCTCTATTATCTCTGAAGCCTGTTGACACTGAGTTATCTAGTATGTATATCTATCCATTAACTCAACATTAAACTCAACAGAAGTTGTAAAATAATGTTCCGCATATGCATCCCACTGACAGAGTACATCGTCCTCCTCCAAATGTCCAACACCAAGAATACCAATCCCAAAAATGCCTAACAACTTCGCTACAAACTTTTTATATTTCTTTACCGACCCAAGGAGAGGAAGACAAGAATCTGTTATGTCCTTTCCATACTGCTGCAACATCTCAATCTTCAACTCTCCCCAAGATTCAAAATCTTGCATTGCTTAGAAAAAATGTTGAGCTTTCGCTCCCACTGTTGAGAACTTGAATCCAAAGCTTCTCCTATCTACGTGGCTTTCCTATATACCTCCATAGTATTCTGCAAAAAAACAATCTAATCTTAGAAGCATTATTTCATGCCCATGTTTTTGCAGTTGCAACCACCTTTCTCACTTCAATGAGTGTCTTTACGTCACCTTCTGGAAGCGATGAGGTTGAAGGAAAACTGTCGTTTATACACAGATCTAGTGGCTTGCCCATTTCTACCAGTAATTGCTTGTATTTTTCTAATTGTGCCTTAACCTTTGAGTGAGAAATGTGCTCTTTCTCTATTCTGCTCCTCACCACACTAGTAGCAAGTTCCAATGTATCCAACTCTCCCCACTTGGTCTGCTTACCCAATTTTACTTGTGAAACTAGGTATTTCTGGGAGCTTTGGCCTTCAACTTGTACATGAACTGCAATATCAACAATCACCTCACTAGAACCGGTTCTATACAAATGATGCACAGTCTTTGCCTTCTTTTTTTTCCTTGGTTCTTTAGTGATTGCTTGTTGCAAGGTGACAATATTATTTTCTTCTTCTTCTCAAAGGTGAAGCTTAATCATTGTGGTGTGTCTTCATCCTTATCACCTTCATGTGGCACAATCTTTGCAGTTACCTTGTGTGCCTTTTGTAATTGCTCTTTTGCTTCATCTTTCTCTTCCTCCTCTTGTTCATGAATTTGCACACCTTGGGTTGACATACCCGGTTGAACTTGGCTGGTTTGGAGAGCGATATCAATATTCAACTTCTACTATTTGTGCAACTCTCCTAACCTGTCACTTACTTCCTCTTCAAACTCTTTATCAACTTTATCTATTTCTTTCAATTCTCCTTCAACTGTTATTTCTTTTAATAAATTATCGTGGTCCTCAAGAGTTAGAACCAATCTTTCATCATGTTCATCCTTGGGTTCCTCTTGTTCTTTAGCCAACTACTTCTCTGGTAGATTCTGCTCATCTACGTCCATAGGATCCACCAGTGCATGTTTCCCTAGCCGAACATATTTCTTTCTTTTCTTCTTCTTAGTTTTCCTTTGTACCAATTGTACAATAAGCTTCTTATCCTCGTGATTAGAATCATACTCGATATTATGAATACTCACCTTTTTCATAGTAGGAGTAAATACTTGTATTACTGGAGGTGATATTATTGATGTAGTAGCAAAAATATCGCTCGGTGCAAACACTGATGCTATTACAGGGATTGTAGTAGCTGATGATGTCAAAATTGGAGCCTGTGCTGATGTAGTAGGTGGAGGCCGAGTAGATGTTGTTGTCATATCAGGAGGAGGTTGAGTAGATGTAGAGGTACCTTCATCAACCTTTCCTTGCTCATCTTTCTCCTTAGTGCCTTCTCTTGGTACTTGCCCAGTAGCAACCCTAATAGGATGTACTTATGCCAGTGGCACAACTCCTAATCCGTCCCTTACTCTAAAATTTGCTGCCTTTTTCAATAACCCAGCCTTTCACATTTGTTCCTTGACTTGTTCCATAAGCTCCTCTATCGTTGGCTCAGGTCCAATAACTTCATCTGGTTTTGTGGGTGTGTTCTTTCTAGAACTAGACCTTGTTCTTCGGGAATATTCCTTGTGTACCCTTGCTTGAGGATTATCAGTGGCTGATTCTTTTTGTTTTCCTTTTGAAGCGCTTGGCCTAATCCTCAAATTCAATGATTGTTTAGTTCTTTTTATAACATTTTGGCTTACTGAATCTATATTTACATCTTCATGTCTTGACCATCTTATTGGGGAGAGGGGATTCTTATCAATTCCTTGCTCCCTATATGTTTGGTCTAATAATTCACCATCATCCCTCAATTCTTTAGGGAGATTTGTCTGTATTTGAAAATTTCTTATTTGTGGGATTGAGAGCCTAGAATAATTTTTCTCTCTAACTTCAAAATTGTCTTGGAGGTTGGCCCAAAAGTCTTCTAACCTCGGTTTATGCCCATCATAAGCTTTTGGCATCATTTTCTTCAGTTTGCCATACAGATCATAATGTTCCTGAGCATAATTAAATTCTTTTAAATGCAATAATTCTTGCTCGTCCGCCTTAGCTACTTGAATTTTCAAACAAAAAAAAACAATTGAAACAGAGAAATCCACACCGATTTTGTGCTTTGAAGACAACAATTACTACAACCCAACCATCTGCCTTACATACTCAAAGAGTATCACCCGTTCATTACAATATCTGGGCAGCAACATGGGCTACCCTGTAAAGCTACTAACCCTGATGTACGTAGAACGTTGATTATGGATGAACCAACATCCCCATTCCCTTATTATTGCCACTGCCTCTAGGCTTATTCTATAAGCCTCATCACCTATGAGCTTTATAATAATGTGGAAGAGTAAGGCATCATTTATCCTTTTGAAATGTATCTTTGCATTGCTCAGAGGGAGTTGAGTATAATACTCCCATGCCTTTTTCTGCCCCTCTTCATCACCGAGTTGGCCTTCCGTTTGCAACCCTATAAACTTGTCTGCCCGAGCAGCCACCTGGATAACTTCTTCATTTTATGCACATCAACCAGTTGACTATGTATGTTATCCGATAATATTTGGGCCCAATCAAAATATTGTTTCCCAATCAAAATAGTAGTTATATACTGAAACATCCAGGGGTGAAAATGTCGACAATCTGGCTTACCAAAGACCTTGCTCAACATTGTTAGAGTTATCATATTGTGGCTAATAATTATTTATTTAATTATTAGTCTATTATACTCTACACTTAAGATAAACTTAGGCATTTAATAATATGGTTGGTATTTAATAATTATTCTAATTATTAAATACACTTTATCCCTTTAGGGTTTCTTTAGGGTTGCACAATCTCCTTTATAAGGATTGTATTGTACTTTTTAATTAATTCCTTCGCTGAATGATAATCTTTTTCTTTAGAGCCATTATTGCTTTTTTGCATCCATTCTTCTCTTGTGACAGGTATTTTGCTTGCAGGTGTTCTTGGGATCTGTGAAGTTGTATTTCTCAACTTCTTCATGGTATCCGAGCCTACATCTACTGCTACTTGGTCTTGATTTTTTAGAAGATTTTTGGAGGCTAGGGTTTCAAGTTCTTTTAGAGCTTATTATTTGGATATGGGGTGCTTCTTTATTTTTGGGCATTTTGGTCTCAAACAGATCTCATCGTTGAGCTTAGAACACCCCAAAACCCCAATTTTCATATTAAATTTGTCCAATTTGGAGAACATTGGCCTCTACAATTTTTTTTGGGTTTTTTTCCCTTTTCTTTCAAAAAAATTATTAATTGTTTTTTTGGGCAGTTTTATGGCATACCCAGGCCGAAATATAAAAAAATTGTGAATTTTTTTTTTAACAAAAGTTTTTTGAGAAGAAAAAGTGCAGGGCCGCCGACAACCTCTGCAAGGTTGATAGCCTCTGCAGGTTTGTACGACCTATAGCAAGCCATGGACCCTGCCCACCGATGCCAACATACGACCTCCTGTCGCCTCCCGACCTGCACAACCCCGCCGCCGAGGCCCCCCCCTGTCGGTTTCTTTCTCTGGCCTCCCGCCTCCAACCCACTGGCCAATCAGCCGCCCCCTGCTCCACTGCCGCTGTCGGCTTGAGCCGCCACCTCTACCGTCGGTCTCCCCTATCAATTTTTTTTTCGGTGATCGATAATTTTTTTTCGGCATATTTTTCTGGTGGCCAATTTACTTTTTCGGCGACCGCCGAATTTTTCCTACGGATTTTTTCTTTGGCAGGCAAGAATTTTTTTTGGTAATCAGGGGAATATTCTAGGAATATTTTGTTGATGTCAGCAACATGGACAACTTGCATGGCCCCCTGTGACCCTCTTTGTGCCCTAAAAGAGGGGTTTTTGTTTGTTTTGGCCATAACTTGGGCATACGATATCATTTTTTGACAAACAAGATATCGTCAGAAATCTCTTACTATCAGCCCTACGTGGGTGGTCCCGTTGGTGGTACCACCCCTGCCAGCTGCTTCCTTCCCGCCAGGTGACAACCACCACCGCCACCTCTTGCCCGTTGCCACCAGCCCTTGCTGCCTCCGTGCACCCAACAGCTCGAGCCTGCCATTGCTGCCTTGGAGTCTTTGCCATCGCCGCCTTGGAGCCTTCGTGTCGCCTCCTCTATTGTCGGCCTCCCACCATGTAATCTGTTGCCACCCCTTTTTTGGTGATTGCCAAATTTTTCCGACAACCTGCATCTTTTTTCGACGGATGAAATTTTTTCCGACAGGGATTTTTTTCAAGAAGCAGGGAAATATTCCAGGAATATTCTACCGACGTCATCAATACGGATGGCTAAATATGACCCGTTTTACCCTCTTTGTGCCCTGAAAGAGGGGTTTTTTTTCTTTTGGCCATAACTTGGGCATAGGTTATCATTTTTTGGCTAACAAGATATCATTGGAAAGCTAGTTTCGTTTACTTTCCATATTTGTGGGTTTCATCACCTGGTTTTGTTGTTGGTACATTCTACAACCATTTAAAGTCAGAGGTGTTGTTTTATGTCTTGAGCTCATATCTTTTTGCCAGTTTCTCCATTTTTTTGTGATTCCAGCATCGTTGGGACGATGATTCAGAGATCTTCACAACCATCTACACACTTTTTCCAGATTTTACTCCAGGTACATTTTATTCAGTTTTTAATGTTTTCGCACTTTGGTGAATTACTTGAACATTTGAGCTCCTGAAAACTTCTCGTTTGGGTGGGATGACTTGTTGTTGGCTGTTCTTCATGTATGTCCAGCGTTGTGTCTTTGTTTTGACATTCTGAACCTTCATTGTAAGCATTCTCTTTTTGGCAAACACACTGAGATAAAGTGCCACTATGCCTTGCATGCTTGGGATCTTGCACATCTTGCACCTTATTGTACTCACACTCCATTATAAAGTGCCATGGGGGGTTTGATGTTTGCCTTTGTTTGTCGTCTACCTTTTTCATGTGAGTGTTCCTTCCATGACATTAGCCTCATGATGTGTGTCAAGTGAGTGTTCCTTCCACGACACCAGCCTTTATATGTGTTTGTACTTTCTGCCGCACTCTCGATGTTCCTAGTTCTTCGTCATGCAGTTTTTCTTGGCATTCAGTTTCAGTGTACCTGTCACCTCTCCCTTGTTAGCATTATGAGGGGGGTTTGTCCTCTTGGTTGTGGATTCTAATGCTTCCTTGGTTTGTTGGAGTGAGGTATGTATTCAGTATTTGTTCCTATGTACTAGGCAGATGCAGTGGCTAACTACCTATGCATTTTGGTGAGATGGATAATTTACCATATAGACACTCTTTCATTCCTATTTTTGGAGGCAACCTTCCATCTTCGATTGATCAACTCTTAAGACTTTGGTGTTTTTGCCATTTGTATCTTCGAGTTCAATTGTTTGCCTTTGTTTGCCATCTGATTCGAGGAGTGTTATTTGAGGGCACTCATGTAGATTACAATCTTCTCTACCTCATCATCTTCTATTTCAGTGGGGGTTCTACAGATCTAAAATTATTCTTCGATAGTGTTTGCAGCTTCATGCTTCAGTGGTGTTCTTCATGTTCACCCTTTGTTCCTTTTTTCAGGGATATTCTCTTTGTTCCATTTTGAAAATGTTGACAATCTAGAATACCAAAGACCTTGCTCAACATGATTATTAGGTCCCGCTGCGGCTCTTTAAAATCAGCCCTTAGAATGTCACTAGCCTTCAACCCTGTCTTCCTCTCTTCTTCGAGCAAATTTTCATTCATGTATCTTTTATAGGAAGCAATATCCTTATCCCATATGTTTGCAACTTCCTCCTCAATAGTCAACAATACTTCATCCCTTGAAGGAATACCAAATACAAAGCCTAGCATATCTACTGACAAATCTATTACTGTTCTGCCTTTATCATCTATGCACTTCTTGGTGTTTGCATTATAGAACTGTGCAATAATAATAATAGATTCAGGGGCTTGAGCAGATTGCACAAAGATGGTTGCCTCCACTAGCCTCAACCTCTTGATCCTCCTATAAGGAGCATCCAACCTTGGCCTGTCTAACTAAGTTCTAATATCTTCAAGTTCAATATGCCCTACTTTGGTATCAGTCACCCATTTGATCCAGTCTTCCAATTTGGAAGCATAAGTCTTACCTTGGTAGTGGTACTTCATGGTTGATGATAGATTTTCAAATTCCTTAAGTTTCTTGCTGGAGGTTGGGTCCATTTAATTGCTCTAATCTGCAAGAAAGAACAAAAAAATAGCTTATCACATAGTCAAAATAACAATTTTATCATCCATTTTGGGACTCTGAGGTTCTGAGGTGGGAAATTCCTTCAAAAACAATTAAATTTGGAACTCTGGGGTCCTGGGGTTCTGAGGTAAGGATAAGCCAAAACAACCAAGCCCAGAACTTCGGGGTTCCGGGGTGAGATAAAACCAAATGGCTCAGAACTCCAGGGTTCCAGGGTAGGATATTTGAAAGCCCAAAAGGATGGTCTGGAACTCTAGGATTCCAAGGTTCTGGGGTGAGATAAAATAGTAGAGCCCAAAACTATGGGGTTTCGAGGTAAGGATATGGCCAAAGGGGAACAACCTCGGAATGTCGGGTCTCCCAGGTTTCGAGGTTGTGACGGGCAAAACACAAGACTTCAAGATTATGAGGAACCAAAATCTTGAACCTAGGGCACACAAAAATAACAACACGTAAAACGAGAAACAAAAAAAAAGAAAAAGAAAAAGCCAAAGAAAATCTACACTAGAAAACTATAAAATCTAAACAAGAAAGCATGAGATTGAAGAAATCCACCAACCTAATGGGAGAAAATGCACGAATCTTGACAACATGAAGGCACGAAGTCGAGAGGTCAGAGCTGGAAAACTAGAAAGCTTGAATGTACAAATGAGCTTAGAAAAGTTCATTCTCCATATTTATACCCCCGATAGTCCGTCTGTATGATTACCTTAAACACAACCTTGGGAGTCCAGGGTTTCAGACTTTCAAGGTGACAAACAACAAAACACACACACACACCTCTAAACTTCGGGGTTTCGGGGTATGTTTCAACAACAAGTAGGGCACCTCGGGACTCCAGGGTTCTGAGGTGAAAACACAAAACAACTTCGGGATTCCGGGGACCCGAAATTCCAAAGTTCACAAACAAACATGAAACAAAAAATGAAGAACTCGGAGTTTCAGGATTCCAAGGCTTCAACAAAAAAGAACAAGGGAAGACCTCGGGATTCCAGGGTCTAGACCAAAGACATAAAACAAAGAGCCTACCTCGAAACTTCGAGGTTCCGGGGTAGGACTTAAAACAAAGCAAAGAACACCTTGGGACTCCGGGGTTCCGAGGTGTTAAGGCAAAAACTAAGGAAAACAAAACTACAAAAAGCAAAAGAGAGGGGACCCATATTTTCAAGACAAGGAAACTGATGGGGTTAGGTATGCGGGGCATAACAAGATGCTACTAAAATTTGTATAGAATAATTTCAACAATATTTTCCTAAAAAGATTAATGTGGAAATACTTGCATGTTTAATTCTTAATATTTATGTTAAGTTTAGTTGCCAAAAGAACTTTATGGGCCCTTTGCCTAACAAGTCACTCATGTCTTATCCATTTTAATGTGAATGGATTTACAAGATACCATCTTTAATGGATTTTCAAAAAACTATTTCCTCTTAGGATTATCTTGTCTATGCTACTCATTACCTTAATAATGATATGCTATTATTAATGGCCTTTACTTTAGGCATTATTATTTAATTTGATGTTCTAACTAAAATATTTGTATTATTAACTTCTCTTGAGTAGCTCAACACATGACAATAATTTATTTTAATTCAACATGATTAAAGGTTAGTGATTACTGTGAGATTTGAAGGGTTTTTCATTTGGATTTGTTTTTCTTGTTGAATCATGGTGTGTATTGAGTAAGGCATAGGATTTAGGTTGAAAGTAAACAACCTCCACATTAACTATTATCTGGAGCATATAAAAAATAACTTAGAATGTTGTTTAAGCTCTACTAAAGTTTTATGTTCTTTGAATTATAGTTTATGTGAGAATTATAAAAGGTATTATAAATAGCAGAGATTTTAAGATCTTTCCATCTTGGTGTTGAAGATAGTTTTTGTTATAATGTGTATTGAAGAAGAGGATATTTTATGTTTTTTAATATTTGTGTGTTCAATTAAGGTTTTTTTTATGCACTTATGTTGTTGAATCATGATATGCATTGAGTAAGGTAGAGGATTTAGGCTGATTTAAGTAAACAACCTGAACAAACAACTTGATAGTTGTTTAATCTTTGCCAAAAATTTATGTTTGAGAACCATGGAATGTTACTTGTTGCTTTTGTGGATTTGATTATGTCTATTTTTTCATCATTTTTTCTACTATTTGATCTCTCTAACATCAATATAGTTTTCATGAGTACAACCTTTTATCCTTTTTGAATAGGAAGTTTTGAGGGATTGAAATTGATTTGATATGGTGGAGACTTTAAAGATAACTAAATTGTTCTGTGTATGCATTTTATGTTTCAAGTTGGAAATATGGTACTTTCAAGGACTAGTGCTCATTTCAGGACTGCTCCCCAATGTAGAAGTTGAATTGGACTTTATTTTTGTTTGGTATATCATGATAATACAAATGCTTATCAATATGTTTGTGCATTATGTTGGGATTAAGGTGTCTCAACATTAGAGTTCAAACATGATTAATTAATTAATTAATTTTATTACACTCACTTTGGAAGTCTTAAAAAGAAGGGACTAGTGTCATAGGTTGCTATGTTGGAACTATAATGGTTACTAGTTTAGTAGAAGAGTCATGGAGAGCCATTATTGGTATTAATGGTGGAGCTCACTTTTGACAAGTTGTGTGAGGTTGGTGTTGCATATGGCAAGGTGACCATTATGGATGAGTTATGCTTTGTTGCTTTGGAAGTTGCTATGTGCAATGTGCCATGGGTTTAGCTAGTTTTTTTTATGACACCACATACCTCTTTGAAATTGGAATAGGTTTTGGAAACCATGAACACTTTTTGCCTATTTGGAGCTTTATAAATATGCGGCTTCTTAGTGTATTTTATGTTGTAAATATGAAGTTGAAGGCATGCTAGTATGGTTGTCATTGATGTCAATTTATTGATTCTCTATTGGTGTTTTAGTGATTGTTTGTGCTCTACAATTTTGATATGTTGTAGTTGTAGTCACAAAGATTTGGTATGTTGTTGGATATTGCCTTGGGATGTCATGCTTATGATTTGGTGCTCTGGAAGTTGTGATCTAGAAGTGTACTCAATGATGATGATATTTGATAGTGTTTTCAGCTCTTTGTATTTCTCCGCATTTCTAGTTTTGATGATTGTATCTTGGATTTATGTTGTTCATGTCTTTATATTTTTTGTCTTCATTCATACGTGATGATATGCTCCAGAGTCATGGTTGTGGATATGATCATTCTGAATCTGGTTGACCTTGAATGTTCTATTTCTACTTCAGTGATTATGGCGTATGGATAACGTGTTGTTTTTAATCGATGTAGTGCATTGTGGTGTGGTCCACTTCATTCATTTCTATTGTGGGAATGTTTAGTGTAGACCTATTTCAAATTGGGCTCCAAAAATTTGTTTGGCCAACTTGGGAAAGTTCCATTTTAGAGATTAGAATAAATAAAGGATGATCATAATGAATAATATTTAGAAGCAAGTAGATTGAAAAGAAAGATCTATTTCCTATTGATGCAATTTGTGTGAGGTTGTGTGTGATTGTGGTAATGCATTGATGCTATTTGGTACTGGAGGTAGTGAGAAAAAGGTTTCGTTCGACATTGTAGCTTATTGGCAGTTGTGCTTTAGTGGTAGATTCTTTCTTTTTCCTTCTTCTTCTGGGCAATGAGCCCTTTCCTAGTGGTTTTAGCCAGGCAGTGAGCCCACCTGCAGTAAGAACTCTGGCAGTGAGCCACCCTTTATAAAAATCACCTTAACTGGTGTCACCCTAACATGTGTTTTATACTTGAGAATTAGCATTCTCCGTGGTTTTTCTCTTCTTGGGTTTTCCACATCAAATTTGGTGTTTCATGTGTATGTTTCATGTGTGTGCTCTCTCATGCTTATATATGTTTATGGTTAAGTCATCAATAATTAGTTTACTGGGTTTGTTTCTTTGGAATAAGTAAGGTTTTAATTGACAACTGATTTACCCCACCCTCTTAGTTGTCTGAGATATTCAATAATTGGTATTAGAGGTTTGGTTCCTAGAAAGTGAGACTAACTACACGAGGGGATCTAATGACACATAAAAAGACTATTCCTACCTTTGAAATATTCAACTATAGTTTCTAGAGAGTGAAGATGAGAGGATATTTGATTTCTTTGATTTTAATCTCAAAGTGTTTACCGATGCAGATTGGGCAGGTAATGTGGACGACTGGAAGAGCACAACCGATGGAGCATTCTTCCTTGGTGGAAGACTAGTCTCCTGAACAAGCAAGAAGAAAAGCTATATTTCTCAGTCTACAGGTGAAGCAAAATATGTGGCAGCATTTATCAACTACACTCAGGCAATCTAGATGAAGCATGTAATGAATGGCTTCAAAGTGCCTATATCTGAATCGGTGAGTATTTTCTGTGATAATACTAGTGCAATCGGTATTTCCAAAAATCCGGTATTGCATGCTAGAACTAAGCACATTGAGCTCAAGTATCATTTCTTGAGAGAGAAGGTTCAAAACAAAGAGTTTGTATTAGAACATGTTTCCAGTAAGGAGCAGCTAGCAAACATATTCACTAAGCCCTTACCGAAGACTACATTTACCTATTTGAGAGGTGAATTAGGGGTTCTGCCCCTTCATGAAGTAAACTAAAATTGTGTGCTCCACATCAGTCAGGTACCACAGTGACAAATCTTACAAGGTTGATGTGTTGAAGGATGCTACTCCATAGGGGGAGTAGCATAGTGGAGTATGCAAGCTTGTGCCTCCACTTTGGAATTGTTGTCAAAGGGGGAGAAGATATCTAATGATGAAGATATATGACAGAGTAGACACTGACCAGTCCAGATGGTGGTGGTTGTGATCTTTGAACCAGTATATGACAACCGGTATATGCTATTGAGCATGGTACAAATACTAAGCAATGATACACTGAGTATTGCCATCAATGCCAAAGGGGTAGATTGTTGGCATATGATGAAGCGGTGACAAAGTATGTTGTCATTGATGTCAATATGTGCTCAAGAAGATACACCGGTATTCATCGGTATGAAGATTGGAAGTGGTTTTGGTCAACCGGGATGGAGTGGACCAGTGTCGGGGTTCACTAAGTGCTACTATCGGTTGGTAGTCTCTGTTCAGTTTTAGGGTTTCCTGTATGATCTGTGCGGTGCAACCGATTGTGTTTTGTGAACGTTAAGAATAAGGATCAGGATGCCACATCAGCTGTGTGCACGTGAAGGATTTCCTTGAGGACTTGGTGCTTGGAGATTGAATGCATTGAATGCCTACCTTGGGAATGTGCAATTTTCTAAGCGGTGTATGAAGAGTGCCTGATGGGTTACCATTTTCCAGATGTGGTGGAGATCAGATGATGCAGAGTGACTTGTGATCTATTTAAGATTGTTTCATTCTATGCAAAGTGTTTGGACGGTCAAGATTGGACCGCTTGTAATTGTAAACCTAAAATACTTAGGGTTTAGGGTTTATGTTACTGGCCTAATTCTTGTCTATAAGGTTGATGAGTTTTGATATTTTTGTTGTTGGCAAATGTTGTGTGTATCTGAGTGATGAGATACTTGTCAGAACAGTGAGTGGAAAAATGTAGTGTGTGATTACGGAGTAGAGGAACTAAAGAGGATCTGCCTTAGCATGTAGTGTTGTTATCAAATCAAAGTTTTACCTATTGTCTTCTAACCATTTCAACAGAAGGAAAATCCATTTGTCAGGTAGCTTTAATAGGCTTATTGTAAATCCTCTAACCAAGTGACTCAAGTTCATTGAGTTCTTCAAATCCTCTAGCAAGGTAACCTTTAACAGGGTATATAGCCATCCCTTAACCGGGTGATCTTTAACATGACCAGTTCTAGCAGAACCTTATTGTAAAGTCTTTAACTGGACTAGGCTCGTAACATAGCGAGCTTCAAAAGAGTTCAAAACAAGCTTGTGGGTATTCATCCCCACCGTGGTTTTTCCCATTTGGGTTTCCACGTGAAAAATCTCTGTGTCATGAGTTGTGCATTTTTCATGTGATGATTGAGTATTCTTTGTTTAAGTGATTATGCATGCAGAGCTAATGGTTATGGTATTACTGATACACCACATGCATATGTATATGGGTGAAGTAGTTATCAAGTGTTGAATGATATTTGAAGTATTCAGTTTTACCAGTTTAAGTTGTCTGAAGTCTTACTGTGTTTAACCGGTAAGTTCAGTAATGAAGACAACCAGTTAGCATTGTTTTAATTTGATAAGTTGTGGAGAAGTTTTTGTATGTACTGATTCACCCCCCCCTCTTAGTACCAATTAGGGTATTTGTTGTTCATCATTATTCATCAGAATAATTAGTGCAAGATCGATGAGATATTTTTAGGTGTCGACACATTCTACCAAATCTAATTTTTTGCTTAAAACCTAGCCAAATCTTTATCATAACATAAGATAGAAATATAAAGGGTATGGAAAATGTTAAAAGAAAAAATTGATACATACAATATCTAGTGAAAATAGGGGGGGTTTAATTAGAGCTATGTATTGGGAGGGGTTGAGAAGAAAGGAGTTTAGGGAAATATTTTTTGAAAATAGGGGGATTCTTGAGTATGCCATGAATGCATGTGATATAACCCAAGCTCACTAAGTGAAGCCGCCCTGTGTGGTTCTATTAGATTTGGAGATGATCATACTACATAGATTGTTGGAATAGATTCTATTATTTTTTATGGAAAACATCATTGACAATGTATACTATGTGAAAGGATTACATCATAATCTCTACATAGATTGTTGGAATAGGTTCTATTATTTTTGATGGAAAATATCATTGGCAATGTATACTATGTGAAAGGATTACATCATAATCTCTTAAGTGTCAAACAAATGTGCAAGAATGGTTACAATGTTGTTTTTTAGGCTGGTGGTTGTGAGATCCAGAAGAGATCCAAAACTGTTATTGCTACTGAAAAAAACAAGTGGAAACATTCATCAATTGGAGGCTACTATAGGGAAATGTCATCTTAGATCAATGAAAGTTGGCTATGGCATCAGAGGATGTGTCACATCAACTTTAACAATTTGGTGATGATTAGTTTAACAAGTTGTGAGAGATTTATATAGACTTACTAAACCGGATAACAATGTTTGCAAAGAATGTCAAGTGGGAAAACAAACAAAGGGAACATTCAAAGGAAAGAAACAATCTTCTACCAGACTGTTAGATTTGGTGCACACAAACTTATGCAGTCTGAACAAAACAAGGAGTTTATAAGGTGTGAGGTATTTCATGCTCTTAATTGATGATCATTATAGAATGACTTGGGTTACATTTTTAAGAGAAAAGTCAAAGGCATTAGAAATGTTTAAGATATTCAAAGCTAGAGTTGAAAATGAAGTTGATAGAAGAATCAAATGCTTAAGATTTGACAAAGGATGAGAGTTTGTTTCTAATTAATTTGACACTTTTTGTGAGAAATATGGAATTAGGAGACATTTGTTTGTCCCTAGAATACCTTAGCAAAATGGTGTAGTGGAAAGAATGAATATGACTATACAAGAGGCATCAAAAACTATGATCAAAGAAGAAAACATACCGAAAGTTTACTGGAAAGAAGCAATACATACTGTAGTATACACTCTCAATAGAGTTATATTTCAGAAGAAATATGGGAAGACATCATATGAGTTATGGCATGGAAGGATTTCATCAGTAAAGTATTTCAAAGTTTTAGGAAGTAAATGCTACATTCAAAGAGATAAAGGAAATCTTGGAAAGTTTGATAGCAGAGAAGATGAAGGCATATTCTTAGCATATTCTACAAAGAGAAAGGCTTACCAGTGTTACAACTGGACATTGAATATAATTGTTAAAAGTGCAAATGTGAAGGTTGACGAAATTTTTTCTAAAGACTCTGGTATATATGCAAGATATGAATCTGATGAGTCCACAAGTAGAGAAGAAGGTAAACAGAAAGAAACTTAGGTTTCTCTAGAAATTGTATCAAAAACTCTGAGGTACGCACAAAAGAATCACTCTGAGAACCAGATTATAGGAGACAAGAACATAGGTGTTATTACAAGAAGTAAAGCTACTGAAGAACACGTTCTTTTGTATTTACTTTCTGAAGTTGAACCTAAGACAATTGAAGAAGCTTGTAAAGATCAAAATTGGATGAAGACTATGAAGGAAGAGTTACATCAGATTGAGAGAAATTAGACTTGGGAACTAGTCCCTAGATTGGTAGATAAGAATGTCATTGGAACAAAGTGGGTGTTCCGAAATAAGTTGGATGAAGATGGGCATGTTGTAAAAAATAATGCAAGATTGGTATGCAAAGGTTACACACAAGTTGAAGGCATTGATTTTGAAGAGACTTATGCTCCTGTCACCAAAATGGAAGCTATAAAGATGTTCTTGGCTTTTGGAGCATGTAAAGCTTTCAAATTTTATCAAATGGATGTGAAGTTGGCATTTTTGAATGGGGAACTAAAAGAAGATGTTTACATTGAGCAATTGGTAGGATTTAAGTTGTCAGATGATCCAAATATTGTTTATAGATTAAAGAAGGCACTACATGGGTTAAAGCAAGTTGCTAGAGCTTGGTATGGAAGGCTAGACAAGTATTTATTGATTTAAGGTTTCTAGAAAGGGTCTACCAACATCAATCTTTATTACAAAGTTAAATCAAATAAGATCCTAGTTATTGTTGTATATGTGGATGGCATAATATTTGGAGGAAATGATGGCATGTGTAAGAAGTTTGCTAGTGAATGCAAAAGGAATTTAAAATGTCCATGATTGGTGAGTCGAATTTTTTTCATGGGTTACAAGTGAATCAAAACAATAAAGGTATTTTTATTTCTTAGTCAAAGTATGTTAGAGAGTTGTTGAAAGAGTTTTGATTGGAGAATTCCAAACCGGTATGTATTCATATGACAACAAGATGCAAGTTGACTAATGATGATAAATCTCCTAAGACTGATGCAAGCAAGTATAGATCAATAAGTGGAGGATTGTTATACCTGACTGCTACTAGACCAGATATCATGTATGTTATTTGTCGTGCAACTAGATTTCAGAAAGATCCGAAAGAGTCAAATGTTGTTGCAGTAAAGAGAATTTTCAGATATCTAAAATGTATAGAAGATTTTGGAATGTGGTATCCCAGAGGATCAAAATTTACTCTAAAAGCTTATACTGAAGCAGATTGGGTAGGAAGTGTTGGTGACAGAAAGAGTACCAATGGAGGAGCATTTTTCCTTGGCTCTCGGTTAGTTGCATGGCTAAGTAAAAAGAAAAACTCTTTGTCTTTTTCAACCACAGAAGTTGAATACATTGTGTAGACACTTATTTCTGTCCACTTGATTAAATGAATTTTATATTTATTTAATTATCATTCATCCAACTATTAATTAAATTCACATTTAATTAATCCTTTCTCCTTTTTCAACTATTAATTAAATTAATATTTAATTAATTCACCCCAACCCTCTTCTTCTATTAATTAAATAAATTATCCAATTTATTTAATTTAATTTACTTAATTAAAATTAATACCATTAATTAAATAAATAAATCATATTTGTTTAATTAAATTCCATCCCTCGCATTTAAATAAATAAATATTTATTTAAATCCCTCACCCACTTGCACTTTCTAGAAAATACAAGTCGCACACTAATCCTTCTCCTAATCATGAATAAACCCCTATTATTAGCCTAATCCTCCTCTAAGTGTTTGCAATTCCTAAACTAAGGGATTAGAGAAGACTCACTTCTCAAAACATTTAAGTCTCTTACAAAACATTAAAAGCCTTTTCCTTCCACAAGTTAACCCTCAAAGTCTCTCAAAACATTTAAGGCTCTTACAAAGCATTAAAACCCTTTTTCTCTTCCAACAAACTAACCCACCTTTAACCTTTGGTTAGAGACTTATATCCCTTAAACCAACCATCCATGTAACCCTCAAGTCTCTTCAAGCATTTAATGCTTTTACCAATTTAACCATTTAACCCTTGCATTATTTTACCCCTTGGATAAAAGATTTATCCATTAACCTAACCTTAACCCAACCATCCATGGTAATCATCATGTCTCTTCAGGAATTTAATACTTTGTCCCTCTCCTCTCAAGACTTCCCATGTTGACACTTGTCAACATGTGATTGGTTTGAAGGGAAGCACATGGATTGAGCATCACCCCTTCCTCAAGCAATCCTATCCCTTCCTCAATAAACTCAATCCCAACCCTCCATTTGTCTATACCCTCTATAAATAGGATTCATTATTTCATTGTCAGGAGTCCCAAATCTCAAGATCTAGATTTTGTCTCTATCACACAAGCATTTAAGAAACATTTTAGATCATAATATCATTATCATTATCAATTACTCATATTAGTATAGCATTTTTATTATCAATAACTTGGCATTTTCATCATCATGGATCAATTGATCATAGCAATAATTGTTATATCTCATAAATCTTAATTGCATAGCATATAAATCATTATCATAGGACTCATTCTCTGGTTGTCATTTTCAAAGTTAAGTGCTTAATGATCTGAGAGAAAAACCATAACTTGAAGAATCCTTAGAGATAGAGAAATAATGGAACTCTTTTGAAGGATTGTTTTATTTAATTTCCTTATCAATTAAATCTTCCTATACATAATGTTTCATTGGTGTGTCAATTACATTGTTGTTGATTGATTGTCACATATTTGTTGCACACACATTGTAGTTGCATCATGCCTCACTCGGATACTTTGGATGAAACAAACATTGAAGGATATTGGTGTGATGTTTGATGAACCAATCTCAATCATGTGTGATAATACAAGTGTGATAAATATCTCTATGAATCCGGTACTGCATTCCAGAACAAATCATATCTCTATTCAATTTCACTTCTTAAGAGAGAAATTTTTAGAAAATAAAGCAAAACTTGAGTATGTACCTACAAAAGAGCAGGTTGTAGATATATTTACAAAGGCATTGTGCAAAGATACTTTTTAGTATCTCTAGCCGAAGTAGGGGGTATCACCCCTTCCTAGTTTGAACCAAGTGCATTAGTATAGGGAACTTCATGTATATATTTTAGTCTAGAATAATGATTGGGTATTCCTCTTAGGGGGAGCTATGTGGAATCTGAAGATAGTTACACGTGTTGAGTTGTTGCCCGCCTTTGTCCTTGATGTCAAAGGGGGAGAGATTGGAGATGTTTGGGGGAGAGATGTATAGATAAAGGAGTTATGATTCTGAGTGTGTGTTTGTTGTTGATGAATGTTGTCATCAATGACAAAGGAGGAGATTGTTGTAAATGTGAATTTGATTCTGTGTCAGCATGGTTGTCATTGATGTCAACATACCAATTCCTTGTTGGTGATTCAGTGACTGGTTTGTGCTTCACATTTTTTATATGCTGCAGTTGTAGTTATGAATCTTTGGTATGTTTTTGGATGTTGCCTTGGGATGTCATTCTTATGATTTGGTGCTCCGAAAGTTGGTACTTAGTGATGATGATATTTGAAAGTGTTTGCAATAATCCACATTTCTCTGCAATTCTGGTTTTGATGATGATACCTTGTATTTATGTTGTTCATGTCTTTATATTTAATGTCTTGATTCAGGACGTGATTATGTGCTCCGAAGTCATGGTTGCATATATGATCCTTTTGGGTTCATTTGACCTTGAATGTTCTATTTTTACTTTGGGGATTGTGGTGTATGGATAACATGTTATTTTTTATTGATGTAGTGCATTGTGGTGTGGTCCACTTCTCCTTCCTTTCCACCACAAGCATGCTTAGTGTAAAACTATTTCAAATTGGGTTTCAGAAATTTCTTTGGCCGACTTAGGAAACTTCTATTTTAAATATTAGTATAAAGAAATGATGACCGTAATGAAGAATATATAGAAGAAAGTGGATTGAAAAAGAAGATATATCTCCTATTGATATGATTTTGTGCGAGGTTGTGTGTGATTGTGGTTGAGAAGTGTGGTAATGCGTTGATGTTGTTTGGTACCAGAGGCAGTGAGCCAAAGGTTTCTTTCGACATTGGAGCTTAGTGGTAGTTGTGCTTCAGTGTTGGATTCTTTCTTTTTCCTTCTTCTTCTGGGTAGTGAGTCCTTTTTTGGCGATTTTAGTCGGATAGTGAGCCCACCTACAATGAGTATTTTGGCAGTGAGCCACCCTTTGTAAAAATCACCTTAACCGATGTTACCCTAATAGGTGTTTAATGCTTGAGAATTAACATTCTTTGTGGTTTTTCCTTTCTTGGGTTTTCCACGTCGAATTTGGTGTTTCATGTGTGTGCTCTCTCATGCTTATATTTGTTTATGGTTAAGTAATCAGGAATTAGTTTATCGGATATGTTTTTGTGGAATAAGTAAAATCTTTTAATTGACAACTAATCCCTCGCCCCCCCCCCCCCCCCCCCCTCTTAGTTGTCCTGGATATTCAACATTTTATATGATAGGTTGGATATCTTCTAAGAAGCTTTTGTGTGTCGAATATTTTCTATTGTATTTAATCTTAAAGAGAATTGGCTCTAAGTATTACATTGTAACTGTTGGTGTTGCTAATAATATAATTGAGCCTAGCTTTTGGAGTGTGGTTTTTTTCTCGAGAGTTTTCCCACATATATCTAGTGTTGTGAATTTATTTGTTTAAATCTAATTTTGAACATGTTTATCTAATTTGTAGCAATTAAAGGTTTGTAATATTTTCTTTTGCATCATCTCTCCTGTTAGATTTAGCATTTGGAAGCATTTTTCTGCACTTGGCTTCCTTTCAATTGGTATCAAAGCCTGACTAGATTTGTTCTTGTTGTTGGGTCAATGGTTTTTTTGGTGTAGATCTAGTTTCAATGGGAGTTTTGTAGATGATGATTTCATAGCCTTGTTGCAAATTTGATATGGAAAGAGAGTCCACAAGAATAGAGATGGACAATTTTAATGGCGATAATTTTGAGTTGTGGAAACTCAAAATGGAGGACATAATCGTGGATAAAAAATTGATGGGTTTCAATTTCTTCAACAAAACCCCAAACTACAACATAGTATGTGTGAGATACAATAAATTAGAAAGACAAGGGTTTGATAAGACTTTGTTTGGATGATTTAGTGCTCCTAAATGTCCATGAAGAGAAGACTATAGTTGAGCTTTGGAAGAAGGGAAAGTGATATTTATTAGGGGAAATCCTTTAAAAATAAGTTATTTTTGAGAAAGAAGATGTATTCTCCAAGGATGGAGGAAGGAGGATCTATTGCAAATCACATGAATGTGTTCAAAATGCTAGTCTCTCAATTGCCCTCTATCAGTGTCAAGATTGATGATCAAGAGAAATGTATACTTTTGTTATGTTATTTTTAAGACTTGTGGGATCATCTTGTGATGGCCATTGAAATCACAACAACCACTTTCAAGATGGACAATATGATTTCTTCACTGTTATCTAAAGAGATGCAAAGGAAATCTTTTGAGATGGATAAGGAGGCCCTGGTTGCTCATGGTAGAATAATAGAGAAAGGAAAGAAGAAGGACAAGAAGGGTAAATCCAAGTCTCTGGAGGGATTTAAATTTCCTAGTAAAAATTATAAGGAAAAATGTTGGAACTGTGGAAAATCTTGTCATGTTCAAAAAGAGTGCAAGGAGAAGAAGAAAAAGAAAGTAAAAATGATTTATCCGATTTAAACTTTGATAAATCCTCTCATGATGAAGTAGATGCTTTTGTCATAGCCTTAGCAACACATGCATCAGAAGATGTGTGCTTGATAGATTCACATGCCTCTTTCCATATGGCCTCTCATAGAGGTTGCTTTTCAAAGTATGAAGAGTTTGATGATGAGAATGTGTATCTAGGTGATGAATCTCAAATGAAGATTGTTGGTCATGGAATAGTTAAGATTTGATTGTTTGATGAAAGTGAAGTGGATTGACGATTTCCTGTATATGCCTAGTTTGGCACAATCCACCTACTTTTAGTTTACTAGTTGAATGATGTGCACGTGCAATTTGTTTTATCAAGTAGTGGATGTAAGATGACAAGAGGCTCTATGATATTTTCTAAGGGTGCTTAGATTGGCACCTTGTATAAGTTGGATGCATGCATGGTTTAGTATAATAGTGCTTTTGTGAAGTCCAAGAAAAGGACTTTAGATTCTTCATCCTGACCATCAAATCAAGTAGAAAAGAAGACTATTGTTTCTACATTTGATGGTCATTATTTCTGGCCCTACCTAAGGGTGTAAATGCTTTGGAGATGAAGCTCCCAACTGAGAAGATAATATTATGGAAGTAGAGAATCAGTTACATTAATGTTCAACGTTGAGATTGGTTTTCATTTGATCTCACGTCCATCATCCTCATCTACCTTTATATAGTCTATAACACATTCTTCATTATTCCTTGCAGCTTCATCAACCCATTCCCTATCTTTGAATGCATTAATAATTGTATTTTCATCGTCTAGGAGTCATAGCAAAATTTAGCCTTCTTACCTTTGCCTATCTTCTAGGATAGGTGATTGGTGATTACAAATTTGCTATCCCATATGAATTTCCATACAACCAAGCCACTAGAAAAATTGGCCAAAGTTAAAATTATGCAAGGATCTTCGTTGTCCAAATATTTTCTCCTTATAATTTTGCACCAAGGCTTCTCAATTTCTTTGAAGACTTCCAATGTTAACTTCACCCCAAGGGCCAAGTTTTGAAGCTTTATATGTCTCAACCCCGCACCACCATCATCTTTAGGTTGACATGTTGTTTCCTAATTGATCAAGGGGATTCACTTAACTTCTTTATCTCCTTGTGGAATTTTTTCATGAAGCTTTCTAGAGAGGTAATGACTCTTTTTGGCAATTTAAAACATGACATTGTATAGCTTGGCAACACTGAAATAACTGGTTTGATCATTAGAATCCTTCTCGCCTAAGAAAGCCACTTATTTTTCCAGGCTATAGTCCTCATATCAAATTTGTTTATGATATCCTTCCAATATGCTAATGTAGACACATAAAATTGACTAAATTAATATTTAATTAATTATGTCTTTATTGCATGGTTAATTTAATTAATCCTATTAGTCTACCACTACCTTTAAATTAATTAAATTATATTTTATTAATATCCCCTTTCCATTTCTTCCAAATATTGATTTATTTCAATAAATCAAACTCACCTTTATGGAATATTCCATTTTTATCTCTAATCCTAATCAGCTAAATTAATCCATGATTAATTAGGCTAATTTAGTGATTCCTACAAACCTATCATCCAATCCCCTCATTATCCTAATTAATCCAAAGCCTAACCAATGTTAGTATTTATTCAAATTAAAAATAGTACACATCTACCCAAACCCACATGTGACTCACAAGTCACTTAACATGTCCACATCACTTTTGACAAAGGGTTTCTCACACGTGTAAGGATGCTCTTCCCCATAGAGCCACCCTACTCTTTCCTCTTTTGGCCTATGTGTCATAAACTCTCTTCCACTATCCCTTACACATTTCCACAAGTGTTTCCACTTGTCACCTCTTGGACTTCCCAAGATTTGCTCACACATGTGTGAGCACACTTACCCTTGCGCCCACTTCTCCTTGTCACAAGGCTAAGATTTCAAACCTGGGACCACATTCCCTTTCAACCTTATCCCTTGATCAATCTTCAATATTGACCATCGATTTCCAAGCCTCAAACTCTATAAATTGATCCTTTATCCATCAATCAATCATCCACTTTTTAAGCATCCTGATGGTGGCTTTTTATCCACTTATCATAGCACAATCATAATGCCCATTTTGATCTATCATATCTACATCCATCATCTATGTTATGCTAGTTGAGAGCATTCCACACTTAACCCTACTCAATCTCCCACTCTTCATTTGACAACCTCAAAGCAACGCGGTTCGTGGAGACGAGGAGGACAAGGAATACCAAAATGGTGTAGGGAGCATCATGAGTGAATTATTTATTTATGTTCATGTTTCTCATTTATGCTTTTTTATACTTTCTTGATATCGCCTTTAAGATGGTTTTGATTTATATTGATTACAAATCTTGCTTGACCATTTTGACATGATACGTATGATGAACCCGACGTGAATCAAATATGCAACCTTATGAGATCTCCATGTTTAAGATGGTTTCGTTGTTATGAGCTCTCCATGTATATAATTGCTTTGTTGCAATTAGTTGGCTCTTGGTTTTTGGGTGACCCATTTCCTTAAATATTGACTAGTATTTGACTTGTTTATTCTTGAGGCTTCGCACCTGTCAATTGCATTGGCTCCTACATTTTCATACTAGAGTGAGTTCCAAAGCCTGTTTACGAAATCCATCTAATGCATATCCAGCAGGCAACACATTCCATACTATGACATCTTCGTGAGAAGTAGCACCTGTTACTTGCATTTTTTTTAAAGCATTAAAACATATGCAAAAATAATACAAGACTATTTTCACTTGCCTTTGCTGGAAAGGGCTAAGAAAAATCATACATTTTATATGCCCTATTTCAAAGCCCACGTGGGGGGCTAAAGGAGTAAAATATATTTTTACCTTAGTATTCTTTGTTTTGAAGAATAGTTTTTTTTAGATGAGTTTTAAAAAAAAAGTAGTTTTTTTTTTTGCTGTTAAAATAGTTTTTAAAATAGCTTTGTTATTAGTTTTTTTATGTTTTTTTTAAAATTAGATTTATTTTTTGGTTATTAGTCTTTAATTTAGATTTTAAATTAGTTTTTAATTTGATTTTTAGATTAGATTTAAATTAGTTTGTTAATTTAGATTTAATTTTGTTTGTTAGTTTTAAGTGTGATTTTTGTTTGTATGATTATATTGGTTGGTTCAATTAAATTTTTGGTTATTTCAAGCTAATTTTGACTTTGGAAACTAATTTTGTGTTTACATCTTGTGCAGAACATCAAGGAGCGTCTTTCTAACACATTGTTGCAGGTGTTGAAAGTGTCAAATTTGCAAATTTTTCTTTAACACGTTCTAATTGGGAAAAATGATCAATCCTAGGATAGTCAAACATTTCGCAATATGGGTTAAAATGAACAATCACATTGCTATCTTGGTTTAAAATGAACATTCACATTGTCTTATTTTGGACAACAATTTGGCTAAAAAGAACACTTCATTTTTCTATCTTGGCTAAAAAGAACACCATTGTTGTTGGAGAAACATCTCTAAGTAGCAAATAGATCACATTGCGATGATGGGTTAAAAAGAACAAGTGTCTTTTGTGTTTGGCACGCTTGTGCAAATTGGAAGAGTGGCCCCAATTCTAACACACAGTATCCTCTCCCTTGGCTCTCGTGGTTCTAGGTGCAAGAGAAAAGTGTTAGTAACACTCGAAATTTTTCTTTTTTTAAGATAGGCCTGCCAAGGGACACATCACCCTTGGAACGACCTTGAGCGATAAATCCCCCGAGCCACTAAATAAATCAGGTGAGAGCGAAAGTTGTAGCCTTAGGTGTATCTATTCCTACAATGTAATTTACTGAAAGGACATATGGGCCCCACCGTGATTTACTAGGCTCTTAAGTGAGTCACTACATAATGAACTTACATCTAAAGACATCGAATATTACTAGACACCTCTTATTTTAGAAACCCACCCATTCTATTGATTGAGGATATTTGTGAAAAGTTCAGTGCAAGAGCATAGAAGGTTTTTCTCCCAAGATACTCACCATACATATTTCCTTAAGTAGAAACAAGGCTTTTTAAAAAGCTACTTGTAGCTTGATGAAAGTGGTGACTCCCCGATCATAGGGACCACCTCTCTGTTATGCTCATACAAGACTTAGTATATCACATCCTTACCTACCACAATGAGATACATAAGGTATGTAGTACCAAAGTCGAAGAGATACAACAGGCCATTACCTTAGGGATAAAAAGTGTTTGAGTTGTCTTCATCTTGTTTCATACCATTGGAAATTTTGGCCGACTTTAGGCCTATGAACATACACGCATTATCAGGGTCAAAAAGTTCATGAATGGGTTGATTTAGACCCACACCTTTTGTGCCATTTTTGAAAGGGAAAGAATATGTGCTTGTGTGCTTGATGTGTTTTTCTTGTCAAAGAAATCAAACATTTGAAACAAGTTACACCCCAAAAATGATCTAATCAAACAAAACAAACAATCTAGAAAAATCCATCAATGCTTCATGTTTGGATTACTATCAAACACGCCAAGAAGTCAATTTATTAAAAAACAAAAAGAAGCAAAGTGAAAAGAAAACCCAAAAGAAAAGAAGCTTCTTTTACAAGACCACAAGATTTTGTTGAAACATCGCACTTTC
This sequence comes from Cryptomeria japonica, assembly GCF_030272615.1. Lineage (NCBI taxonomy): Eukaryota > Viridiplantae > Streptophyta > Pinopsida > Cupressales > Cupressaceae > Cryptomeria > Cryptomeria japonica. The sequence continues at coordinate 557,728,490 of NC_081408.1, read as the reverse complement.
ATCCATCGACATCACGGTTTTAGTCACGGTTTTACTGACGACTTTGAATTACTCCATCATACATTCCACAACCCACAATCACTTATTAGAGATTTCTAGGTTCACATAATCCTCCTACATTTTCTTCCATCTTTCTCAATTCAAAATCATTTCCAAAATCAATCATCAAATTCATAGTCCCTTATTAGAAATTCCAAGGTTCACATTCATTCCAAAGTTCACAATCCAAACATCAAAAATCCATTCAACTCTCAACACAAAGAGGTCTTGTCCTTAGTTCTTTCAGATATTGCTTATCATACCAACAATATTACTTTCTAGTGTGTCTCTACATCTAGGATCAATCATCCTAAGGGACATTACTAAGCATCATAGATAGGTTAAAACTAATTCATGAGTGCATCCTCTCATTACTAGGTAGCTTGGGATTGTGACAACACAAACCTTGCTACACCTCATCTCACAATTGTTAAAACATCAATCAAGCAATTCTAAAGAGGACTTTGTTGATACCCAGCCTTTAGTGTAAGAGATCAAATATCCACAAACACTTCAAACTCATCATCATCATCACAAAATCTTGGAGCTATAAGAAGGGATCACCCATCCACTTTTTCATTCATCTCATTCTCAAAACACACTTTAACATGGTTGAGACTAGAGATCAATATCAAAGACACAAACAAAGTGAAATGCACCCAGAATCGGAAGAGGATGAAGAACTCAACAACCCCTTCCATCATGACAAATTTTTAGGGGGAGAAGGCCTAGATTCTCCCACACAAGAGGAAATTGAGCGAGCAACACATAACCCACAATTTAACAAAATCTTTGCTGAGATTCTTAGAGGGAATGTTGATGCTCATTTCGTAAGACTTGATCGAGAGGGTGCAAAATTCCCTTTAAATTTTGACTTATCACAAATTCGAGAAACACTAGAGCAAGCCCAAAATAGTCACCACAATGAGATAAGACATCAAAATACCCACAGTTACGATGACACCTATCACCAAAGGAACCATCCACCTCCTCCCACAAGAATGGATATGTTGAGACAACAAATACAAGACCTCACACAACAAGTCAATTCATAAAGTTCACAAAAACAATACACTCTCGAAGATATTTGTCCCTATTCATTTGATAGGAACATGATCATGCCTCCTTTCCCATGCAATTTTGAAACACCAAAATTTGATAAATACAAAGGGAAAGGAGATCCAGGGGACCATGTGAGAGAATTTTACTCTGCATGCTTAGAGGTGGCATATGACGAAACATATTTAATGCACCTTTTCCCTCAAATTTTAGGTGGATCAGCCATGAAATGGTTTTCACGCTTGCCTGGAGGAATAAGGACATTTGAGGACCTAGTAAAAAAAATTATCACTCATCATTCACATAACATAGAACGTGATGTTTCCATGGCTGATCTATGCAATACAAAACAAAATAATGGAGAGTTATTCTCAACATTCTTACAAAGATAGAGACACCTTTCTAATCGACGTTCCTTTCCCATTCCTGAAGAATAATTAATTAAATTTTTTATTTCAAACTTAAATGAGGAAATGGAATTTTACTTAGAAATCACATGTTCAAACTCTTTCAAGGATGTCATAGCCGAAGGACTTAAAATTGAGAAATCTCTTATCAAGAAGGTACTTGTCCAAATTTACAAGGACAACAAGGATGGTCCATGACCAGCCTACAATAGTGAAGACCAAATTTTGGTCCAAAAGCAAAAACACTGTTAAAGATGGTGTGGTAGACGTAAGAACTATCAAAATCGCCCAACGCATAGTCAAAATTGCGGGACAAACAGATAATCGTAACAATGCAATATCAATCAAGGTCATCCCCCAAACTATTAAAGTAATCAACCTTCCAACACACAACAAGAGACACCTAAAAATAGGTACTCTAGCTACAAACTCAATCGAACATATAAATCCTTGGGAGAACCTCTTGAAGTGGTATTACGATAACTTCTATCTTCCAATCTTATCACGTTGCCTAGAACATCAGATTATGAGCCTCAAGTTAAACCTCCATGGTGGAGGGATAATGAGTATTGTGAATTTCACAAAGGAAAGGTTCATAAGACAAATAATTATCATTGACTAAAGGACATTGTTCAAGACCTTGTTGATCGAGGTGATATAGAAGTCGATGGTCACAATGCAAAAACTTCCAACAGGGATCATACCATGTTCAAGAATCCGCTCCCATCATATGAGAAAGGAGGTCCATCCCATCAAGGTAAGAACCAAGATAACACGACAGACTGTACATGTGCAACATATACATATACTGTCAATAATATTTATGATGCCAATGGAAAAGTTTCTACCATTACCATCAAAGGAAAAGATCTTGCATGCAATGTTGTTACTCGCCATTGCAAACTTGTATTACCAGGAGCACCATCAAAAGCAACATACATGCCTAAACATTATAGTCTTGTTGATCAACTAGATAAAACTCCCACTCATTTCGATACTAGAGTTGTTGTGCCTATCACCCTCACACAAAGCTATCTTAGACCAAGCTCTCCAAGAAGTGTCAGTTCCATCAAACCTAAACACTAATCAATTTCAAGCCATGGTTGGAAGTCTCAAATCATCACCATGTCTCACTTTCACTAAGAGTGATGATGTATCCTTTCAGTAGCCACATAATGCCCCTCTACACATTGAGGGATTCATACATCAACATAGAATCAAGCGAGTATTGATTGACAATGAAGCTGGTCTTAACAAATCAGTTAGTTTCAGATGAGATACAAGTAGCAGTGGACTTTCAATAAATCAAATCTTTTAGTAGACTTTGGCAACAACATGGTTTTCAACATTATCTATCCTTTATTAGGATGACAACATTGTGACCAAATCAAACATGTTAACATATGTGGTAAGAAACACAAATAACTTGAGGATTTTATTATGTGTTGGTGTCAAGTCTTGGTTTTCTTTTGATTTTATCTTTTGGTGACATTTCTTTTAGCTTTTTCAGGATGCCTCTGACTAGAGATTATATCTCCAAGATGTATTTGACTAGAAAGGTGAGGATGGGATATGTTCACCTATTGTTTTATTATCTGTGGATTGTCTCTTAGTAATGCAATGACTTGTCCAAGGATATAAGGACACTGTGAGTCTAGTGTGAATTGGGGAATTCCTTGTTTGCGACTGTTTGATCTCCATGCAAATGGGTACAATGACTTTCTGGGTCCAACCTATACCTCGATGTTCATAACCTATTTACCATAATAAATATCAATGATGATAAAGAACAAGAATCTCTTTCACTTCCATATCTTCTACCTTTCATCCCCCTTTCGTGATTGAACTCCATTGTCCTTCCTTGAGTCCATGTAGCCCGCTATCACACGACTGATTATAATGACATGCCATAAATATTTGCATTTCATGTGGTGTCTACCTGCATCATCACATGATCACATATCTCATTTCATACATACATATAGATATCACAATCGCATCACATCTTGCATATATCATTGGTGAGTGTTTGCATCTGCATATAAACCTAGAAAAAGAAGACAAATATATTGCATTTCATCATGTACATATTTGCATCCATATCATAAGCATCATAAAATCACCATAAAGCATATAGAAACATAAACACATATAACACATGCATATAGCTTCCGCAAGGATGGATCATCTCATCTCATATATATCAAAATAATAAAGTGTCATGATACAATGATGTCAAAATCTCATATGGCTACAAAATTACCCAAAGGTGTCTACATCATCATAAAAAATTTGATACAAAATGGGATCCAAGAGAGCTATGATGAAGACCCTACCTTAGAGCTAGTATGCCTCGAAGGAATCTAAGCTCCGGAAGGACCAGCCCCTAGATCATCTTGTTTGTCCCCTCCTGTAGACCCTGTGGGACCATCTTTTCACCAAAGCAGTTAACAATCTTGTGTTTGCCCAAATCACAGGCATATACATAATGTATCTCAATCCCATCGCCTTGATCATGACGTGGTCCTCAACAGTCAAATTTGTTCGTAACTATTGTGTCACAGGGAATCTCTCTCTAGACTCAATCTGGGGTAAGTACTCTTGCATCCAATCAAATCGATCGTGTCAATCCTAGTCGTACTCATGTTCATCACATAGTGTTACTTATCTTATCCTATCCTATCCTAGAGGTATCTATGCCCATCACATGGTACTGCTCATCAAGCTCTATCCTAGTGCTTATGTCTATCACATGGCACTGCATCTTAGTGTATATGTTTATCACATTGCACTATATCCTATCTTGCTAGAGTATTCACCGGATTTTATCAATTTGATGACTTATCCTACACTCAACTTCGCAAAACTACCTGTTTAGGGCACCTGTTGAGTGAATCCTCTCAGCAACTTATCTAAATGGCAACGTATGTTTATCACATAATTGTCAGTTCTAGCCTTAATTTCAGTTGTCTTCCTCAGGGCACCAGTTGAGCGAATCATCTCAGCATCTTATACAATTGATAGCGTATGTTCATCACAAAACTATCAATTTTGGCCTTTTAAGACATAGACACGATTTTGTTGATTCCTCTTGAGTCAGTCTTTTTCCTGTGTGACCTTATCATCCTATTTTGTCAGTCCTTTTTAGCGTTTCTTTCTTATCAAGAGATTGTTTTCAATCTTTTCAAACATTTTCATCCAATCTCTTGAGGGGGCATATCATTCCCATCATGGGGTAATTGTGTATCATCTTATCTTTGATGGTATGATGAAAGAATAAGTATCTGGTAGATTACTTAGAGTGGGGGGGGGCATGAATCAGTAAACTGAAAAACTAATACAAACTTCCCAATCTCAAATTCAAACTCACAAAGTAAACTTACACTATCAAGATCAATACTCATAAGAATACTCAACATCAACTAGTTAAATATTATAACAACTTAACAGTAAACAACTTCAATCTTGTAAACATCAAAATTCTTAATCATATATCAATATATTCCATCTCTCAATGCTTCCAGTTATCATTCCTTATCAGAATAGTTAAGTAGTTAATCAAATCAACAAATAAGATCATAACCACAACAACATTCACCACTTGACACAAATGATTATACGTGGAAAACCCAAATAGGTAAAAACCATGGTGAGATGAGACTCACAAGATAGCTATCTGAACTCTTCTGAAGTTCACCCTATTAGGAGCCACGCCTGTTAAAACTTTTACAATAAGTCCTGTTAAGAACTGATCCTGTTAGGAATCACCCGGTTACAGGATTTACAAAATGCCTTGATAAAAAGAAAATACCCTATTAGGAGTAACCTCGGTAGAGGATTTGAGAATCCAAGCTAATGGACCACCTTGTTAGAGGATTTAAGAAGTAACCAAGCTTGTTAGAGCTTACCCAGTTAGGGGATTTCACTTTTGCTGTAATTGTTAGAAAACCATAGGTTTTCTTGATCTATTTGAATAACACTACATTTGCTTGATCAAATCCTTTTAAGCTTCAATCTACCTTTACTCAAACTGCAAATCCATTCTCCATTTAGGCAACCACACACTCAACTGATTTCAACCAACACTTTGCCAACAACTTTACAAACAACTTCATCGACCTTAAATACAAATCAATTAGGTCGGTAACACAACAAAAACCTAATTCTCTCATAGATATTACAAACAAATTGGTTCAAGTGTGACCGTTGGATTTACATAGCAATCTATACACATTCTTCAAGAAAATTCAAACCACTCCATGATCACTTCTTCAAAGGACTTGTAACTCATCACGCAATATGCATTACATGCAATTCACTTTTCTCATTCCCTAGACAATAAAACAAATGAACAAATGCGCCAATGCAATCTGAACTTATCCTCATACAATGATCACACATGTCGCCATCATTACTGCTCATCATTAGATCTTAAACCAACAAACTTGATTGGTTAGGGTTTAACAAAAAACAACTGGTAGGGTTTACCGGTTGCATTGCATAGAAAGGGTTTAACCTTATATACTGGTTTACCGGTTCAACTCACAAACTAACATACTAGTTTACAACATCTTCCTCAAAGCTCTTCCTACCGGTTACAAGACAATGTCAATAACAACAAATATCAGCAATATCATAAATACCATTACCAGTTCAATTGACATCAATGACAACATATCATATCATTAATGCAATCATCATGCAAATGCCAACAATCTCTCCCTTTGGAATTGATGGCAATACAAATATCAATGCCTCTAATTGATGCTATGAATGGTGAATAGGAATCCTGGTTTACATTACCAAGTATTCACCATGCTTTGTCTATCTTCAGCCTCTCGCTGGTTTCCCTTTGCCAGTAACATAATTCTTCTCCCCCTTTGGAAACAATGCCAAATTGAAAGTAAAACATGTAATATCAAAATTTCACTGTGCATCAACAACATACTACAACTTGATGCTCCCCTTATGGAATACATCCACTTCTTCATCAATCCATGTAAAATTTTGCAAGTGATTTAGGGATTGATGCAATCAACATCGTTCTCAACTAACTTCATGAAGAGGGACAACCCCCAAATGACTTCTAAGATACTTAAAAGTGGTCTTAGGCAGAGGTTTGGTAAAATATCTGCAAGCTGCTCCTTGGTAGAAACTCTAAGATAACATCTTTACTTTGAAATTTTTCCCTCAAGAAGTGATACTTCAATTCAATGTGCTTGGTGTGAGCGTGCAAAATAGGATTCTTAGAAATATTAATGGCACTTGTATTATCACATAAAATATTTATAGGTTATGAGATCTTCATCTTAAAACCTTCCAAAATGTGCCTCATCCAAATAGCCTGTGTGCAATTCATATAAGCTACAACATACTCAGCTTCATCAGTAGATTGTGAAGTACAACTCTGCTTCTTACTACTCCATGAAACTAGCCTTCCTCCTAGAAAGAATGTTCTACCGGTAGTAATTTTCCGGTCATCAACATTTCCTGCCCAATTAGCATCTATATATGCCTTCAAATCAAAGTTTCCTCCATATGAATACCATAACAGATACCTAAAAATTCTCTTGGTTGCTATCAAGTGTGTTTCCTTTGGATTCTTCTGAAATCTAGCAACTATACCAACCGCATGGGCAATATCTAGTTTGCTGTGAACAACATAGTATAATTTGCCAATCATTGACCTGTATTCCTTTTCATCAACAAACTTAGATTCATCTTCCTTAGATAACTTACAACCTGTAACCATTGGTGGTCCAACTAGTTTACAATCACTCATGCCAAAAGTCTTCAAAACCTCTTTCACATACTTAGATTGAGTAATGAAAATACCATTCTTCATTTGTATCTGCAAGCCTATGAAATTTTTTATTTCCCCTACTAAAGACATTTCAAACTCATTTTTCATTTCATCTGCAAAATTGTTTCTCATGAAATCATTACCTCCAAAAATAATATCATGAACAAATACTTCACTGACCAGTATTTCATCACCTTCAGACTTGAGATAAATATTATTATCATCATTGGTTCTTGTAAATCCTATCTTCATCAGATGTGTATGTAGTCATTCATACCATGCTCTGGGTGCTTGCTTTAATCCATACAAAAATTCATGCAATCTGCATACCATGTCTTTCTCATTAGTCAATGCATAACCATATGGTTGCTCTATGTATACCTCTTCTTCCAATATCCCATTCAAAAATACAGACTTAACATCCATCTGATATACCTTGAACTTTTTATGGGCTGCAAATGCAAGTAAAGTTATGACACCTTCCAGTCTTGCTACTGGTGCAAAATTTTTGCCATAATCTTCTCCTTCTTCTTGAGCATAACCCTTGCAAACTAATCTTGCCTTGTTGTGAAATACAACACCATCTTCATTTAACTTGTTTTTGAATGCCCATTTGGTACCTAAAACATTCTTGTTTATAGGTCGGGGTACTAGGGTCAAGTGTTGTTCTTCTCAATTTGATCAAATTCCTCCATAGCTTTAACCCAATAATCATCACCAAATGCCTCCTTAGCACTTCTAGGTTCAATGGTGGAGATCATGCAAGAGTTCTCTCTTATTCTCCTTCTAGCTAGTACTCCAACATCCTTATCCCTAATAATCTGCTCAGGACTATGGTCCAGTCTTACATACCTAGGAATAACATGATCATTCTCTTCAAGTTCAGCTTCTTCATTATCATCTTCTTCTGAATTTATTTGTTCTGGTTGAACAAGTACATCAGAATTTGCTTTACCGGTTTTTGATTTAACAGTTTCAGGTTCCAAAAGAAAAATGCAAGGATCTTCATCCTTTTTCTCCGAACTGGTTCCTTCTAAGACTTCAGGACATTCATCTACTCAAACATCAACACTCTTAATAATTCTCTGTGTTTGGTTGTTGAAGCATTTGTAGGCCTTACTCTTGGTGGAATAGCCAAGAAAAGTGCCTTCATCACTATTATCTTCAAACTTGCTTATGTAATCACCTCTTTTAATAAAACATTTGCTAACAAATATCTTAAAATAGCTAACATCAGGTGATCTCCCATACCAATATTCATAAGAAGTCTTGTCCTTACCTCTTTTCATAAGAACTCGATTCATTGTGTAGATAGTTGTACTTACAACATCTTTCCAAAAAAATTTTGCTACACTTCCTTATATCAACATTGTCCTAGCAACTTCAACCACTGGCTAGTTGTTCCTCTCTGCTATACCATTTTGTTGTGGTGTCCTTGGTGCAGAAATTTGTCGCTTGATACCATTCTCATCATAGTACTTTGTGAATTCCTTAGAAGTAAATTCACCACCTTGATCTGTTCTCAAACATTTTATCTTTTTGCCACTCTCTTTCTCAGCTAAGGTCCTGAATGCCTTGAATTTACTAAAAGCTTCATTCTTATCTTTCAAGAATGTGACCCACATCATCCTTGAACAATCATCAGTGAAGATCATAGAAATATCTATCACCTTGAATGCTTCTTGTTCTTATTGGTCCACATAGATCTGTATGAACCAAATCTAACAAGTGCTCTGCTGAGAAGGACTTGCTCTTGAAAGTTGAAGAAGTCATCTTTCCTAACTGACATTCTTTACAAAGAGCATTAACTGGTTTGTCTAGTTGAGGTAGACCACTTACTGTCTTGGAATTGCTCACTTTAACAATATTATCAAACTTTATATAACAAAATCTCATATGCCAAAGCCAGCTATCATCTATCTTTGCAATCAAACAGTTGCTAACTTTAGGATTAAGATGAAATAGATTACCTCTAGTTTGTTTCCTGGTTGCAATCAATTCACCATTGTTGTCAAAGATTTTGCACATACCATTTCTAAACTCTAGTGGGTATCCTGTGTCATTATGTTGTGCCACACTCAGAAGATTGTGCTTTAAGCCTTCTTCCCATTAAGAGAAATAACTCCCTTACCTTTAACCATACAGGGTGAGTCATTGTCAAATTTGACAACACCGCCATCAAATTCCTTCAAGGAAAGAAATTTGCTCCGATCACCGGTCATGTGATGTGAATAACCACTATCAATGATCCAATCATCAGAGTTATCCATCCTGGACACTAGTGCCTTTTGATCTAATATCTCTTCCTTAATAGCTACAAACACAATATCTTCACTAGCATCATCATCAAATTCTTCATCAGTAATACCACTATCAACCTCTATAATACAATCTCTCTTTCCTTTTCCCTTATACTTCTTGAGTTTGTCTCTCTTGTATTCATTTTCACAATTAGGGCAGTTAGTTGTTATATGACCAATCTTGTTGCATGCAAAAGATTTTAAAGGTAGTTTACCTCTATATTTACCAGTGCCTCTAGGAAGTCATTTTGCCAACAATGCTTCAAACTCCACTAAGCTTCCTTCATCATCAGCATCTCTGCTGGATCTAGATTCATAACCATGACAAGTATCTCTACTTTTTCTCATAGATGGGTTAGAGACAAAATCTCTGAATGCAGATTCTGATTTCTGTACACTACCATCATAACTGTTTAATTCAAAAGCAGTAAGTTTGCCAATGATAGAGTCAAGAGTTACCTTAGTTTTGTCAATAGACTTCAGCTCCTGAATAGCTGCAACTCGGATAGCATAGACCGGTGGCAGGGTTCTTAATACCTTACTAATCACTATGGCATCTTCCACTTTCCCTCCTGCACTCTTTATTTCACCAACTATCTCTTTTATCCTTTGACCATATTGCTGGATATTCTCACCTTCAGACATCCTCATTTCATCAAACTTTCCTCTTAGACTCTCCTCTTTAGATCTTAACATGTTCATCACCGCTATAAATCTCTTCAAGTTTTTTCCATACTTCATATGCAGTTTCAAGACCATGAACATCTACATATTCAACATCAGACAAGGAACTGATAATAGCCTCCAATGCTTGATGATTTTCTTGTTGTTCTTTCTTTTGATCATCAGTCAGAGTTCCAGTAGGTACAATATACTTAGTTTCTATATGATCCCAATACTGACTTCCTAGACTCTTAATGTAAATCTTCATTTTGTTGCTCCATGTCCTATAGTTATCTTTATTGAACTTCGAACCTTCCTTCTTCACCATGATCTACAAGATCTTTTCTCAAGTTGTTAGGCTTTTAGGTTAAAGAGGACCTAAGATGCTCTGATACCAATTGATGGTATGATGAAAGAATAAGTATCTGATAGATTATTGAGAGGGGGGGTGAATCAGTAAACTGAAAAACTGATACAAACTTCCCAATCTCAAATTCAAACTCACAAAGTAAACTTTCACTATCAAGATCAATACTCATAAGAATACTTAACATCATTCGATTAACTGTTATAACAACTTAACAATAAACATCAAAATGCTTAATCATTATTCAATATATTCCATCTCTCAATGCTTCCAGTTATCATGCCTTATCAGAACAGTTAAGTAGTCAATCAAATAAAAAAATAAGATCATAACCACAAAAACATTCACCACTTGACACAAATGTTTATATGTGGAAAATCCAAATAGGTAAAAACCACAGTGAGATGAGACTCACAAGATAGCTACTTGAACTCTTATGAAGTTCACCCTTTTAGGAGCCAAGCCTATTAATTCTTTTACAATAAGTCCTGTTAAGAATTGATCCTGTTAGGAATCGCTCGGTTAAGGGATTTACAAAATGCCTTGATAAAAAGCAAATACCCTGTTAGGATTAACCTTGGAAGAGGATTTGAGAATCCAAGCTAATGGACCACCTTGTTAGAGGATTTAAGAAGTAACCAAGCTTGTTAGAGCTTACCCGGTTAGGGGATTTCACTTATGTTGTAATTTTTAGAAAACAACAGGTTTTCTTGATCTGTCTAAATAGCACTACATTTGCTTGATCAGATCCTTTTAAGCTTCAATCTGCCTTTACTCAAACTGTAAATCCATTCTCCGATTAGGCAACCACACACTCAACTGATTTCAGGAAACACTTTGCCAACAACTTTACAAACAACTTCATCGACCTTAAATACAAATCAATTAGGTCGGTAACACAACAAAAACCTAATTTTCTCATAGAGATTACAAACAAATCGCTTCAAGTGTGACCGTTGGATTTTCATAGCAATCTATACACATTCTTCAAGAAAATTCCAACCACTCCATGATCACCACTTCATCGGACTTGTAACTCATCACACACTATGCATTAGATGCAATCCACTTTTCTCATTCCTTGGACAATCAAACAAATGAACAAACGAGCCAAAATAATATGAACTTATCCCCATACAATGATCACACGTGTTGTCATCATAACTGCTCATTATTAGATCTTAAACCAACAAACTTGATTGGTTAGGGTTTAATAAAAAACAACTGGTAGGGTTTACCGGTTACATTGCATAGAAAGGGTTTAACCTTATACACCATTTTACCGGTTCAACTCACAAACTAACATACCGGCTTACAACATCTTCCTCAAAGCTCTTCCTATCGGTTACAAGACAATATCAATATCAACAAATATTAGCAATATCATAAATATCATTACCAGTTCAATTGACATCAATGACAACATAACATATCATTAATGCAATCTTCATGCAAATGCCAACAATCTTATCTTCTTTGAGCCAACGCGACAAGCTGCATCGTCTCAAAGCGGGGCAAAATGTAGACACCTAAAATTGTCTTGTCTAATTAAATAAATATATATTTTTATTTAATTATTTTATCCTAAGTCTTTTATTAATTAAATAAATTTTTATTTATTTAATTAATTCATTAATCCTCTTCTAAGGCTTTCCTCATTTAAATAAATACTTTTATTTATTTAATTGATCCCACTTTCTCTATTAATTAAATAAATCTTTATTTATTTAATTAATTCATTAGCCTTTTCTACCCATGACACATGTCATTCATCTCTTAATTCCTACACTACCTACCCCCTTTATCATTTTATTATTTCTTCTACCTACCCTTTAATCCTAGCCGGTCATTTATCTTTTACACCTCTTATTCTTATCCTTGCATTTCTTATAGTGTCTTCTATATAAGAAAATACTCTTCTTCATTATCAATCCTAATCAACTAATGAGCACACTAATTATGCAATCAAGCCTTTTAGCGATTAAGCTATCAACCACATTTATGTTCTTTGTTGAGCTCTTGTGCACACATAAAATCTAAGAGCAAATATATCAAGCAAGATCAATGGAGATAGGAAGACAATGAAGATTGAAACCCTACTAGACATGTGAATGCTATATCTTGTTTTATTTTATTGATTTGCATGATCTTAGGTATCTCTATTGGTATTGATGAATGTTTCATTGTAGGACTTAGATTGTTTGTGGTTGGATCTTTATGGTTTTACAATAGTTTATCATCACTTTTCACATATACAATAATAATTCAAAATTAAAGTAATTAAGAATTATAATAAATATTTTTATTACAATATTATAAAGGCAAGTACTCACTGGTGGTACTTGTGTATATATTGAAACAAGTGCCACATAGTGGCTAGTACTTGTCGTTGTTAGTTTTCTAATTATTGTAATTGTAATCTTAGTCTTAGATGTAATTACAATTATAATTATAATTTTAAGGTTTTTTAATAAATTAATTATTAAAAGTAATTATTATTATTATTATTTTATTTTTACAATACACTAAGTTTATAATATATTATAAATTTACAATAAATTTAATATATCAAAATACATATTTTGTAATAGATTTATTGATAATATATTAATTTACAATATATCAACTTTACAAAAGATTTAATGAAAACTTTTAATATATTTTAAATTTAATAGATTTATTGAGATTGTAAACTTGATAAATTAAAAAATAATAATAATTGATTTTAATGATTAATGTATTATAAATATTTATTAATTTTAAAATTCAATTTATGAATAACCACTTTTCAAATATTTAATTTTCATCATTAAAAATTCATAATAGTAATCTAAGTTCTATTAACATATTGTAAATTTAATAGATTTATTTTTAGTTGCTAATTACTTTATTGCTATTTTAATATTCACGGATATTTTAAAACTTTAAAATTAAACAAGTGTCATGTAGTGGCTAGTACTTGTTGTTTAGATTTGTAATAGTAATTGAGTATGTTTTTTTCAAACAATTATCAAATAGAAGAGATTAATAATTTTGTAACATTAACTTTAATTGAATCCTAATCCTAATTAAGTTGTAATCTTATTTGAACCCTAACTATAATACTAATTAAATATTAATTATAAATTTAATTGAATCCTAATTTTAATGCATAATAATTCGTAACATAAATGGAACACTAATCTTAACCCTTATCCTAACCCTATTTTAACTCTAATAAAAGTCTTGTCTCTAATTTCAATTATAATTTTAATCTTAATTGAATTGTATTCCAAACCTCTTTGAATCCTAACCATAATTTGACCCTAACACTAAATCAAAAGTTTTGCCTATATGTCTAATTGATACTTAACCCTAACTCCAATTTAACTGTATACCTAACCCTTACTCTAACCATGTTTTAACTATAACCATAATTTAACTCTAACTCAAAAATTTATTTTATAACCTTAATTAAACATTAATTGAATCATAGTCCTAACCCTAATTGAACCCTACTCCTATTTAAATTCTAACACTAAGCTATAAATCTAACCCTAATTGAAATATAATGCTATCCCTTTTTGTAATAGTAATTGAATATTTTTTTTTTCAAACAATTTGCAAATAGAAGAGATTAATTAAAAGAATTATATAATTAATTATATAAAATTAATTTATTTAATTTTTTCAATTAGAATACTTCTATAATTTAATATTTATTTGAGAATGTGACAGATCATAGTAGTAAAGAAAATATAAATAAATTTATTACATTATATTAATATTTATTATTTCACAATTAATTAATAATCAATTAATTCTAGCATCAAAATATTTTCACCTAGTTTCAATAATAAAGGTAAAATTTATTAGTTTTTGATATTAAAAAGCAGCCAAAATGCAAGGGGGTTGACCCATAGGAACATTAAGAAGATCAATGGCAAGACCACTAACTACATATAAACAACAGAGTTACAACCTTTTGCCTCTATCAAAAACAACTATCATTCTACGAGAGTTTATCAGAATTATAGTAATAAGCAGAGTTTTAGATATTTGCCACGCAGGGCAATAAACATGGAAAATTAAACAAAAGCATATGCTAAACCTATCCGCCCAAAGGCTACTAACCATAAACAAAAAACTAGTATCCCTCCGCATTCAGAGCATTACTTCTTTTTTCCATGGCTCCTCTTGGGGAGGAGCTTTCTTGCCCATTCCTTGGTGAGAAATTTGAACAGGGCCTTGCAGTCCTCATCATCCTTGCCTTTACCTTTGGACGCACTTTCCTGCTTGAGGCACAGGGTGGTAGCTGAGCAACGCATAACATTCAATGCAAATTTAGAAACATCATGCATTTTGGACTCTGTAGTCTCTAGTCTGTTGGTGATATCTTGCACATTAACCAAAAGGGCCTCCATTTTTTCTTGATCTCCGCCAGGTTGTTTTCCTCCTCCTCTTTTATGCTACTCGCCTCCTTGACAACCATCATTTTATCCAATCTGAAAGTCAGGGAGGGAAAATTTGCAGGCTCCGGACTCTTCGAAGAGGTGGGGCTTTCAGAAGCCTGGGTGGAGCTGACAGAGTGAGGGGTCAGGTTATGGTGGAGCGATACCACATTACCAGTTGGGATAGAATTATCAGTGTCATGCAAAGAAGAGGGGTCTCTCAGGGATTTTTCCAAGGGTTTAGAGGCAAGCCGCTAGAGCGGCGGGGGGTATTGGCCTCATCAATAATATCCATGTCAGAATCGATCTCCTGGATTCTAACTTTCTTAGGAGTTATGACCTCCTCAAGGGAGTGTTTTTTAGTTTTCTTGCTGCAAGAGCCAATTTTCGGGAGCCGAGGGGGGCTAGTGTCATTTTTAGCAGAAGGGTGGGTCGAAGGGCTAGTATTAGTCACATTTTGGATGAATATGGAGTGGGGCGGGTAGAGGACAAGGTGGAAGTTGTACAGGTGAAGAATCGGGCCTTGGTAGAGGATTGGGAAATCCTTCCCTTTTTTCTTAGCTTTAGCAATGTCCTTAACATTAGCGTCCAAAGAATGCAGCAAGAAAAACAGAATAGAAATAAAGTATTTGTTTCTCAAATGGTTAAGGAAAGGGAAATGGTAGTAATAGAAGATACCATACCTTCCCTCCAGTGTGAAATACTTCATCACAACATAACAAACCTCATCCCACGAGGGAGGGAGCTCCTCCCTGTTGAATTCGCCAGCCCTCTTAATAGGGTTTTCGCCCTCGCGGAAGAACTGGTTCAAGCTGGTGGTATCCGCAATACAACTCTGATTTTTCCATTTTCTTCCTGCCATAGAAAGACTCATCGCCTAGGCTATGAACTCTTCATTGATTTCAAATGAGATTCCTCCCATGGTCACTCTTCTGTCTTCCCAGGAAGTCACAAATTGTTCGGAGAGTCTCTCATCATTACCCTTCATACTTTCCATGAACTTATCAATGCCACCCTCCGAACAGATGAACCACGCCATCAGTTTTGCTCTGAAATCATCCACTTTATCAGGTTCTAGTCTAAGCCTGTCCCCCCCCATTCTTGGTTCCTCTAGCTTAACAAAGTGAATGTGAGTTCTTCCAGCAAAAATACAGAGCCGAAGCAGAATTAAGGCAG
Organism: Cryptomeria japonica; assembly: GCF_030272615.1. Lineage (NCBI taxonomy): Eukaryota > Viridiplantae > Streptophyta > Pinopsida > Cupressales > Cupressaceae > Cryptomeria > Cryptomeria japonica. The sequence goes on along the minus strand of NC_081408.1, from coordinate 557,712,246 downwards.
AGTTGATATTAAATCTGTGCTGAACACGAGATAAGAGGACGTAATAATCAGGATGATTATTATCTCTTATGTCCGAGTAGATATCAAAATTAGGAAATCTATTAGGAATGTGTGGACCTTCACTCGAGCCTGTGTGATTTGACCTTTCCCTTCCTTCACCTTTATCGTCGCCAATTGGCTTCGTTTGGGTAATAATTAGGGAATAATCATTCCCGATATCTATACTGTCATCATAAATCCATCCCTTGTGAGAGTTGTGACTAAGCCTGCCTTGGATACATGGTCATCCATGCTCATAATGGCCGGGATTCCCATCCCAACTTAAAATTTGAAAGTTGGTTTCCTTCATCTTTGGGCGGATAAAACGGTTCCATCTTGGACAAAGGCTTTTTCCCTCTCCAAGATCCCCTTGGTGGTGAGCGACAGCAGGCTAGGGTCCCTCCGACATCGTAAGCCATTTTGTAGCCTTCCCATCACCGCCATAGAATCGGCAGCTTCGTTTCCCTCTCTAAAGATATGCCAGATGGTGAAGCCATCCAAGTTGGCCAGAAGACTCCTGACATCCCTCAAAATGGGCTCCACTCTCCAACTAGCATTAGATCTCCCTTTCACCGCTTCCACAATAATCTGAGAGTCTCCTTAAATTTCCAGCTATTTAATTCTGATGGAGTTAGCAAATTTCAGCTCCTATAGGAGGGCCATTCCCTCCGCTTGGGTGACAGTATTGTTCTTTAAGTTGTCCGCGTAGGATGCCACAGTGTTCCCCAAATGGTCACGGATGATTCCACCCCCTGCTTGACAAGTATTTTGGGCTGCACCATCAAAGTTCAGCTTATACCAATGTAAATTTGGGGTTGACCATTTGGTCATCTTCCTTTTGTTATTGGCACTGTTGTTGAAGATTTCAAAACCGGGGGGAGCTTCCATCTTTCAACAATTTTCTTCTCCATCCAGTTAGGGGGAATATGAGGGGTTTTCCATTTTGTCACCACAATATTTTCAGAGATCATCTTAAAGCAAATGTGGGCAACACTATCAGGAGGAGTTTCAGTATCTCTAAATATTGTGTTATTTCTTTCTCTCCATAAGGCCCAACAAATTTGCGGCGGTATTTGTCTCCATAATTGAATGATGAGGGGGTGATGGGAGGGGGGATTCCATCCAAAAACAAACTATTTAATGTCATTCTGGAAGACCCAATAGAGACCACATTTCTGGAGAGTGTTAATCCACAGATGTTCAGCAAAGGGGTAGAGGACAAACAGGTGGTCAATAGTTTCCTCGTTAGCTTTACATAGGCTGCATCTGTTGGGGAGATGGAACCCCTCTTTTTCAAGTTATCCAAAGTGGGGGTTTTACCATGCATTAGAAACCACCAGAAGAAATTAATTTTAGGGATTAACTAAGGGTTCCATATTTTCTTCCAGCACTCAACATCCGTAGGGGGTCTCAGGAGCTGTCTGTTAGCATATTTGACCGAGAAAGTACCTGATTGGGTCTCTTTCCAGATAAATTTGTCTTCATGAGAGGCCAGAGGGATTCTAGTTTCCAACATAATGCTCTGAAGGTCTTGAGAAATGGGAACCAGGTTAGGCCTGTTGCTGAAGACCTGGACAATGTTCTTCCATCCTCCCCTTCCAGGTTCCATATAATCAACTATGTAATCCCCTAAGAGTCACTTTAGGTGGTGCATAAGTTGGTGGAAATGAGTGTTAGCCAAGGGCCTGTCCTCTGCCCAAACATCTTCCCAGAATCTCACCTTCCTGTCATTTCCAAGTTGCCATTTCAATCCTTCTCTAACAACCAATCTTCTTTTTAGGATGTTATTCCATAACTTGGAGCCTTGGGGGAGGTCGATCGCACTCAAATTGTAATATAATTGCTCTCGGTTGAGGTACTTTGCTCTAATAATGCTACACCAATCCGCCTCACCTTTAGCCAGGGTCCAACCAATTTTTGTTGTTAGCACCTTATTCAGGGCATTTATCTTTCTTATACCCAAGCCTCCCATAGATTTGGGTAAGCACACGCTATCCCAATTGACCAAAGCAATGCGCTTTTTCTCCTCTAGGCCCGTCCATAAGAAGGTTCTTTGGATTTTCTCAAGTTTTTCCCCCATGGCACCTGATATTTTAAACATGGACAAGAAATACATAGGAATTCCCTGTAGGGAAGCTGCAAGGAGTTGGAGCTTCCCCGCACTACTAAGGAACTTTTGTTTCCATCGTGTAAGTTTCTTTTGCATCCGTTCAAGGATAGTGTTCCAAAAAGAGGGAGTGACTTCCTTAACCATAAGAGGGAGACCAAGGTAAGTCCCCGGGAGAGCCGTAGATTTGCACCTAAGGATATAGAGAATTCTGAGTTGGAGGTCATTAGGAGTGTTAAAGAAGAAGAGGTTAGTCTTCTCATAATTAGTACATTGACCTGAGGCCTTCACTATTTAGCCTCCATGATAGAGGACTTGCCCAAAAGAAAAATGTCATCCACAAATTGTTGGATATTAGAGGGGGGGAGCATGGAAGCAGCTTTGAATCCTTGAAGTATTCCATTGGTAACCAGGTCTACCACATTTCTGCTCAAGACTTCAACAATAATGATAAAGAGGTAAGGGGACAGAGGGTCACCTTACCGGATACCTTTTTCCTCTTTGAAGAAACCCCTAGGAGTCACATTAATCAAAATAGAGAACTGGACCATGGTAACACTTATCCCAATCATATCCACCACCTTTTGGTTGAACCCTAGCTTTAAGAGAGTCTTGAAGAGAAAATCCCAATTAACTTTGTCATATGCTTTTAAGATATCCAGTTTGAAAGCCATACCTAGTATTCTGCTCCTATCCATGGAGTGGATTATTTCATGAGTGGCAATGGCAACATCCAGAATTTGGCGACCTAGAACAAAGCCTTTCTGGGATTGGCTGATAAATTTCACCAAGAGGGGTTTAATTTTGTTCACAAGGACCTTGGAGATTATCTTGTATATAGTATTGCATAGACTTATGGGGTAGAAATCTTGCATGCAACTGGGATTTACAGTCTTAGGGACAAGAACAATGTAAGTGTTGTTGATTTTCTTCAGCAATTTCCCAGTCTTAAAGATATCATGCACATCTTTGGTGACATCATAGCTAACAATGTCCCAGTAATCCTGAAAGAACACTGAGGGGAAACCATCCGGATCTAGGGCCTTATAAGCCCCCATAGCAAAGATAGCTAGGCGGACTTCTTCTGCAAAGATAGGGGCAGTTAGTTGATAGTTATCCTCCTCCTCAACGACAGTCGGAAGCTTACTCACAAGGCTATCTTGTAGAGGCGCATCCCTTCCTCCAACCCCCGTGTATAACCTTGTGAAAAAATCAGAAGCACATTGTCTAATTAGAGAATCTCTAGTGATCTCCTGGTCAGAATCATCCTTGATACTTTTGATATGGTTCCTTCTCTTGTGAATGCAGGCTGATCTATGGAAGAAGGCGAAATTTATGTCCCCTTCCTTCAGCCACTGAATTCTGGATCTTTGCTTCCAGTACACTTCCTCAAAGAGGATATCCTTCCAATTATTATGACAGTCCTCTTCCTCCATCAAGATAGGGTTCGGGGGTTTACCAGTAGCCATTATGTTCTGAAGTTGTTCCAGTCTGGAGCCCTGACCCTTCTTTTTTTTGAAAATATCCCCGAAGGTAGTCCTATTCCAGCCTTTGACTTCCTTGCTAATGAGCTTTAGTTTCTCCACAATTATGAACATAGTTGTCCCTTGGATCAAGGTAGCCAACCAATTCCTAACCAAATCTCTAAAGTCAGGGTGAGAAGCCCACATAATCTCATAGCAAAAAGGGGGGGGACCCTGGTAGGGTATATCCTTCCAATGGAAAAGAAGGGGCTTATGATCAGAAGCAGTCCTTGGGAGTGTTTTTAAGAAGGATTTATGGCTAATGTCCAAGTTAGTGGAAACCGAGAATCTATCTAGTCTGACTTGAATTAGATGTTTGCCTTTCCTATTGTTTGACCATGTGAAAGGAGTGCCCTGCAGGTCAATATCCATAAGGCTAGAAACATTTATGAAGTTGGCTGGATCTCCCATACTGTCAGTAAAATCTACAAGACCTCCACACTTCTCAAAGGGGTGAGGGGAGAATTAAAGTCTCCCGCAAGCATATACTGGGCCTTCTAGTTAGCCAATATGAGATCAGAAATTTCCTCCCATACAAGTCGTCTTCCCATCTTGGATTTGGGGCCATAGATGTTGAACATCTTCCAATAGTGTTCACCATGTTGGAGAGTAACCACTAGGAATTTCTAGGAGCTGGCGAGAAACTTACCTTTAATATTAATGGGGTCCGAGAGGGTGGTGATACCCCCATACACCCCCAACGCATCAATATACAAGAAGGCCGCCCCCGGCCAGAGTTTACCAGCAATGCTAGCAAAGGTTTGGTTGGACATTTTGACTTCCTACAGAAGGCAAATATCAATTTTCATATCCAAAATGAGTTGTTTTATAGTGAACTACTTCTGGGGGCTGTTCAGACCCCTTATGTTCTAGGAGAGGAACTTCATTTCTTACTTCTATTGATTCCATCAAGGGTCAGTTTCCTGCCCTTTGCAATATCCCTAGCCATAACTTTGTGTCTCAGGACCCTTTCCGAGGGTCTGCCAACTTTATTTTCAGGACCCCCCACATCCGCTTTCTTGGCCTTAGCTTTCTTCTTCTGGGTTATCCATTCTTCATTACCTGCCTAAGGAGATTCCAGAGGTGAAGGTTTCACAGGAGGGAACATTATCAGGGAGTTCCCTAGTAGAGCAGGCCTTTCCTCCATACCAGAGGAGAAAGGGGGGGTTGAGGTAAAAAGCTTAACCTCAGCCACATGAGACATAACTTCATCCGAAATGGAAGCTTGAAGGGATGAGGGGGTGGGGGTAGCAGAGGGCATGAGGGGGATTCCATTTGACAACAAACCTGGGGATGAAAGAGGTTTAGGGGATATGTTGAGATTCATCACCGGTGGGATTTCACCTTCTTCTAGGGGAATGACATGATTAACAGTCTTAACAGGGTCCACATGGGATTTTAAGATTTCAAGGATCCTATCCTTGTGGGGGTAGTCCTCGGGGATTTTATTCACACCGGTCAGCTCTAGGGGAGTAGATGATGAGGGAGCATTTGGATTGATGGGCTCAGCCCAGATAGTCTTTTCTTTAAGCTTGGGCTCAATAGTCACTAGGGACTTACACTCAGTGTAGGTATGGGCTTGTTTATTACACTTCTGACAAAAGAGGGTAGCATTTTCATACACAATAGCTTGGGACCATTTTCCCCATTTTGATTTTAGAGACACAAAATTAGGGAGAGCCTTGTTAATCGTAACATTGACACAAAAGCGAGCATAAACCAACCTGGATTTATTGAGAGTGACCGAGTCTGTTGCAACATAGCTGCCAAACGAGTTCCCTATCTAGTGGAAGATCTGCTCATCCCAGAACTCCAATGGGAGACCAGGAAGCCTAACCCATATAGGATCCATGTGGTTGAGTTTGGTTGAGGGGTCGAATCCTGACTTCCATTTAGTCATAGTTAAAAAATTTTTGCCATAAGCCCAGGAACCCGACAGGACATAGATCAGATCTTCCTCAGTATTGAACTTGAACAGGAAGAGTCCCCCTGACATTGCTGAGATGTCCATGCTACCTTTGATCTTCCATCGAGACTTCGCCCATCAGCTGATCATGTCAATAGATGGTCAGAAGGAAAAGAATCGACCAACAATTGCCAGGTAAAGGGAGGATACGATTTTATCCATGAGATTGTCCGGGAGCTTGATCTCAGTTCCTTCCTCTGTTTGTGTAAATTTGGCCAAAGCTGCTTCTAAGGTCGAATTTGTGGACCCAAGGAGGGCCTTCTTCCAACTAGACTTAGGATCCTTCTTTCCATTCTCCACATCCCCCTGTCTGATAGAAGTTTCTAGTCCGGGATGTGGTATATTCTTCCCTTCACCGTCCAGGACAGAGTCAGTCAGAACCGACGTGGTGGAAGGGGTGTCAAACTTGGCATTTTCTTCCATATGACCCACAGACCGTGGGGTCCCCGTAGTTGGAACAACAACATGTGATCCGACCATGGTATCGGGTATGGGGTCCAGTTGTAGGGGGAGGGACCTCCCTAGGAGGGGCAGTCATCCAGGGGGAATAGATTCAAACGTGATGAAGACGAGAGAGTTGTAGAGTTGAAGGGCAGGAGAGTTGCAGAGCTGAAGGCGGGAACAAATTCATATCAAGATAACTAAAAATTTATTAGTTACCTTGTAACATATATCAAATAAAACAAAAGTTTAGATTTGTTATCAAATTTTTATATTACTAATATGTATTAGCCCACAATTCTAATATGTAATCAACAAATTGATATTCAAAATTAATGGTGTTTCATTGTTTAAATATTTATAGTTATTACATAATTATTCTAATTTTTAAAATAATAATTAATATGTTAAACTCTAACATCATATAATTATATTTTAAAGTTATCATAATTGAACATGCCTTTAGAGAAAAAAATTTGGTTGCGGATGGCCTAGCGAACCTAGGTGTTAATTCCGAAACTCAAACTATTTGGCACGGGGAAGATAATATTAATTTTAGTATTAAAGATCTCCTAAGAAAGGATAGATTCACGGGGAAAGAAGGACCGCATAATTATGATAGTTGAAATGAGTAATTTATGCTTTTATAGAAAGGTTATGATTACTTGGCAAAGTGGCAGAATCGCAATCAAATATATTAACGCTCCGCACACTTTGTGGGTTATCATTTTCAAAATTTTGAGAGACAACGGGAAGACAGCTTTGAGTTTGCAGAAGAACAGAGGTGAAAGTCTGAAATTGAATATGGGAGGGGATCTAAGGAGGGAGGAACCAGACAAAATTTCCAGATGGAAGGAAATGCCAAAAGTATGGACGAAGCTGGAAAAAGGGTCCTTGACGAATTTTATGGAGAAGCTAGTTGATTACAATAAAGGTAGGGTTAATCTTGCAGTCTCCAAAATAACTAAAAATTGGAGTACTAGGTCTTTTAAAATCCATGGTGTGAGGTTCAAATTGGACGCGAGCCTCATTGCGATTGTAATAGGTATGCCCCACTAAGGGCTCAATTTTTTTAGAGATCTTGAAGTTTCCAATAATGCGGTTAAACTTTTTCCGTGTAAGGAAAAGGAGAGGGCTAAAATTGGTAAAGCTACGGAGGGTTATTATGATGCCTCCAACATCAAGAAAATTTGGGGTTGGGTGTTGAATGCTATCATAGAATACATAACAGTTGAGGGCCATTTTACTAGGGCCCATACATATCACTTTGTGCTATTAAACCACTTCAGGTATGAGAAAGGGGTTTCCCTGCCCTAATATCTCTTCAGGTCCTTGTCGAGGTCTCTCAACAAACACAACAAGAATCCCTCAAACCCGGTGCTTCATTGTGGCCTCATTTTGCTCATTTATGAGCACTGCAAAATCCTTGCCATTCAGGAAAATAAGAGGTTGTCTACTTCTCCAGGGAAAGGCAAGAGAAAGCTGGAGGAAGGCGGACCCAACAAGGAAGAGTCTATTCAGAGCAAAAAAAGCAAGAGCGCCACATGGATGAAAACCCAAGATGACAAGAATGACACAAAGGAAACTGGAAAAGATGGCAGTGAAATGGAAATGGACGAGTCAGGAGGTGAGGAAAGTTGGAAAGATGAGGACGTGGGTGCAGAGGAAGATGAAGTTGAGGATGTGTCTGACCAAGATAGTCCAATTCACAGTGCTAGCTTAGGCAATGACAACAATCAACCTATGGCGGATAAGGATGATAAGGATAATGAGGAAAAAGATATGGATTTTGAGAGGGAGAAGAATAAGGAACCAAAGAAGGAAACAACTAAGGATAGTCTGAGTAAGGATAAAGAATGTGTCGGAGAAGGGTTATTCCTAGATAACCTCAAAAACCTTACTGAGGCTAGATTGGGTTTTGACAGATGGACATATGAATTTTTGAAGAATTTGGAAAAAAATGGGAAGTAGATGGATGAGAAAAGGAAGGAAGACGACATGAACCAGAAGCAATGGAAGCAGGACATGGAGGAAAAAGTTAAAAAGATGGCTGCTCAGATTGACTATCTGGAATAAGGTAAAGTGGCAATGAAAAACCTACTGGGAATGATCTCGAATATCTTGTTCGATGTTACAAAGAACCTTGAGGATATTTCTAAGGTCCTTGAAAACTCCAGCTCTCCCAAACCGGTGGTGGACCTCGACATTGATGAAGATGCAATCGAGACTGGGAGCGGGGAAGCTACGCTTGGTGGAGCGACAAAGAGAACTAAGGCGAGTGTGAAGATAGTTGATGTATCGTCTGCTAAGGAAATCCCTAATCTTAGGGATAATATCAAAGATCTGTATGGGATTAGCAGTAACTTGGCTAATGCTCTAAAAAACATAAATTAGTTCCTTTTTTGTGCTTTGTCTAGTTTGGCTGGTTATCGCTGGGTTTTTGGGGCTTTTTTGCTAGTTTTTTCTAGTTGTTATGCTGGTTTTTCTTATGTATGTTCCTTTTGGTTTCTTAATGCTTTTATCTCGTAAGGATATTTTGTAAAGGGTTTCGGGGCCCCTTCAAAACCCGTTTTTACCTTAATCAAAAACATCATATAATTATATAATACACTCATCTCTATAACTTTAATTCTAAATTTAACAACCCTTAATTGTTGATCTTATGTTTAGCCTAGTTCAAATTCTAGTTTTAACCATAACCCTAGTTCTAACATAAACATTAATTTGCATTGTAGCCCTAATACTTAACCTAATTATAACTTTAAATACAATCCTAATCCTATTTTTTCCTTAACTCCATCCCTAGTTCTTAATCTAAAAATCTAACCTTAACCCTAATTATATTTATTAATAATAAATGTAGTTACAACATTATCTATAATTGTAATTATTATAAATATTTTTAAATAATTTATCATTAATTTAAATTTAAATTTAATGGTGGCTTAAAATAAATTAAGTGATCTTTATAAATCTTTATTACTTAAAATGAATTAGCATGTTTGTTATTACTATTTTTGGAAATGTATAATATGTTAAATTATGATAAGATTGATTACTTTTAAAGTTTATGCAAAATTTTAAAAAAAATAATGCAATAAAAACAAGATTTAAAAATATTAAAAAATTAGTTAGATAATGTTGTTACAAATATATTATAAAAATACTACAATTAAAATAAGATTTAAAAATATTAAAAAATTAGTTAGGTAATGTTGTTACAAATATACTATAAATTTGAAAATATATATTATAAAAGGTATGTTCTAACTATTATGTGAGGCATGTTTAATTATTTATTTTTAGTTTGAAATTTCTCATCCCCTTAAATATATATTTGTAATATTAATTCTCAAATTGAATTTAAATCTTCTCTACTGCTCTCTTTTCCATTTTTCCTTTTGTTTGCAAATTGATTTCGTTGGGCTTCAATTAATTCGTAGCACCCCCCACCTACCTGGTCGCTCGTGCGACTTAAACCTTGGCTCGCTATGGATCTAGAGTCGGATGGTGGTGCCATTAATGGCCCTAAATCCACAGCTCAAGCTAATTCTCCTCCGAAAAAATCCTTCACAGAAACCGTCTCCCCGCCTGCAAATGGAGTCAACCCTAATGCGCGATTTTCTAAGGCTCCTGGCAAAGAACGATTCGGTGAGGAAGGTAAATGCCCTGGCACTACTTCATATTCCTTCTGCATTTCGCCAAATATTGAAATGTTGAATGAAATTGCTTCGGAAAAGACTAGGTTAAGTAATACAGCCATTTTCTTTGCGTGTGTTGATATTGAGAAATGTCCACCTAGGAAATTCTTAGACGATTGGTTTCATAACCTATGGAATTTAAAATTAGGGCTTAAAATATCATTATGCAGACAAATTCAAAAGGGTCTCTACCTTATCTTCTTTAACACTCACGAGGCTCAAAGGGAGGCAATAAAGCGTCAATACTGGATAGTTGGGAATACTTCCTTCCATGCCCTAGCTTGGTCTCCAGAGGCGGTTGGTGAAGAGGTTCTCGCACTGTCTTCCCCTAGATGGATCATCCTCAAGGATGTCCCCCCCTTTCTTTGGCGTTTTCTTCCCCAGTTAATGGAACCTTTTGGAAAAACAATCTGTATTGATGAAACGACCTGCCTCGTCCCTAACCTGGATGCCAAAATGCTTGTATCGATTAAGCTAGGGATTGATATCCCACTATCTTTAACCCTAAACGTCAATGAAGAAACTTTTGTCTACCCTATTGAAATGCTTGGAGGCTTAAATGCATGCTTTCTCTGCAAAAAAGAAGGGCATCTTCAGAAAAATTGCCCAATCATTAATCGGAGAAAACAAAAACCCAACATTAATTCAGCTGATGCATCCTCAAACCCTATAACCAAGATTAATCAAGATTCGTCCACCCCAGTCCCTATTAATGAAGAAGCTAATATTCCCATGACCAATTCAATAGAATCAAAACCCATGCATATTGATCACATGCCCCTTGTCTCTGAACACCTCGGTCCAGCCTCTGATCCACCAAATGGTCCTGTAGAATTGCCCTCTGACTGTTTTTAGTTGGTCACCTCTAGAAAATGAAGGAGGAAAATTAACAACCTGAACGCCCCAAATCAAATCCATCCTACTATCCCAACTATCAGCCAATTAACGGGCAATTGCGATTACCCCCTCCCTTCAAATAATAGCTCACCCACTAGCTCTCAAACCCTAACGAACTTTGTGGTTAAAAAACTTGAGAACCCTAATCGAAGTGCTGATGATGCTAGCACCAGTGATAACCTTGCAAGTTTGATGATCAAGTCTGAAACTCCCAAGAACTCAGACTCCTCATCACTTGCAGGGCTTACCCCTGAAGTTAACATCACCAACCCCTCGCCAGCTTCTATGCTCAAAGAGTTAGAGGATAATCATGTTATTGAAGTAATCTACGCCAATAAGGGTCTAGAGGAAATCAGGTCTAGCACAATGCTCCTTGGCTTTCAATACTCCCAGATGTCTGGGTCCGACATAGGAGGAAATGCAGCTACTAGGAATGAACCATCCGAAGTTAGTGAAGATGAGGACGACCTTATGAAAGGATCCTCCTTGGCTTAAGAAGAAAGGTAGGCCTATGGGCTCCAAGAATAAGAAGAAATCTGGAGATACTTGCGGTCTCCCTAGTTGACCCTCTTAACCCTCCTCTCTAATGAAATACATCTCTTGGAATATTAGAGGCCTTGAGTCGCCTGATAGGAAGTTTGTCATCAAAAGCTCTCTGAGCCATCACAAGAACTTAGATTTCTTGATGCTGCAAGAACTTAAATCTATAGGATTCCATCTTGACAATTCACTTGACTTTATCTGGAGAGATGCAATCAAAATCTGCACCAACCACCCGAAAGGAAAGGGGGGAGTTGGCCTTCTTATTTCCCCTAAGTGGGCAAGAAACATTAGGGATAAAGGGATCTCCCCATGTAATAGAGTAGCCTGGGCTACCCTAGATATTAGGGGCTCCATCTTTGGTTTATGCTCTATATATGCACCTAATGACTACAAGGAAAGAGTTTCCCTTTGGATTTGGCTGACTTCCCTCCCAAGTATCCCCTGGATAGTGGTTGGAGACTTCAATATGACTGAGCATCAAGATGACAAGGCTGGGGGACTTCCTTTTGAATGGAAGAATTCAGAAAAACCTCACTAGGACAAACTTAAACAAAAACTCCAGTTATTTGACCCCCTTGAGGGCACTAAAACTGTTGCTTCTAACCTATGGTACACCTGGTGCAACTTTCAACAAGGCCCCAATCGCATTTACTCCAGACTGGACAGATTTTATGTTAATAACGACTTCTTCTCCTTCTCCCCTAACCACTTGGGGAGTGCGGTTGTTGTCCTGCCTATTACCCTTTCTGACCATTTTCCTATCCTAGCGGTCATTAACACTAGAAACACCATCCCTATCAACAGCTTCTGTGGTAAGAAATTTATTCTCAACACCTCCCTCCTCAAAGACAGAGATGTCTTAGGTGCCATTAAAGTGGTCAGGCTCTTCAACCTTCAGCCTCAGCTTCCCCAATCCTGCACCCTCAGATGGACAAGGAATGTCTCCTCCTGGCAAAAAATACTCCAAACTATTGGCCAAAAGAAAGCCAAGGACTCTAGAGCCATGGAAAAAACTCTCACCCATCGCCTCCACTCCTTAGAACAAGATATCCAGACTAATCCCTCCTCCCCTACCTTGGCCAAGCTTGTCTCTAAAGCCAGAGATATCCTCAGAAAGCACCAGCAGGTCAAAATCAGGGGAAACTTCATTAGAGCTCGTAACCACTGGCTCCAATTTGGAGATAAAGGCTCCAAAATCTTCTTTAACCTCCTTAAGCAGAAGTAGAACAAAGAAAAAATTGATAGAATAACTGTAGACAACAAGGAACTCCTGGATCTCAATGATATCAAAGAGGCCTTCGAAATGTTCTATAGAACTCTCTTTACCTCAGAAGATAATGAAGCCTCGAAAGAGGCTCGACTCAAATGTAGTACCATCATCCCTAAAAGAATCTCTGAGGATGATGCTCTCCTCGTCAGAGCCAGGGTCTCTATACAAGAAATTGCCGATGCCATTAAGGCCCTCAAGGATAAAAAGGCCCCATGCCCCGATGGTCTCCTTGCGGAGTTCCACAAAGCCAATCTTGAATGGGTCACACATGACCTCTATGACATATACAATGAAGCTCTTGACAATGGCACAGTGAGGGAATTCATAAATCCCTAAAGAAGGGGACAAAGTGCTCATTAAAAACTGGAGGCCAATCACCCTCCTTAATGTCTCCTATAAAACTCTTGCCAAAGCCTTAGCTACCCGCCTTGAAAAGATTCTTCCAAAATTCATTTGCTCTACCCAAACTGGATTCTTTAAAGGCAGGTACATATTGGAAAACCTTGTCACTAGTTGGGAATCCATGGAATGGGCCAGAACTTCTAACTAGGACGTTGCCATGTTCCTTGTTGCCTTGAAAAAGCCTATGACAGGGTCGAGTGGGACTTCATCCTCATGATGCTCCAAGCTTTTGGCTTCCCTAATGAATTATGTGACTATGTCTAGATTCTCCTCAAAGATGCTTCCACCATGATTGAAGTTAATGGAACCCTGTCCCAACCTATTCCTCTCTAGATCCATTAGGTAGGGCTGCCCTCTTGCCCCTTCTCTGTTTGTTATTGCCTCAGATGCCCTCTTCTATCTCCTTAGAGATGACACTCTATCTCCTAGAGTCCATGGTATCATGTTGCAGGATGACTCTAAATTGCTCAATATCCAATTTGCTGATGGTACCTCTCTCTTCCTGGAGCTCTCTAGGCAAAAATTCAATTCCCTCAACTTAAAAATTGACACCTTTGGTAAAGCCTCTAGAGCCAGGATCTCTAGCTCCAAATCTATCCTGCTTGGCTGGAAAGATGAACCTCCAGACTGGCTATAGCAATTCGGATACTCATGGGGAGGACCCAATATGATAGTCAGGTATCTTGGTATCCCCTTCTCTATATCTCCCTCTCTTTGAGACATGTGGACCTGGGTCAAAGGGAAAATAGATAGAAAGCTCAACAAGTGGGATAATAGGATCCTCTCCCTAGTAGGTAGGGTTCAAGTATGTCAAAAAATCCTCTCCTCGTATAGTATCTACTACTCTTTGGTTTGGATGTTTAACAACTATCAAATTTTTGAAATGCAAAAGGCTATCAGACGCTTCCTCTGGTCTGATGGTAAGGGCAAAAGAAAGGCCCATGCAGTGAAATGGGCCTGGTGCCACTTAGACAAAAAACTTGGAGGCTTGGGCCTTAAGGATCTAAAGTTGCAAGGAATCTCCCTTGCTGCCAAGTGGATATTTCATGCACCAGATGGGCAAGAACCTTGGAAGATTCTTGTCAAAAACAACATTCAAAATGGATTCCCCAAGGTTGCCAAATCATGGAAAGCCCTCCCACTCAGTGATATACTTGTTGGAAGTTTCTCTGTGTCTGTCCAAGGCACCTGGGTCTTTAAGTCCATTTGGAAAGCCTGGGATCATGTGCGTAGACTTATTGGCAATTCTAGCATTGACTTTGATAACACTCTACATGGTGAACGGTCGATATGGTGGAACCTCTACCATAACTCTAAGCCACTGGCCTCAACCCAAGGCTGTTCTGCTAGATTATGACATAACAAGGGGGTCAAGTATCTTATGGATATCCTAGAAAATGACAACCTCATCACCTAGGAGGACCTTAGTAGTAAATATAATCTCCCTGCTTCACATAAGCGGACCTACAATATGATTAGGAATGGCTGTAAGACCCTCAACCTTCCTAGGAACACTCAGGTTGACGCCCACAGGTACCTCTCATTCCTATGGAAGGATGGCTCCCCCCTCCCCAAAATTAAATCCAAAGTTATCTACAACTTGCTTAACCAGGACACCTTCGTGATCGACCATGTCAACACCCTATGGAATGTTCACCACAGCCCCACTGCTTGGTATAAAATCTTTGAGAATCTTTGGAAATCTCCCATCCCCCCTAAGATTAAGTGTTTTAGATGGCAACTCTTACTGTATAGATTGCCTATTAGGAATAACGTGGCTGCATATGATCTCTATTCTATTTGCAATAAACCTGAGTCCGCTCGGCACATCTTCCTTGACTGCCCTTTTGCTAGGGAGATCTGGTTAATGTTTGGAATATCTATTACTGAGCATGTCTTTACTTATGATATAGTTATTGGTTTCATCCATAATCTTAAAAAGGATGCTAACTTAATTTGGCAAATTTTGTCTTCTTTTATCCTTTGGTTTATTTGGAAACTCATAAATAAGGAGAAGTTCCAAGGTAATGCTAGGGAACTTATTGGTTTTTTTAAAAAACTCACACATTACAAAATTGTTGTACAGGTTTGCTTCCTAATGAATGTTGAACGAAACAAACTCTTGCAGTTCCTCAAAGAAGGCCGAGCCACCATGTTTATATACGAGATGCAAGATGGGTATGAATGGGCAAGGATCGCAGAAAATCAAACCGCCTTTGAGAGTGCAGTAAAGAAACTGATTAAAGAGCTTCAGGATACCAAAGCTCCCCCCTTCAACAGAGTAGACATGTGCATACAAATCATAGAAAGGAAGAAGGTGGTCTCGATGGAAGGACCACAAGGGTGGACCACATGGTTGGAGGACCAGGATGAAATCCTCCTCTAGTGCCTTATGACAACAAACACAAACTTTATTTTGGAGATTTTTTGTAGTGCACTGTATATGACACTCATCTAAATCTTTTTGGTTTCGCTGCTTAACAGTTGAGGCCCTGCCTCCCCTGAACTCATTTGTATAAAACCCTTTTTTTGGTCTCTCGATTTATAATATAAAAAAAATTGAATTTAATAATTATTTTCATAGTTTCAATTGGTGGAAATGCAATTGAATATCTGGTTAACCAAAATTGGATGCAAATAATTAATTTAATAAAAAATTAATCTAAAATTGAATTTATGAATAGTTTATTTAAACTTTATTAATGTATATAGTTTTAAAAGATTTACATAAACATTTTAAATAATTTGAAATGAAAATTTAAACATACTAAATATTATTTTAATGTACCTAAAAAAATTGTCTAAAAATATTCATTTAGATAGTGGATGTCGGAAATCCAGTAATAAGATGCATATTATTTTAGCCAATTAGATTGGAGAAAAATAATTTTGAGAATTTATAAACTTAAATGCATCTTAACTATTTAAAATTTTAAAAAAAAAACATAAAAAATTCATAATTCTAATTGGTAGAAAGACAATTGAATAATAACGAATTAACAAAAACTCATTACAATCAATTGTCCATGATTAATAATTAGCAAAAAATAAAATAAAATTATAAACAATTTCAAAATATTGAAGTACAATAAAATAAAAAATAAAGCAAATACGGAAGTAAAAAAACAGTGTGTGAAAGAATACATTTAAAAGTACACAATTTTAAAATATTAAAGTATAATAAAAAATAGAAAGTAAGGAAATATCAAAGTAAAAAAAAAACATGAAAAAAAATACTTAAATACACACCATTTAAAAATTTTAAAGTATAATAAAAAATAGAAAATACCGAGAGTAAAAAAAAGGCAGGGTTTGGAAGAAAAATATTTAAAGGCGTGATTGTGTGATTTTACATGTTCACGATTTACGTGGGTTTTGTTTAAAATGCGGTATAAAACTTTTGTTAAATGTGATTTTATATGTTCACGATTTACTTTGGTTAAAAACTTGTTGCCCTCGAAAAAACTTGCAATGGTGAAAAGAGTAAAAACGCGAAATTTGCGATTGTGAGAAGAGAAAAAAGGGCCACAGTGAAAACAAGATTTACGGTCTTCAATTAATATCACAATTACCTCCAATCTTAATTAAGTTAAATTTAGAGATGGTGTTAAGTATCCAATAGGGATATCAATTAAGATTTAATTTATTTCACACAAATGAGATACACTTTATCAAATAGAAAAAATACAAAACGTGTGTTAGTAAAAAGCTTCTAATCCAAAATAATTGGATGAATATAGAAGTATATAGAAGTACACTGACATGGCTTGGAGACTAATTGACTTTTGATAAGATATTTGTAAGTTTTTGTATAAGACGCGTGTTTATTCAAAACAAAGCTATCTAACTAGTCTTTTGAAATATTCATTAGTCTATCTACCATTCTAACCATTTTAGGGAAGAGTACCAGTTACTCTTCATGATCATTTGTTCCTTGCATATCAAATCCTTCAATTACTAACTTTAAGAAACATGTGTGTTTATTCAAAACAAAGCTATCTAATTGGTCTATTGAAATACTCATTAGTCTATCTACCATTCTAGGGAAGAGTACCAGTTATCCTTCATGATCATTTTCTCCTTGCACACCGAATCCTTCAATTGGGTAAAAAACGACTGGCTCTAGATCTAGAAACTCCGGATCTTCACCCGGAATCGGATCCCCCGACAAGGGCGTTCACCTTCGTTGCGTGTTTTGCCCGCACTCTAGAAAGTTCTGCCTTAGGTTCTTGCAGGTTCCTCGAATTGACTGGGGGGCGGATTCCCTACCCCCGAGCGGGCGCCCAGTTTGATAGCGCCGATTCAACCATGGTGAGGGCAATTCATCATTCTGCAACATAATTCAATTGGCCAGTCTCAAGAACTTTGAGAAAACTAAAAAAACAAATAACTAAAAGTTCATTAATAAATTTTACATGTACCAATAGCCACTCATTTTTTAGTTTTTTTGGACCATAATTGACCCATTTGTACACATTTATTGGTACCCATAGCACACAACTACTAGGGTATTTGTGCATAAGTAATGACATTTTTCTAAAAAATGCATGTAATGAAAATCTTATAAATCTCTCATATTGGCTTATTCCAATGTACGTAAATTTGTCCTATTAAGTTTTTGGATAAGACACGTGTGTTTATTCAAATCAAGACTAGGTATCTAACTGGTCGTCGAAATATTCATTAGTCTATCTACCATTCTAGGGGAAGAGTACCAGTTACCCTATTCGCTCTTGCACACCTAATCCTTCGATTATTAACTTTAAATAAATCAAAAAACAAACAACTAAAAGTTCATTAATAAATTTCACATGTACCAATAGCGCTCATTTTTTAGCTTTTGTGGACCATAATTGACTTATTTGTGCACCTTTATTGGTACCCATAGCACACAACCACTTGGACATTTGTGCATAAATATTGGCATTTCTCTAAAGATGCATGCTATTAAAATCTTCTAAATCTCTCATATTGGCTCATTCCAATGTACTTAAATATGTCCTATTGAAATATTGACTTGTCCATCTACCATTCCATTGACTTTTCTCTAAAATGCATGTGATTAAAATCTTCTAAATTGTCTAAGTACTATCAAGTTGGCTCATACCATATGCTTAAATTTTGTCATAACCCGATTTATTTCTTAATTTAATTAAATTTTAATTCCTATTTTGTGATTAATTTTAACTAATTATCAATTATTTAGAAATAAAAATGTCATGTTTTGATTGAAATAAGATGGGCTTTTTGCATTATTTCAAGAAGAGAAAACTAAAGTAGAAAATAAGTTGTAAATTAAAAAGTGATAAATAAATAAATTAGAAAGATAAAATTCAACAATGACCCATGAAAATAAGTTCTATTTTTATTATATTTAAAATACATGTAAATATTTTTAATTAAATAAAGCATACATTAGTTTATAAACTGAATTTTTATATAATTAAATTTAAAAATTAAATCTAACCTATTATAATCTAAAGATAAACTATTTATTTAAATTATATATTTAAAAAGAAAAAGTGTAAAAGTAAAATTATTATTATTGATCTATTCATGCTTATAAAAACTCATGCTTGACTTTAGACTAAAAAGAAACTAGGGGAAGAGCACCAGTAGCCGTCATAGCTAACTTCCTGCACCCACAGATCCTAAACGGTACATCGGATTTTGAATTTTTTTTAGTTGTTTTCGTATGCGACTTAACTACTTATAACTATTGATTTGACTTCTGGGTAGTAACGATGCATGCTGTGGAATTAGTTATGCGCACAAAGATCAAAAAGTACACATTTCAAAGTGTCGCCTGATACCTAACTAAAGATGTTCAAGTAACCGTCAACTCAAAATCACTAGTACTTGTTGATAAATGTCCCAATAGTGGTGCAAAAATGTTCCAATAGTGGTACACAAATGGGACAAATGTTCCAATAGTTGTGCACAAATGGGCCAATTAATTATAAAAAATGATCGGCTATTGGTACAAAATAAATTTATTAATGACTTTTTCACTATGATGGCTATTGGAGGGTCAACATGACAATAAGGTGATGGTTATTGGAACTATGCTTATCTATTGGTGCTAAGTAAAGCTAAGTAATACTTTAAAAAAAGAGGCAAAAGAACCACGTGAGCTTAAAGTTTATTTCAGAAACTTAAACATATAAGTAACCTTTTTTAAGGAGAACTCAAGTAAAAGTAACGCATGGAAAAGCTTTGATATTAATAAGGGAAGAAAAAAAATTAAATAAGAAACCAGGACGATGGTGCTTGGAATAGCAAGGAGGCTGGAATGTTAAGATTAATGGTAGAAAGACATCAGAAAAAAGAAATTATGGTGTTTTAGATGCAAGTTTTGCCTTGTTGAATGATATTCAAGTATTTAATCGATTTGGAAATCTATTGTAAATTAATAAGGTTTGCATATAAAATGCTCAATAGTGGGTTTATAACTAATTATTGTTGAAAATAAAATCAGATGATTTAGTGTAGTTATTCGATTTCAAATCGTTTGTGTCTATGGTCATCTCTATTTTTGTAAGCGATCTCATTGAATCCTTTAAATTCACGAAATTTTCACAGTTCATAATGATTTGTTTCTAATTCTTTTGGATTTGTGTCTCATTGAATCCTATTCATTGAAATTGTGGATCCATAGTTTAATAATGGCAGAATAAACTCATATTCTCACATGCTTGAGATTTTTCAGGATAGTTAAAATTGCGATCTGAATGTGCCTTTTTGGACAGTCATGAGATTTCTATTCTTCTTAGTTGCTTGAGATTGTGCATATATGTGAATCATCCTCATAATCCCTCTCTAGCTAGTCCAAACTCATGCATATCAAAATTACATTTAGTTTTTATTTTCAGATGTTCTCCAAGTCGCAAAGGCATGTTTATTCATTTAAGTCTTAAATTAAAGATTTTGATTAGGGAAAACATCGAATTAGCCGCATTCATCAATTGGACCATTATAGAAATATATAATATGAAATTATATATATCTCAATTTCATATTATATCAACTATATATATATATACATATATATATATATATACATATATACATATATATATATATATATATATATATATATACATATATATATATATATATATACATATATATATATATATATACATATATATATATATATATACATATATATATATATATATATATATATATATATATATATATATATATATATATATATATATATATATATATATATTTGTGAGAAGAAATCCAACTCTAGATAACAAATTTAGAAATTGCTACCTCTAGTTTTAAAAAAACTTGATGTAAGGTGGAACATTTCTTCCTAAAAATTTAAAAATTTCTCTCCAAATGTGCCATATCAATAGAGACAAAATAATAACTCGGATACATGAAAAGTTGCATTCTTATAGAGTTGATTAGCTTTGAAAATGAGAAAGTGGGGAAGTTGGTAAAATAGTGTGTCAATTTAGGTTGAACCATAACCATTCTTAGTAAATACTAGCAAAGGTACAAAGAAGAAGATGGTGGTTTATGATCTTATCATCCTCTTTGTAGAATACACCTTTGAACAAACTCAACTATCCAAATTTGAAGGGACCAATCACCTTTTAATATTTTAAGATGAATAGCTACCCATGCAAAAGTGCATGTCTTAATGAGATATGTCTTGTTCTAGCAAAGAATTGCAAATCAATTCGGAAGAAAAGAAACAAAAAACAATGATACATAACCAAAACTTTCTAGTATCCAATTCTTTTTCCTGTAATCTTTTTGTATATCAGAAAAGGACAATTGGAGAAATATTTTAAAATGAATTTCTCTAAACCATTTTCCTCTTCAATCTCTAAATAATCTAAATAACCCAATCCCCCATAATAACTTGACATCTTTTGAATATGTTCTATTGCATATTGCATAGAACCCAATTTTTTGTCTAATATTTAACATTTTTCAATAAAAAAATATAAATATTTGCTGGTGTAAATAATTATTCATCATGGATATTATTACACCTTACTTAAGTTTACTTAGGAAATGCATTTCATAGTAGTTTGGGTATGAGACACTTGGGTGTTTGTGCCACATTGGGATAGTGTGTGTAGGAGAATTCCCACCTTTTATGGTGTTGATCTTGTTACTACTCTATCATATCCACTTATTGTGGAGTGATAATTCCACCTTCGGTGGGTGATCCACCTCATGTGGAATATTAAATTGTTTCTCCTACCTACCTACACCTATTTCCTACATGCCCTTGTTTCTTATTGAGCCACATGTCATGTTTGTGTGCTCACATATCCATATAGCCTTGCCTATATAAGCAGGCTCATATTCATTGTATGTAACTAGTGATGATCCAGTTGATCAGTATTTTCATCTTGATAGAATATAGTTTATTTCTATCATCTATTTTGTCTCTCTATTGTATTTTTCATTGAGCCCTTGATCTTGGCAAAATCTCACATGGTATCAAAGCCTATAGGGCTTCAATGATTAGTCTTTTGGAGACATTTTGGAGGCTTCAATTTTTGGATTTGGGGGCGTTGTACAACAATTTGGACATCACGGTTGAGTTCGGGAGGTCGTTTCCATAAATTTTGACTATAAAGTCGACTATATTTGGTGAGAGAAATTTTTTCGCCAATTTTGCTATATTTGTACGGATTTCAAAATTTTAAAATATATATATATATATATATATATTCTGCAAAAAAAAAAAAAAATATTATTCTGCAAAAAAATTCAGAAATTTTTTGAAAAAATAAAATAATTTTTTTTTCGAAAAAGCGATAGTGAATTATTTTTTTTAAATCAAAAAAAAAAATTGGGGGGGGGGGGGGGGGGGGTCCGTAAACCCCTCCCCTCATGATCTCCGTACTCTATAGGTTGCAGGTTGCAGGCCCATACCCCATAGTCCGCTCCCGGTTGTCCCGCTACCGTTGTCGGTGTCCTTCCCACTGTTGGCGACCTTCCTGCTCCTCCCACGTTTCGGCACCCGGCCTGCCTGCCGGCACCGGCCGTTGACTTCCCTGCTGGGCTCTGGTAGCTTCCTCCCAGCCCTGCTCCATGATCTTCTCGCTATTTGTTGCCTTTTGTCTGGTCCTCTTCCAGCGATCTCATCATCTCCTTTGTGATCTTCCCGCCAGACAACCGACCACCACACGAGCCTCTGCCACGCGACCCTTGCCACGTAGACCCCATCACTGGACGGCCTTCGATCAGCCTCCCTGCCACGCAGACACGTGCCAAATCACCAGAACACTGCCACGTGGTGACACCTCATCCACCAACTCAGCAGGTCGTATTGCCCACATAGTGCCACGCCATCATCCATATAGAACACGTCACTGACCTGTCTATGACCGTACACTTCGTACAACTGGCAATATTTGGTTGGTCCACGTCAGCAGTCTGTACCATACAGATGCACATGATCATACGAACATCAAATTTAAATGCACAATTCGCTGATGGCATCATTTTTCAAAATATTTTGCAAGCCCCTCTCCTTGAGCTTTTCAGTTTTGCAGTTCAACTTTGGAAGGCTATATCTTGCTCATTTTTGCTCCTTTTTTGGTGCAATTTTTTTTGAAATGGGCTATAATTTCGTTCTCTTCGCAGTGGTGGAATAATTTTCTGATTTTGATGAGCGAATTTTCAGAAATCACATATCTTCATGACTATACCTATCTAATCTCCAATTTTGCAACTTTAGAGACTTCGTTTGGGGTCATACGACCTCCCTTTTAGGTGTCGTTTTTTTTTTAAAGTGCATAATTTTTCATCTACTTTCATAATATGTCATTTTTTTGTAATGAGTTTGAGTAGAAATTGTACTTTCATTTTTTGGCCATTCTTGGCATATTTGGTACTTGTATTTCGCTTGGATCTCAGTTTAGATCACTAGCAGTATTTGTTGAAGTCTCTTATATATCATTTTGAAAAGCTATAAATTGAAATCAGAAGCCCACTTTGCCTTGTTTTGCAAGTGGCCCATTGTATATGCACTAAGTATAAAGTGCCAAATCACCATTTTTTTTGTGGGGGGGGGATTTCTTGATTGAGTATTTTGGGGGGGTGTCTTGTGTGATTGTGCCTCTCTATATTGTGTTTTTATTTATTTTGGTGCTACAGGTTCTCCTAAATTTCCACTTTTAACTCCTCATAATTATGCTTCATGGAAGATTAAGGCTTGGAGTAAACTAATGAAAAAAGGACTCAATCATTATGTAACTGGAACTATTACAACACCACCTAATCCTAAGGCTGATCCTAATGCTCAAATTGAATGGCTCACTAAGAATGCTATGGCACTTGGAACTCTTAGAAAGTATGTATCAGATGACCTCATTTTTCACATTGATAAGTGTAGCACAATTAAAGAGGCTTGGGATATTTTTAGAAATTGTATGGTCAAGTTGATGAGATTAAGGGCTACAAGCTTGATAGTGAACTCGCAACTTTGGATCCCAAGGATTTTGATACAATCCAAAATTATGTCACAAAAGCAAATGAGCTAAGAGAAAAGCTAAAGGATTGTGGAATTGACAAAAAGGATGCTCAATTGGTTTATAACTTGTTGGACAAACTTCCTTCAGAGTATGTAGCCTTTGTATCTAGATTTCACACCCATAGGTTAGCTCAAGGTTCCTCATACACTTCTCTCTCATTTGATTCATTCACGGAGATGTTGATACTTAAGAAATCTAAGTTGACCATGATGGGGATTCTCAAATCTTCAAAGTCACAAGCTTTGGTGGCTAATAAAGGGAATCAAAGCAATCAAGGAAAAAGAAAGAATCAAAACCAAACTAAGTCAAAACCACAACAAGATGGAGCACAATCTTCCTCTCCACAACAAAGTGATTCACCATTCTCACCTAAGAGAAAATCATATAAGGACAATCTTTTTTGTGGATATTGCAAGAAGTCGGGACATGATGAACATCATTGTTATAAGAAGGATATTGATGAGTTGAAGAATCTTCTTGAGAAGAACAAAATCAACCTACCTTCTAGAATGCCTACATCGGCTTCTTCTTCTAAGGATAAGGATAAAGGAAAGGATCACTCTTTTGGGACAGATAAAGGAAAGGGACAAGCTCTTTGTGCTACTACAAGTCATGATTCAAGGAGATGGCTTTTAGATTCAGGGGCTTCTCATCATATGGCATCTTCGCAGTCTATGTTTTCTACATTTGAGCCTTGCCACATGCAGCACATTTTGATGGGAAATCATACATACATGGATGTGATTGGGAAAGGATCTATTGCCATTGGGGATAACTCCTTCAATTATGTGTTGTGTGTACCCCATTTGACAAACAATCTTCTTTCCATCTATCAAATCACACATGGGGCAACTAGGAAAATTGTGGAGTTCACACCTGATTCAGTCATTATTAGAGACTTGGAGAGTGGAGCTATCATTGTGACTGGGGTGGTTGGTCATGCATCTCAGTTGTACTCTTTTTCACATTTTGGTTCTATTGATGAGGT
This sequence comes from Cryptomeria japonica, assembly GCF_030272615.1. Lineage (NCBI taxonomy): Eukaryota > Viridiplantae > Streptophyta > Pinopsida > Cupressales > Cupressaceae > Cryptomeria > Cryptomeria japonica. The sequence continues at coordinate 557,687,852 of NC_081408.1, read as the reverse complement.
TGATTCTTCCTATGTTGGTGATTTCGATTTTGAGGAGAACTTTGAGCACTCGAACTTGGGGATTCTCACTTGTGACCCCGTTCTTGAGCCTTGCATATCATCTCCTTCTCTTGATATCACACCACCTATTGCACCTAATGATGCAACTAGTGCGGCAATTTTTCCTTCTTGTGATTCAGTGCAATAGGATATTTCATGTCTTCCAACTTCAATTGATTGGGATGACTACTTGACAGACATTGCAGGTTTGTTTGTGGAGTCCTACATTGCAGATTTGGGAGACATCATTGATGACATTCATCTTCTCTTTGATGAAGATGATCCTTCTTCGATTGTTGTGAGGGATCACTCTGACCGTCTTGTGCATTCTCTACATGATCAATCTTTAGAGGTTGACATGATTGTGGATACTTTTGTCCAGCAGTTGGAGGAGGTCTCTTTATCTTTTGAGGAGACATGTGAGTCTTTGGATATTGTTCTACATTTTTGTCCACTAGATCTTGGAGTGCCCTTTTCAGTAGTGTGGCGCAATTTACCACCTTTGGAGGGGGTAACTTTCAGCATCAACATGGGGAAACTTGAGCAGTTTTTGAGATTCCTTTTATCATGAGCATTTTTCCTACATCTTCCCTTCATGGTTGGGGAGACTTCATGGATACACCTTTGGTTTTGTTTCTTCCTAAGGGGAGGAATGTGGTTTGACGTTCGTGGAGTAGTTTCTTCATTCATCATCAAGCTTCTATCATTGGTGCGGATTCCACATTGAGGGGGGGCTTCTTAGTCTTGCTTCTTCTTCTCTCATATGGGGGGGACTTTTTCCTCACATGAGGTTTTGTCCTTCACATACTTCTATGAGAGTTCTTTGTATCTAGTTTTCATCTCTCTTTTGGGGGAGGGTTATTTTCCATTGGTTTTTTCTCTCTTTCCCCGCTTCGTGAGAGATTCCATTGCATTGGTTTGCATGCATTTGCATTTGTAAATGGGTACCTAACATGGCCTAGTAGCTGAGACCCATCTTGCATTTCTTAGTTGCATTGTAGACTTAAGTGCATTCCCCTAAGTTGCACTTAAGAGGGGGGTGTTGGTGTAAATAATTATTCATCATAGATATTATTACACCTTACTTAAGTTTACTTAGGAAATGCATTTCATAGTAGTTTGGGTATGAGACACTTGGGTGTTTGTGCCACATTGAGATAGTGTGTGTAGGAGAATTTCCACCTTTTATGGTGTTGATCTTGTTACTACTCTATCATATCCACTTATTATGGAGTGATAATTCCACCTTCGGTGGGTGATCCACCTCATGTGGAATATTATATTGTTTCTCCTACCTACCCACACCTATTTACTACCTACCCTTGTTTCTTATTGAGCCACATGTCATGTTTGTGTGCTCACATATCCATATAGCCTTGTCTATATAAGAAGGCTCATATTTATTGTATGTAAGTATTGATGATCCAGTTGATCAGTATTTTCATCTTGATAGAATACAGTTTATTTCTATCGTCTATTTTGTCTCTCTATTGTAATTTTCATTGAGCCCTTGATCTTGGCAAAATCTCACAATATTAAATAAGCATTTTATTTTTAAACATATAAACTTATATAATTAAATATAGTTATTTCACAAATAATAAAATAAAAGTAGCATTTGAAATTAATTTTGTTCTAATAATTTAGCAATTTTGAAGTGTGTGCTTTCAAATTCTTGAGTATCCCACCTAGAACTCACAAAGTCATGAACATTAATGTTTCTTTTATAGAACTCATGAAGTTATGAACATTAATGTTGCTTTTATTAAGCTGAATAGAATATTATTTGAAGATCAGGCAGTTATGTTTAAGAGAATTTATATTTTATTAATATTATTTTCACCCTTGACTATAGAAGTATGTAATATCTAGGAAGAGTAGTTGGACCAAACAAATAGAGAGGCTCATGTTGGGTGAAGACTAGTTGGTATGAAAATGAGAACTTTCACCTTCTTTTTATGTGAATACTCATAACTCTCTTTATATAATGAGAACATGTATTGAGTGATTGACCATCTCAATTATGAACTTTCATCTTCTTTGTTGGTAGGACATGGCTCAATTCATAGGGTTTCTCTTTATTAACTTCGAAGAATTGAGGTGATTGAAGGAGAGAAGTTTTCAATGATTTAGTTACAAGTTTGTAGATTGTTGTGTGTTCTTCTATATCATGTGGCAGTAAACTTCAACCATGTATCTATCCTTTATGAGAGTGTTGTTGGTTGACTATTGGATGCTTTGATCAATTTTATACTAGACATTGCCAAGACATAGAAATCATGGGAAGGTATATATCATTGAAATATAGTACTTAGGTCTCCCTAAGGTATTTTTTTATGTCTATGTATTGGTTACTTTAATAAAGATAAACTATGTGCAAAATAATGAATTTATATAAGGACTTCTTTTTATTGTAGATTGAGATGGTTATGTGTATAGAAAAGGGTATACCTAAAATGCATTTATCCTTTTTTGTGGTGTGGTTAGTTGGATATATTAGTGACATGTTGTGGTCACTATACTGATTATTGTGTGACTAGATGTTAGATACTTAGGACCATATTCTAAAGGAGATGAACTATAGTATTTTTTTGGGTTGAAACATGACAATTAGAGTGTAATCTTGGTTTCATTTTCTTATCTTTCATGTTTGGGTATGATGGAGGATGAGAGTGTTATGGTCAAGGTCATGGTATTTAGTTGATGTTCTTGATACTTTGTTGATCTCATGAGCATAGAGGAGGGGAGTTAGTTGGTGTAGTATAATCATACACTTAATGGTTAGTTCATTTTGTTGGAGCCTCTTATGCTTTTTTCAATTTGAATGTCAAGAGGGGGGATGTTATGCTTAGGTGTATTATTCACTTTGCACATCCTAAGTTATGATTGTTCATTTAAATAATTAATTACAATGCATCTCCCAAGTTCATGGGATGGGAAAATGGGATTCCCACATATGAGGTTGGGGACATCTATATTTATTTTATTACTCTCCAAGGAGTTGAAAATATTATTGTCGTGAGGAATTTATGAGGGGGACACATAATGGAAATATGAGAGCATATTTCTTATTTAGTGGGCATGGATGTAATTAGTTCTTCATGGATGAATGTTTGAAAGTTACATATACCATCTTAAGATATGAAAGCCAAAGACGTGTGTGTCAAAGCTATTTTATATTCCAAGATGGCTCCATGCATGTGAGGATCTTGATAATTTGTGTAATATTATTTCAAGACAGTGTTTGGGCCCATGTTACTATTTTTTATTGTTTTTATGGACCTCCTTAAGTCTACATATTGTAGGCATGTGATTTAAAGAATTGTACAAAATGTATTTTGTAGGTTATTGTTACTATCATTTTTTTAGAGGAGGAGTTATTAATCACATTAAATCTCACATAGATATCCTGTGAATGTATTTCTTTGATGTTGCTAAACAATACATTGGTTTTATGTATTTTGGAGGTTGGGTTTTACACCAAAAGGTTTTTCCCACAATAATCTATGTCATTTATTTTATTGTTATTTTTTCTATTCCACTCCTCTCTCTCATTCCTTTCTAAGTGTACTTTCATGCTAGGATGCTACTAAAATCTTTATAGAATATTTTTTTCAATATTCTTCTAAAAAGATTAATGCGGAAATACTTGCATGTTTAATTGTTAATATTTATTTTAAGTTTAGTTGCCAAAAGAACTTTATGGGTCCTTTTACTAACAAGTCGCTCATGTCTCATTTATTTTAATGTGAATGAATTTAGGGAATGCCATCTTTAATAGAGTTTATAAAAAAAAAATTCCTCTTGGAACTCTTGTCTATGCTACTTATCACCTTAATAATTATATGCTATTATTTATTGTCTTTACTTTAGGCATTATTATTTAATTTGATGTTCTTAGAGCTAATTTTTTTTTCTATTAACTTCTTTCAAGTAACTCAACACATGAGAACAATTTATTTTATTTCAACATGATTAAATGTTAGTGATTAGTGTGAGATTTGAAGGGTTTTTCATTTGGGTTTGTTTTTCTTGTTGAATCGGGGTGTGTATTGAGTGAGGCATAGGATTTAGGTTGAAAGTAAACAACTTGCACATTATATATTATCTAGAACATATAACAAACAACATAGAATCTTGTTTAAGCTCTACTGAAATTTTATGTTCTTTGAATTATACTTTATGTGTGAGAATCATGGAATGTATTGTAAATAGTAGATTTTTTAAGCTCTTTCCATCTTAGTGTTGAAGGTAATTTTTGTTATAGTGTGTATTGAAGAAGAAGAGATTTTATGTTTCTAGTATTTGGGTGTTCAATTAAGGTTTCCTTTTATGCATTTATGTTGTTGAATCATGGTATGTATTGAGTAAGGTCGAGGATTTAGGCTGAAAGTAAACAACTTGAACAAACAACTTGATAATTGTTTAATCTCTACCAAAATTTTATGTTATTGAATTATAGTTTATGTTTGAGAACCATGAAATGTTACTCGTTGCTTTTCTGGATTTCATTATGTCTATTTTTTTCATCAACATTTCTACTATTTGAGATCTCTAACATCAATATAGTTTTCATGAGTACAACCTTTTAGCCTTTTTGAATAGGAAGTTTTGAGGGATTGAAATTAATTTGATCTGGTGGATAATTTAAAGATAACTGAATTGGTCTACATATGTTTTTTTAGTTTCAGGTTGGAAATATGGTACTTTCAAGGACTAGTGCTCATTTCATGACTACTCCCCAACTTTGAAGTTAAATTGGACTCTTTTTTGGTTTGGTATGTCATGATAATCCAAATGGTTATCAATATGCATTTGTGCATTATGTTGGGATTAAGGTATCTCAACCTTAGAGTCCAAACATATTTATTTTATTACACCCATTTTAGAAGTCTTAAAAAGAGGGGACTAGTGTCATAGGTTAGTATGTTCAAACTATGACAGTTACTAGTTCAATGGAAGAGCCATGGAGAGTCATTATTTGGCAATTGGTATTTATGGTGGAGTTCACTTTTGACAAATGGTGTGAGGTAGGTTTTGCATATGGCAAGGTGACCATTATGGATGAGTTATGCTTTGTTTCTTTGGAAGTTGCTATGTGTAATGTGGCATGGGTTTAGCAAGTTGTTGTTTATGACATCACATATCTCTTTGGCATTGGAGTTGGTTTTAGAAACCATGACACTTTCTGCTTGTGTTGAGATTTATAAATATGTGGCTTCTTAGTGTATTTTATATGATAGGTTGGATATCTTCTAAGAATCTTTTATGTGTAAGATATTCTCTAGAATTATTTGTTGTTGTCTTTACTCCTGAAGAGAAATGGCTCTAGGCATTGTATTGTAATTGTTGGTTATTGCTAATAGTACAATTGAGTCTAGATTTTAGAGTGTGGGTTTTTTCTTGAGATTGTTTTCCCATGTATATTTGGTGTTGTGAGTTTATTTGTTTAAATATGACTTTGAGTGTGTTTATCTAATTTGTAGCAGTTAAAGGTTTGTAAGAATTTTTTGCATCATCTCACCTATTGGATTTAGCATTTGGAAGCATTTATTCTACACTTGGCTTCCTTGTAATTGGTATTAGAGCCTAACCAATTTTGTTCTTATTGTTGGGTGACAGGTTTTTGTGTTGATCTTATTTTAGTGGGAGTTTTGTGGAGGATGATAATATAACCTTATTGCAAGTTTGATATGGCAAGCACATCCAGTAGAATAGAGATGGGGGAGTCTAGCAACAACAAATTGAGTTTAGGAAACTCAAAATGGAGGACATGCTTGTGGATAAAGATCGATGGGCTATAGTTTCTTCAACGAAACCCTAGACTACAACACAGGATAAATGAGATATAATGGATTAAAAACATAGGATGTATGGGATATAATGGATTAGGAATCTAAGGGTTTGGTCAGACTGTGTTTGGATGATTTGATGCTCCTAAGTGTCTGTGAGAGAAGATTGTAGTTAAGATTTGGAAGCAGCTTGGTTATATTTATCAGGGAAATCTTTGGTAAATAAGTTATTCCTGATAAAGAAGCTATATTCTCTAAGGATGGAGGAAGGATGGTCTGTTGTAGATCACATGAATGTGTTCAACATGCTAGTTGCTTAATTGACTTTTGTTAGTGTCAAGATTGATGATCAAGAGAAATATATGCTTACATTATGTTCTTTTCTAAACTTGTGGGATCATCTTGTGATGGCGATTGGAAGTGCACCAAACACTTTCAAGATGAAGGATGCAATTTATTCACTGTTATCTGAAGAGATGTGAAGGAAATATTCTGACATGTCTAAGAAGGCCTTATTTTCTCATTGTAGAATGATGGAGAAAGGAAAGAAGGGTAAATCCAAGTCTCTGGAGAGTTCTAAGTCTCCTGGTAAAAATTATAAGGCAAAATGTTGGAACTACAACAAATCTAGTCATTTTCAAAAAGAGTGCAAGGAGGAGAAGAAAAAGAAAGGTAATAAGGATTTCTTCTATTATGATTGATAAATTATCTCATGATGAAATAGATGATTTTGTCACAACCTTAGAAACACATGCATCAAAAGATGTGTGGTTGATAGATTCAGATGCCTCTTTCCACGTGACCTCTCACAAAGGTTGGTTTTCAAAGTATGAAAAGCTTGATGGTGGGAAGGTGTATTTGAGTGATGAATCTCACTTGAACATTGTTAGTCATGGAAGAGTTAAGATCCGATTTATTGATGGAAGAGTGAAGGGTATTGATGGTGTCCTACATATCCTTGGTTTGGCATGGAACCTACTTTCAGTTAGCAAGTTGAGTGATGTGATTGTGCAGGTTGTTTTCTTGATTAGTGTATGTAAGATGGCAAGAGGCTCTATGGTGCTTTATAAGGGTATTTGGACTGGTAACTTGTATAAGAATGATGCATGCATGGTTTGGTACAATAGTGCTTCTATTAATTCCAAGAAAAGGGATTTGGATTCTTCATCCTCACTAATAGATAAAGTAGAAAATAAGACTGTTGTTTCTACATCTGATGGTTGTGCTTTCTGGGTACCTAAGGGTGTAAATGCTTTGGAGATGAAGCTCCCAATTGAGAAGACAATGTTATGGAAATAGAGACTCGATCACATTGGTGAGAAGGGTCTTTGAGCCTTGTTGAAGGTCTTGATGACTATAATCTTGAGTTCAAATTTTGCAAACATTGTGTTTATGATAAACAACATCGTGTTTCTTTTTATTCTAGTTCTCATAAGTCTTCTAGGGTTTTGGATTATATTCATTTAGATGTATTTATTCATATTAATGTTCCTTATATATAGATTTGTGTATGATGTCTCTTTCATAGATGACTATAGTAAAAAGGCATTTGTGTATCTCCTTAGAAGTAAATATAAAGTTTTTAGTCTATTTAAGGAATTAAAATATTTGGTTGAAAATCAAACTAGTAGAAAAATTAAGTGTTTAAGGATTGACAATGGTGGTGAGTTTTGTTTGGTAGAATTCGATAGGTTTTGTAGGGACCATAGGATTGAGAAACACAAGAAAACTCCATATGCTCCACAACAAAATAGATTTATGCAGATGATGAATACAATGTTGATGGAGAGAGCTAGGAGTATGCTAAGTAGTGTTGGGCTTGAACAAAAGTTATGGGCTGAAGTTGTAACCACTGCATGTTATCTAATTAACAAATGCCTTACTTCAATGCTAGTTGAAAAGACACCCGTGGAGGAATGGTCTAGTAAGAAGCCTTTGTGGAGACATCTTAGAGTCTTTGGTTGTGAGGCATATACATATGCGCCAAGTTAGAAAAGATTAAAATTTAAGCACAAAGTTGTTAAGTCATGTATCTTCATTGGCTATGGTGTTGGTGTGTTGAAAGGGCGCAAGCTTTGGGATCTAGTTGTAGAGAATCTTCTCTATAGTAGAAGTGTGATATTTTGTGAGTTGAAACCTTCCACAATTGATTTGTAGCTAGAGAAGGAAGATAAATGGAAAAGGGAGGTAGTTTAGGTACCATCTACTTTGATAAGAAATGAACAACACATTCTTGTTGGACTTGATAATGAGGAGAGCTCAATTAGTTCTGAAAGTGTTGAAGAAGAGCAAGAACCTCAACCTCAACAATTAAGGAGGTCTACTCGTGATAGGTTGCAGCCTGACAAATATTGCTATTCACCAAAAAGGTTTGGATATTCTTTGTTGGATTGCAGTTGCATATTTGCTTTGATTGCTAATACTAATGAGCCTAGGAATATTAGAGAGACTACGTGTATGTGTGATGTAGATTCTTGGATGGAAGCCATGAATGAAGAGATGGTTTCATTGAAGAAGAATTATACATGGGATTTGGTACCTTTTTCCCGAAGGACAAAAACCCATTGGATGTAAATGGGTGTTCAAGAAGAAATTGGGTCTAGATGGTAGTGATGAGAAGTATAAAGTACAATAGGTCAGAAAAGGGTATTCTTAGGTGGAGCGAATTTATTATGGTGAAATATTCTCTCTTGTAGCTCAGTTGACATCCATTTGATTCTTGTTATCACTTAAAAAAAATTATGACTTGGAAGTAGAGAAAATAGATGTGAAGATAACATTCCTTCATTGTGATTTGGAGGAGGAAATTTACATGTCACAACCAAATAATTTTTTTGAGAAATGTAAAGAGAACCTTGTTTGTAAGTTGAAGAAATCTTTGTATAGTTTGAAACAGTATTCTATAATGTGGTATCAAAAATATGACACCTTGTAGCATCCTAAAATTGCACCCTTGTACAATTTTGACCGCATTGGGTCCCTACCTTAGCATTTGCACCCCTTGGCCTAATCAAGACCCAATTATGCTCATACCCCTCATGAATTGCATTATTATTTACTTTTCCCATGTATTTGGCATCTTATCCTAGCCCTAAAAGGGGGTAGGACCAGGGCACCATGCATTGGTCTTAGTTAGGACTAGGGCGCCATGCTCTAGTCCCTCCTAATTGGGCCCCATTTGACCCCTTGGTCCTATTTCAAAATTGAGTGGGATTTTTATCTATGTTGGCTCATGTCGAGAAATTAGCAATTTATCTGATGAGCAAGTATAAAAGGAGGTTTTCCTCTCTCATTCAACATCTATCAATAATATATCAATCATCCGACAATCATATGACATCAAGCAATCAAGCATTCAAGAGCAATTGAGCATTAATCAATCTTCCTTCAAGCCTTGGAACAACAATAAAGTCAAGAATCAAGCATTGAAGTAGACATCTTTCATTCTATTTTTTTGAAGACTTCATCAAGCCCTAATTCCGTGTGGAGACAAACAAAACTTCACAAGGAGGTATATCACTTGATTTTCAGTCATTATTCAACATCTCCCTCAAAAGGAGAACCTTCCATTACAACAATTTCAATTATCTTTTTCATGGTTAATTCCAAAACAAGGGTTTGACCTAAGGCAATCCCCTATTCCCAACCTATTTCCCTTTCTTTCTATGTGTAGGAAATAGGTACAAAGTTGTACTCTTCAAAATAGACACTATTTGCAAAGATGAATCAACCTTCTTTGGCATGCAAAAAAGTAGGAGGACTAGGGCAATGGGCACACCGTTCTTGACATTTTTGGAGCTTTTTCAGGGATCAAATATGAATCTGCATATACTACTCAGATCTAGGTGCACGCAAAAATCTTACATCTGTAGCTCATTATTTCCGCATTTTTACCTTCATTTTTCAGCACTTTATCCTAATTCAGCATTTCAACTCACAAAAGAGGGTCAATTTATTCACACCCACCCTTAAATTCAATCAATATTCAGTCCTTATCATTCTTGATTTTAGATTGGATTTATTGGACTCATCCCTCTTTTGAATGTAATGGCAAATTAGTGGTTTTCATCCCTCTAATGGTGGAAATCCTAATTTTTCACCATTACATTTTGGTGAACCTGACTCCTTACACCTTTAATTCTAATTTATGTTCTCAGATCTGAGTGTGTATGCAATTTAAAATTCAAGTTTCCATTTACAAGTTTGATTTCCTTGCAAATTTTAAAAATTTAGAGGTTAATTTCACTAAAACCCTAATTTTTAAATTTAAAATTGATCTTGTGAATTACCCATTTTGGATTAATTATTTCAGATCCGAGTGTCTTTCAATTTCAAAAATTCAAATTTTCACTTGCAAGTTTAATTTCAAAAACCCTAATTTTAAAAAATTTTAAAATTGAGCTTCTGGGTTGTTTAAATTTTGAATTTATCATTTTAGTGCTGCCCCAAATTCAAAATTGCAATCTTGTATCAAATTAAAAATTTTAATTTTAAAAATAAGTGGTTAATTAAAAGAACCCTAATTTTTACATTTAAATTAACCTTGTGCATTTCCCAATCTTGGATTAATTATTTCAATTTTCAAATTTCAATCTTAGATCTAATTTTCAATTTAAATTTTAAAATTAACGTGGTTACTTTCACAAAGACCTAATTTTAAATTCAAATTTCTATTGTGTAATTTTAAATTTTCAAATTCAAATCTTCTAGTGGATAATTTTCAATTTAAATTGAGAGGTTATTTTAGCAAAGCCCTAATTTTAAATTTAAATTTCCTAGGGGGTTGACTAATTTTTCATTATTACTCTTTATCTTTTCAATGAATTTTCTTATTTAATTGAATAATCATTTTTCTGAGATTTTGCATTATTCAATTATTTTGCAAATTTCAAATTTCAAATTTCCAATTTCCCTCCATTAGTGCATGAGTTTTACTAGTATTAGTTCAACCTATAATATACCCATGAGAAGAAGTTGTAGGATTAAGGATTCCTAAGGTTTAATTACCAAGGAGATGGAGCCTAATTTGGATAACCTATTCCATGAGGATATTGGTGGTTCTAGCAATCCCACACATAATGTCATTTATACTTATTCTTTACATAATTCTCATGATGTGGATGAATCACTAACTAGGGTTTCCATTGACCAATTGGAGAAGATTGATAATCAATTTGAAAATCTTCAACAATGGATGAATCAACAATACCTGGAAAGTAAGGATCTACCATGGATTGAAGGATTAAAAAGAATGGTTCAAAGTGATAAACTTGGTGTTAATATGTTGCCTAGCATTGCCCATATTGTTGATACTAATATTATGCCTATGAAGATTTGTACTGAAGTCATTGGTTATACACAACCTCCTAGTCAAGTTAATTATTCCATTCCTTTGACTACCCCTATGGCTAGTGTTCCCACTTTTACATCAAACATCATGGCTACATCTACACAAAATGTCATACCTACCCATGTTATTCAAGGGGGAAAATCCTCTAATCATAATTCCTTCATACCTCCTCCTATGAGTCTTCCATTTGCTACCCAATCTTCTCCAATACCTACATATCATAGTGTTCCACATTCTTATTCTCAACTGCTACCTTCATATAAAAATATCCCTCCTTATTCTCAACCCCTTCCTTCATTCAACAATGTTACCCCTCCTCAACCCAACATGTCCAATTTCAATCCCTCTACCGAATCTATCATCACCAATCTAGCCCAAATAGTGTCTTCCTTACAACAACAAATAGTTTCCATGAATCAATTTAAGTATAATGTGCCTATATTTGATGTAGCGAGCCCATTATCCAATGACATTGTTCTAGTTGTCTCTCCTAAACATGTTGAACTTCTTTAATTGGAGATTTATAATGGAAAAGGTGATCCCTTGACTCACATGAAAACATTTCAAACTTTGTGTAGTGAATTTGCTCATGACCAAAGATTGTTGGCTAAATTGTTTACTAGAACACTAAGGGATAAATCTTTGCAATAGTACTGTTCTTTGCCCCCTTATTCTATTACTTCTTTTCAACAATTGGCTAATGCTTTCATTCAACAATTTCATAATAATATTTATTCTAAGATTAGTTTGACTTATTTGGTGTATTGCAAGCAAGGTGCTAAAGAAAAAGTGACTGATTTCATTGGTAGATATAAACATCTATATTCTCAAATTTCTTTTATATTCCTGATTAAGACATTCAAATCATTTTCATTTCTAATTTGCAAAAAGAAATTAGGGATAAACTTCTCTTTTCTGATTTTACTTCCTTTACGCAGTTGTATGCAATACTTCACAATTATCACCTTACCGTGAGTCAATTGGAACAATCATCTTCAATGGTTCTGAATGATAAAAGTGAAAGTGCTCAACAACCTTTTTGTGAAGTTCAAACTGAATAAGGGATTCATCAAATTCAATGACAACAACAACAATCAAGTAGTAGACACAACAATAGGTGTGCCTCCTTTGTCTAAATACTTTAGAAAATAATTCACTCCTCTTATTGAATCTTTGCATAATATTATGATGCAATTGTTATAAAGGAATGTGTTGAAGCTTCCCCCTATTAAACCAATTGATACAACCAAGCCTTTGTCACCTGCATTTGATTCCAAAGCTTTTTTCCAATATCATCATCAACCTGGTCATGACACTAAAAAGTGTTATTCCTTGAGAGGTAAGATTTAATACTTGATTGATAACAATATCATATATGTGGCTGGTGTGAATGATAAAGGAAATAAATCAGCAGCTCCTCCTAATCAAAATCTTTAAATTTTCACTGATCCTTTACCTTCCCATTCCACTAATGTGATTGAGACTGGTCATCTTGCCTTCTCTCCCAATGATCTTGGCCTTGAGTCTAATAATGTGGTGAACCTTATTGATAAAAATGAACCTCCTAAGGACTTATGCATTACATTTGATCCTAATGAGACTGTTGAAGCACCTGATGGCCCATTATATATCACTGCAAGAATCAAAAGCATACCCTCTCGAGGGGTGCTCATTGATCTAGCTTGTATAGTTAATGTGATAACTGAAGAATTTCTTTATACTTTATAATTACATCAAGTGACGTATGAGAAATATGATGTGGTGATTAAAATCTTTGATGGTTTCTCTTGTGCCACCATTGGTTCTATTTATTTTCCCATTGAGATTGGTACTAAAGTTTTAGATGTTAACTTTTCTATAATTCCTACATCAAAACAATTTCATATGAAGTTGGAATATCCTTGACTCTCTTCCATGAAAACGGTCCCCTCTACCATTCATAAATGCTTGAAATTCCCTCTTGATAACAAGATCATAACTATTAATCATAGCATGTACCAACCCATGGTTAGGCAAAGAGATGTTTGTCTTGATTATTTTTGGTCCGAACAATTCCAATCTCTCAAACCTAGAAGTGATTCTCTTTTTCAATATCATCAAAAATGGAAAAATGAGATGATTTTATCCTTGAGTAAACCTAGAAATCCAACACTTAGTCATCCTCTAACTAATGATCATATGCCTCTTCTTAAGGATAACTCTATTCTTCCTCCTAAGGATAGAGATATTCTTTCTCCTAAGGAAGAGTCTATTCCTTCTCTTAAGGACGAGACTATTCATCCTCCCAAGGATAGAAAAGTTCTTCCTTGTAAGCGTCAACCAATTTCTCCTTCTAAGAATAAACATATTTTTCATCCTAAGGATAGACCTATTCCTCCTCCTCATGATGGACTTAGTCTCCTCCCTACACCTCCTATTCCTCCTTTATATGGTGCAGTTATACCTCCTACATCTTACAAAGAGAAGCGCTCGAACTCTCCTATTGTTCAACCTAAAAGACCTTCTCCTATGCATCCTTCCTTCAAATAAGAAAATAAGCCTACGCATGATGAACATAAACCTTCACAACCTTCGGCTAAAACTAAAAGAAACCATTATGCAAGAGAACACCGACAGAGACGTCATGCTAGAGCTCATGAACTAGCTTCTTAAAATACTTCTTCCCCGAAGATACCAACTGTTGACATAATAATTGTAGACATATATATTTGACCACTTTCTGAAATAAATATTTAATATTTATTTTAATCCCATCCCCCCTATTGAATTAAATCTTATTTAATTAATTTCTTCATTTTCATCTATTTGATTAAATAAATTATTCAATTTATTTAATTAAATTCACCTAAACCTTTTCTCTCCTTTAATTAAATAAATCACTTTACTTAATTAATTCCCCTTTCTTCTTTTTAATTAAATTTTCATTTAATAAAATTGACCCTTGCATATAAATAAATCTAATTTATTTATAAAAATCCCCCCACTTGTATTTATGCAAGTTGCATTTATTTTAGTTGAAATAAAACATTTTATTTTAATTAATTATTTTTTTCTCCCACTTGCCCTCTCCTACATTTCCCACTTGCCTCCTAATCATTCTTATAGAAACCATCTAATTCTAATGAATTAGCTTTAATCCCTCTAATCATGTCATTTCCCTAAATTTGAGGAGGTCACTTCTCAAATTTGGAAGAAAGTCTTCTAAAAGCATTAAAGGCTTTATTTCTTCAACAAGCTAACTTGTTGAGTTCTCCAAATTTGGAAGGACTCTTACAAATTTGTCCCCAAAGTCTTCCAAACCATTAATGGTTAACTCAACCTTCCCCTCATGGTTAGAGACTTTCTCTCTAACTTAACCCTCATCTAACCCAAGGGTCTTATCAAGCACTCATGGATTTAACCTTGGTTATCCTATTAACCCTTGCACAAGAGTTTACCCCTTGGGTAAAAGCTTTATTCGATGGATGACCCTAACCCAACCTCAACCTTACCTCCTAAGGTAACCTTCATGTCTTCTCAGGCATTTAATGTCTCTTGCATCTCCTCTCAGGCCACCTCTTGTTGACAATTGTCTCTATTTCATTGGTGAAAATTGTAAACATGGATTGAGTAACTTTCAATCCCAACCATTGTTGAGATTATTCAATCTTAACCATCCATTGCCCTATCTTCCCTATAAATAGATCTCACATTCCTCATTCTTCATATCCAAGTTTCATGCATCTACATTATAGTCTAATTTACTAAGCATTTTAGCCTCTCTTTGTTAAAATATCATCATAAAATTTAGAAGCATTTTCATATCAATAGTATATTCATGCTAGTATATTATGTTATGATAATTTGTTAATTTCTTTATCATATTACTATCTCAATCTTAGCTTAAGTACCATATTTTTAAACATATCATATAGATCTTAGAATGTATTCATGCATATAGATCACAATATCACTCATTCTTGGAGTTTTCATTCCTAAGTCATTTGCTCAATGATCTGAGAGCAAAACATTGGCTTTAGGGATCCTGTGAGATAGATAACAATGGGACACCCCTTGGGAATTTAAACTAGTTTAAATTAGTTTATACTTGCACTAAGAGTCTCATTGGCCATTTGATCTTAATTTATTTGTTTTGATCACCAAATTTTCCTGCATACAATAACATTTTCTCAACCTTCTCCTAACCAAGAAGTTCAACCTAATTCTCCAAGACATAAAATGATTAAGACAAATGATGGTTCAAGTTCTATTCCTATTAGAGCTCCTATTTTTTTTAATCTTGATGATGAAATAACTGAGAATGTTGTTCATGATGAAAATGTTGATCTTAATATTTCAGATGATGAATATCAATATATTGATGTTAAAATGATTTATCTAAACAATTTTTAAAATCATTAATCCTAGCTCCAAGTAATAGACAAAGTGACTCATCATTAGAGCATAGTCCTTGTTTGGAACTTGTGATAGCTTCATCTACTATGCTTGATGTGGCTCCTCTTGCATATTGTCCACCTTCCCAAAACAATGATGAGCAAGATCGGGGGGTGGATGACTTGCTTGATTAGCTCCATTTGCGCTATAGATTCTCTCTTTCTCCTCTCTTGCTTGTTTGTGATCTTCTTATATTTGTCTCTCAATTCTTCTATTTGTTGTCTCTAGTGTTGTCTACTTGAGGATGATGCAAAACATTGAGATCTCTTTTGGTCTCTCCTATGTTGACTCAAAAGACACATGTGCCCTTCTTCCATGGTGGTTTTTCTTTCTTTGGGGAATGAGGACAATTCTATGCATATACATATACATGATATACATTAATTATCATAAAACTCATACTAACCCCATGGTTAAGAGAAAACACCCCTTGCTTTGTGTTTTCATGTGATCATTATCCTTTGATTTTCCTTCTCTTGGGGGCATACTGTGATAGCGTGCTTTTCTTTTTGGAGGGTATCCTACCTTAAAGAAAATTCTCCTAATAAGGTGTACACAATCAATTTAACGTGGGGGCATACACTTCGCTCAATGATTCTCTCTCTTGCATATCTTGGTACTTAAGTTACTTAGCAGACTTTGTGTTTTGCTTTGTAACTTTGGTATTTTCTTTCATGACTCATAGTAAGAGAACCTTACTAGTTTGTAGTCATGGTTCTCTCTTTCTCTTTGTCACGATGTCCCTTTTATCTTGTTATCAAAGTTGTGAGATCCTAAAGTCCATTGGGGGCTTGGTGTATCTTGTCTCCTTGATGACTTGGTGAAAGTTTTTCAATGTGAACCCTTTGTACTTTACCGAGAGTATGATTGAGTTTATACTCCTGCTAAAGTGAGGGCTAAATGTAGCATCCTAAAATTGCACCCTTGTACATTTTTTACCGCATTGGGTCCCTACCTTAGCGTTTGCGCCCCTTGGTCTAATTGGGACCTAATTATGCTCATACCCCTCATGAATTGCATTTTTTTACTTTTCTCATGTATTTGGCATCTTATCGTAGTCCTAAAAAGGGGTAGGACCAGGGCACAACACCTTAGTCTTGACTAGGGCGCCATGTTTTGGTCCTCCTAAATTGGGCCCCATTTGACCCCTTGGTCCTATTTTAAAATTGAACGAGATTTCTCTCTCTCTCTCTCTCTCTCTCTCTCTCTCTCTCTCTCTCTCTCTCTCTCTCTCTCGGCTCATATCAGGAAATTAGTAATTTATCCAACGGGCAAGTATAAAAGGTGGTTTTCCCCTCTCATTTGACATCTATCAATAATCTATCAAGCATCCAACAATCATATGACATCAAGCATTCAAGCATTCAAGAACAATTGAGCATTAATCACTCTTCCTTCAAGCCTTGGAGCAAAAATAAAATCAAGAATCAAGCATTGAAGCAGACATCTTTCATTCTATTTTGTTGAAGACTTCATCAAGCCCTAATTCCGTGTGGAGACAAACAAAACTTCACAAGGAGGTATATCACTTAATTTTCAATCATTATTCAACATCTCCCTCAAAAGGAGAACCTTCCATTACAACAATTTCAATTATATTTTTCATGATTAATTCCAAAATAGGGGTTTACCTAAGGAAATCCCCTATTCCCAACCTATTTCCCTTTCCTTCTATGTGCAGGAAACAGGCACAGAGTTGTACTCTTCAAAATAGGCACTATTTGTAGAGACGAATCAACCCTCTTTGGTGTGTGAAATAGTAGGAGGACCAGAGCGACGTGCACACCGGTCCCAACATTTTTGGAAATTAGATCCAAATCTGCATATATAGCTCAAATCCAAGTGCACACAAAAATCTTGCATCTGTAGTTCACTGTTTCTGCATTTTTACCTTCATTTTTCAGCACTTTGTCTTAATTCAACATTTCAACTCACAAAAGAGGGTCAATTTATTCACACCCACCCTTAAATCCAATAAGTATTCAATCCTTATCATTCTTGATTTGGGATTGGATCTATTGGATTCATCCCTCTTTTGAATTTAATGGCAAATTAGTAGTTTTCATCCCTCTAATGGTGTAACCCCTAAATTTTCACCATTACACACCTATGTGTTGTCTTTGGAATTTCTAAGATCTAAATCTAACCATTGTGTGTATTACAAATCTAAAAATGGTGACATTCTTATCATAATCCTATATGTGGATGATATATTTTTTATTAGGAATGGTAGAAGAATTATTTAAAATTTGAAGTCTCAATTAGTAGCATAGTTTGAGATGAAATATCTAAGTGAAACAAGATATATTCTTGGGATTGAAATCATTAGAGATAGATCTAGTAGAGAAATTTGGATGAGCCAGAATAAGAATGTTAACTTTATGTTGGAGAGATTCAACATGTCAACTTGTAGGCAATTAGTTGTTCCAATGTTACAGGGGGTGAAGCTTTCTATGAAGGATTGTCCAAAATTTCCTACTAAGATGGAGGACGCATCTAGAGTACCTTATGCGAGTGTTATTGGTAGCTTGGTGTATGCTATGGTCTATATGAGGCTAGGCATTGCCCAAGCAGTGGGAGTCTTTAGTTGATATATGGCTAATCCTAGTAGGTTGCATTTGGATGTTGATAAGAGAGTGTTCAGTTATTGGAGGGTTAATTATGAGTATTCTTTATGTTTTCATGGTTATCATTTTGGACCTCGACATTTATTTTGCATTCGTCGACATATGGATTTATATTGGGTAGGTGACATTGACTAAAAAAGATCCACCGGTGGATATGTTTTTCATGATTTTTGGTGGTGCTATCAGTTGGATGAGTACGCAGCAAGTTGTAGTCACTTTTTCCAATATAGAAATAGAGTCCATGGCAACTACTCATGCTTGTAAGGAAGCCATTTGGCTTAAAAAGATTTTTTATGCAGGTTAGATTACTATCTGTTATGACATCTAGAGTGCTATTTTTTTAGTGAATAATCCTACTTTCCATGCCAGAGCAAAGCATATTGATGTATAGTTTCATTTTGTTTGTGATATGGTGGAAGATGGAAAGGTGACCATGCTTTGGCAAATTTTGGGATTAAAGTGTCTCAACCTTAGAGTCCAAACAAATTTATTTTATATATTTATTTTATTACACCCACTTTGGAAGTCCTAAAAAGAGGGAACTAGTGTCATAGGTCGTTATGTTGGAACTATGACAGTTACTAGTTTGGTGGAAAAGTCATGGAGAGTCATTATTTGGCAATTGGTATTTATAGTGGAGTTCACTTTTGACAAGTGGTGTGAGGTAGGTGTTGCATATGACAAGGTGACCACTATGGATGAGTTATGCTTTATTGCTTTGGAGGTTTCTATGTGCAACATGTCATGGGTTTAGCAAGTTGTTGTTTATGACACCACATACCTTTTTGGTGTTAGAGTTGGTTTTGGAAACCATGGGCCCTTTTTTCTTGTGTTGAGCTCTATAAATATGTGGCTTCTTAGTGTATTTTATATGATAGGTTGAATATCTTCTAAGAAGCTTTGATGTGTCGATTATTCTCTAGAATTCTCTGTTGTTGTATTTAATCATGAAGAGCATTAACTCTAGGCACTGTATTGTAACTGTTGGTTGATCATGATAATACAATTGAGTTTGGCTTTTGGAGTGGGGGGGTTTTCCCAAAAGGGTTTTCCCACATATATTTGGTGTTGTGAGTTTATTTTTTTAAATTTGATTTTGAATGTGTTTATCTAATTTGTAGTAGTTAAGGGTTTGTATGAAATTATTTTTGCACCATCTCTCTTGTTAGATTTAGCATTTGGAAGTGTTTATTCTACACTTAGCTTCCTTTCACATTAAGGCTTGCATTATTCAATATTACTAAACTTTCTTAATGAGTTGAACTTAAATATGTGTTATACATGACTTATTTGAACTGGTACATGCAACTTATGTTGGGACTAAGAGTAGTTGTAAGGTTTGGAGCACAAACATTACTTTATATGTCTCTCTAGATACTCTTAAATTCATTTGAAGCTACATTTCTTGATTCAATCTAAAATAGCTATAACTAAATTTTGCAGTATAAGAGTGGGAAAAAAACTTGGAGTTGGGAGGCCCATGACTGCAAGATTTTATGTTGTAGTTGTGGTGTCTACTTGCGTGTTAACTAGTCTTATGCTCGCTGGTGGAGTTTTAGCACTAAAAAAAGAATTTAGTATAGCTTTTACAAGTATCACTGAGGTCAGAAAAGCAATGTCTATAATGAAACCATTTCTTGCACTATTTGTGCTCTTAAATAGTGTTCAATCTATTCTTTTAGGTGAGATTTTTGTTATTTTACTTTATTAATTATTTTGAACAAATTGTTTTTTTAAGAAAAAAGGGTAAAAATTTATTAATCACAAAGGCAACAAGATTGAAAACATCAACAGAGGTCAACCATTAAACTACCCAATCCTTGTCCATTATTTTGAATAGATTACTATGAATAAAGGAATACATCATTTATTACTCTTCTACAACCATCGAATTATCAACTACAATAAGTATGCCATCTCAGTTGTCACAACAAAATAAATGAATCAATTTTGAATGCATGAATTTAATTTTGATTTAGGTTAACTTCATAATATTTATATAAAATATAATTACATATATATTGAGTTTATTTTAGTTGTGTTGAATATAGTAAGATATTTAATAAGAATAAATTTGAAATATAAATGAATTACATAATTTTATGTAATTTTTGTTTTATTTTTAATTAGTTTATTTGTAAATTTTTCTTTAAGTTGGTAATATTTTAAATTATTTTGATAGATAATATATTATAAATGTGTATATAAATTTTATACTAATATTTTGTAATTCTCTTCATAAATCTTTTAAATTTATATAAAAGCAAAATGCATTAAGAAACTATCAAATATTGCATTTATCTTTTTTTTTGAAATTCATATTCAAGTGCATATGAAGCAAGGAACATCCACACCTAAATTCATTTGTATAAACTTTGAAATCCACCAACACATGTAATGCTCAAACTTAAAGTGTATTCCATATGAATCGACTGCAAATTCAAGTGCATTATCTTTAGAATATATATATATATATATATATATATATATATATATATATATATATATATATATATATATATATATATATATATATATATAATTGAAAAACAATGTCTCTAGTTCTAAAAAAGTTTATGGTATCAAAATTATTTTATCTATGATGACAATAGCATCACATATATCTCTATTTCTCCCTCTCCTTGTATACCTATCTATCTCTTTCTCTCTTCCTCTCTATCTTTCCCTCTCCCTATATACTTATCTATCTCTTTATCTCTTTCTCTCTATCTTTATGTCTCCCTTTGCGTCTTCCTCTTTATTGCTTATCTCTTTATCTCTATCTCTCTATCCATTTGTCTCCCTCTTCCTCTCCCCCTCCCCCTCTATCTTATCTATACTTTTATCTACTGCAAACTAACGACACTTTGACAGGGACTTGATGCATTACGTCTATTATTTATTTATTGAAATAGTGTTTTAAAAAAAATACATAACATACACAACAAAGATCATAATAATGAATATTAATTAACATAAAAATTTTATAAAAAAATTTAAAATATTAAATACGTCACAAAATAAATAATTAAAAATTTATAAAGAATTTAATAAAATAATTATTAAACATACGCTCTACCACGAACCTTTATCGAAATTGCCCATAAAATATTTAAAGCGTGAGATATCAAATTACCACCTATAATAGCCTAAAACAAACTAAGTAGCCAATGGCCAATAGCCAATAGAGATACCAATTAAGATTTAATTTATTTACCACTTTATCATACCAAAAAAAATTAAAATTTATTAATGAACCTGCAAAAATACAAAACGTGTGTTACCTACTCCCTAGTACCTCAAAAGCCTTTAATCCCAAACAATTGGATGCACGGCCAGACAAATATACTGACGACTTCTGATAAGATATTTGCAACTTTTTGGAACGGACACGTGTGTTTATTACAGTCATTAAAGTCAACACTATCTAACTGTTTTATTGAAATATTCATCAGTCTATCTACCAATCTACCGATTTTTCTCGAACATTCTATGATTTTTTTATAAATATGTAATTAAAACCTTTTAAATTGTCTAATATATTTCAAGTTGACTCATTCCATAAGCTTAAATTTGTTCTATTGAAATTTCGAGGAGTCATCTACCATTTCATTGGCTTTTCTCTAACAATGCATGTAAATAAAGTCGTCTAAATCTCTTATGTTGGCCCATACCAATGCACTTAAATATGCGCTATTGAAATATTGACTTGTTTGTCGACCATTCTATTAGCGTTTTTCTAACAATGCATGTGATTAGAATCTTCTAAATCGTCTAAGTTCTCTCAAGTTGGCTTAGTCCATTAGCTCAAATTTTTCGAGTTCTGCCCACCATAATATTGGCTTTTCTCTAACAATGCATGCAGTTAAAATCTTCTAAATTGTCTAGCATCCATGAAGTTAGCTCTTTTCATGTGTTCGAATCTATCTAGTTGAAATATTGACTAGTTTGTGTACCATTCCATTGGCTTTTCTCTAACAATGCATACAATTAAAATATTGTAAATTATCTAAGATTTCTCAAGTTGGCTTTTAAATGTTGTTCAATCTCTAATTCTTAGGATTATGTTATCAAATGATATTTAAAAATACCATTGACTCACATTCAATATACACTTTCTTAATTTTCAATACTTTGGCCAAAAGATAGACCCTTGATAAAAGATTTCATGTTTTATAGCCTTATTATTGGAACCTTCTTGTAGTTTGAAAGAACTCGCCATGACCATTTGACCATTCACATTCCTTAAAACACACCTAGCTTCAAAACCACCAATGTTGCCCTATGAAGCTTAACATAACTAGGAATCCATTTGACATGCATTCTTATAGTTTTTAAAGTACTTAACTTGTTCACCTCATGAATGAGGGGTGCATAGGTTGGAGGAGATGGCTTTGATAGGCTCCACCTTCTTTGCACATCATTCTTCCAAGGGCCAAGCTTAAACAATGCTCTCTAATCTTTGACTTCCTTCAATGGTTTGTTTGAAGTTACCCTAGCTAGCTTCTCCAATAGGGCTCACCTATTAGTGTGATTTCAGATGAGCCACCTGAACAAGTTAAAGTTTAGAGCGTGCAACTAACAAACCTATCGCAAGTTGTTGTTTTTTTTAAAGAAGAAACCCAACTCTAGATAACAATTTTAGAAATTGCTACCTCTAGTTTTAAAAGAACTTGATGTAAGGTGGAACATTTCTTCCCAAAAATTAAAAATTTTCCCTCTCTAAATGTGTCATATCAATAGAGACAAAAACAATAACTCAGATGCATGAAACATTGCATTCTTATAAAGTTGACTAGCTTTGAAAATGAGAAAGTGGGGAAGTTGGTAAAATAGTTTCAATTTAGGTTGAACCATAAACATTCTTAGCAAATACTAGCAAATGGACAAAGAAGAACAGAGTGGTTATGATCTTATTATCTTCTTTGTAGAATACACATTTGAATAGACTCAACTATCTAAATTTGAAGGGTTGATCATCTATTAATATTTTATGATGAATAGCTACCCATGCAAAAGTACATGCCTTGAGGAGATATGTATTGTTCTAGCAAAGAATTTTAAACCAATTCGGAAGAAGAGAAACAAAAAACAATGATAAATAACCAAAACTTCTTAGTATCCAATTCTTATTTGCGTAAATCTTTTTGTATATCGTAAAACGACAACTAGAGAAATATTTTCAAATGAATTTCTTTAAACCATTTTCCTCTACAATCTCAGAATAATCTTTAACCCAATCCCCCATAATAACTTAAAGATGATCTTTGACATCTTTCGAATATGTTCTATTGCATATTACATAAAACCCACCATCTTTTCTAAAATTTCACATTTTTCAATTAAAGAAATCTCTAAATATTAAATAAGCATTTTATTTTTAAACATATAAACTTATATAATTAAATATAATTATTTAATAAAAAGTGTTCATTACGGATCAAAAAAATTAAAAAAATAAAAGTAACATTTTAAATTAATTTTGTTCAAATAATTTAACAATTTTTGAAGTAGCGTTTTCAAATTCTTGAATATCCCACCTAGAACTCATAAAGTCATGAACATTAATGTTGCTTTATTGGGTGAATATTCTACCTAGAACTCATGAAGTTATGAACATTAATGTTGCTTTCATTAAGCTGACTAGGATATTATTGGACGGTAAGGTAGTTATGTTTTAAAGAATCTATATTTTATTAATATTATTTTCACCTTTGACTATAGAAGCATGCAATCCCTGGGAATAGTAGTTGGGGACCAAACAAATAGAGAGGCTCATGTTGGGTGAAGACTAGTTGGTGTGAAAATGAGAACTTTCTTCTTCTATTTATGGCTCGTTATAGAGGGAACACTTGGCTCGTTGTAAAGGGAACACTTAATATTGAGTGATTGACCATCCCAATCAGTAAAGCATTGCCCTTTCTACTAGGAGTGAGTAATTTTGACCTGTGATATCTTTTTTTGAGTGGAGCCAAGAAGTTTTGAGTTGGGATCACAATTTTCAAGCAGATTCTGCAATGAGTAGCCATGGAGATGATGAGAGTCTTGTAGAATCACTTGTTCAGAGAAAAAATGACAAGTCTGAGGAGGATTCAATGCTCATTGAAGTCTTGTTATCACAAGAAAAAATTCCTTGGTCAGGGATTGCTAAAGCTGCTTTGAGGGAGTCCAAGAAGTTGTGGATTCTGTCTGGTCCTTCCATATCAGTTAGCTTATTAAACTTCATGATGAGTGCCATATCTCAGATGTTTGCAGGACACCTGGGGGAGCTACAGCTTGCTGGGGCTGCCATAGCCAACGTGGGAATCCAGGGACTTGCCTATGGAATTATGGTTAGTTTTTTTTTTATGAATAAGTATGTCAGTTTCTATTAATATAGACATATCCCAAAAAAATATAGAGGATACAAGATTACCCCTTGGAGTCATATGGGCAAAGCCCAAAAAGTTAAAGCAGAGTCCCACAATCAAATAGTTTAGTGGTCAAACAATCAAATAATAATTTAGTATTTTATTCAATTTTCCATCATTGACCTTGCTGAACAGTGTGGAAAGAAGAAATTTAGTCTTGCATGTGTCCTTTGCCAACAATTTCTTCTTTTATTAAGTTTTTGAATCAAATTTTGCAGTTGGGAATGTCAAGTGCAGTGCAGACAGTGTGTGGGCAAGCCTATGGTGCCAAACAGTACAATATGATGGGAGTCATCTTGCAAAGAGCCATTATTATAATGC
This sequence comes from Cryptomeria japonica, assembly GCF_030272615.1. Lineage (NCBI taxonomy): Eukaryota > Viridiplantae > Streptophyta > Pinopsida > Cupressales > Cupressaceae > Cryptomeria > Cryptomeria japonica. Next base: position 557,662,879 of record NC_081408.1, on the reverse strand, counting down.
TTACAGCAGCAGTACTTCTGTCTTTTGTCTACTGGTATGCAGATCCTATATTGGTGGCAATAGGCCAGAGCAAAGAAATAGCTGCAGAAGGAGCCATCTTTGCCAAAGGGCTAATGCCCCAGCTGTTTGCCCTGGCAATAAGTGATCCCATGCAGAGGTTTCTGCAGGCTCAGAACATAGTGGCACCACTGGCATATTTATCAGCAGGCACATTTTTACTTCATATTTTATTAACTTGGCTGGCTGTTGACAAGCTGGGATTTGGCCTACTAGGGGCAGCTTTAACACTGAGTTTGTCATGGTGGATTCTGGTTTTTACTACTGCTTCTTACATATTCTACTCCCCTTCATGCAAGAAGACATGGACAGGCTTTACTCGCAATGCTTTTACTGGACTCTGGTCTTACTTCAAGTTAACTATGGCTTCTGCTGTAATGCTAACGTATGCATTTACACTTCCCTATACTTGCAATCATTTAATGTTCATGACTAGGGTTTATGCTCTTAGGTTTATGTGAAATGAGTCAATGTTCAATGAACAGATTGGAAATATGGTATACACAAGGTCTTGTGCTCGTTTCAGGATTGCTGCCAAATGCAGAAGTATCTTTGGATTCAATCTCTGTCTGGTATGTCAGTAGGGCCCTATTTCTGTCTTTTCTGATTTGAAAATGAAGTTATGGGCATTTATTAGAATGGGCTTAGTTTTATACATAATTCTTAATGTCTGTGCCATCCTGCTCAACCTGCAGCATGAATTATTTGAATTGGGACTTAATGATGATGTTGGGCCTCAGCACAGCTACAAGGTAATGCAGGACAAGATTCTTGGGCATTTTTTTGCATTTTCTGTTATCATATATAAAACTAAGTCGAAGTCAGAAAGGTTAAGATTATATCATATATTTATCTGTACCTTTATTGCACCTTGATAAGTACATGTCACAAATTGATTCTTTAGAGGGTTTAATAGTTTATTTCACTCTTTCATCATGCATTTCATTAAGGAACTGTCTTATGATAACTGTGCATTAAGATGAGATTAGGGGAAGCTTACCAGTAGTCTTTATAGCTAACTTTGCACACCCATAGATCTTAATGGTACATCAGATCTCAAAATTTTGTTTTTGGTTGTCTACTTATGTGACTTAACTACTTATTGTTATTGTTCTGACTTCTTAATAATAACGACACACTTGTTATATGCACCACAATAAAAAAAAATGCTCATTTCAAACTGTTGCCCAATACATACTAACGTGTAAAAGTTTTATAGATTGTGAAAGCTAAACTCTGAAACCATGTTTGTGTTTTTGCAGTGTAAGAGTTGGTAATGAGTTGGGAGCAAGACGCCCCAAGACTGCAAGGTTTTCAGTAATGGTTGTGGTGATCACATGCTTCCTTATAAGTGTCATCCTCTCCATTGGAGTTCTTGTACTTAAGAAGGAGCTGAGCATGGCCTTCACCAGCAGTACTGTGGTTATGCGTGCAGTCTTTGGATTGACCCCATTGCTGGCAATATCTGTTCTCTTAAATGGCACTCAACCAATACTATCAGGTATGCTTATTTACACGGGTTCTTTCTAATCTTAATATATTAGTAGATTTCATTTGAAAACTTTACTGTTATGTATATAAGAGAAGTTTGATTTGCAGGTGTGGCAATCGGATGTGGATGGCAGGCTGTGGTAGCTTATGTTAATTTGGCAACATATTATTGTGTTGGTCTACCCATTGGAATGGTTTTAGGGTTTAAGACTGATTTGGGAGTAAAGGTAATGGATGATCATACTGTGTTTTGATGATGAGAATGGTTAAGTAGAAGTGGTAGCAATATATATAGAGAAGTGGAAAGATGTTTTTGAGTGGACTTGAATTGGGTTATGATCAGGATCTCAAAATTAATTCAAAATCAGTATTAATTTACTAATTTTTTTTGTATTGGCCTCTGACAGGGAATATGGTGGGGTATGATTGTTGGGGTAGCACTTCAAACATTGGTTCTCATTGTGATTACATCACGCACTAATTGGAATAAGGAGGTAAAGTTAAATCTATGTAACTGTTCTTTACCTCGAAGAAAAAGGGAAAAAAAAAATCATCACTGCAGACAATAAGAAGAAAAAAACTCTGATAAAATTGATACCTAGGCCCAGTGCAATATATGATAATAAGAGGTCAACTGTGTTTGCAGGTACAAACTGCCGAAGATCGTATTGAACGCACTCGGTACGAGAAACCCACTGTCCAAGACCTAGTAGCGTAGTTCAACTGAAGAAAGTTGCAGGTAGAGATTCCTTTTTTCAAAATTGGCATCCTGTTAGTTGATCCCCTGAAGACCTTTGCATTTATGGAGGGGAATTATTTGGCTTGACTAGGGAACTTCATAGTTGATGAGCTTTCCATAGAATGATCTTGGTTTCCGTCTTTGCAGAGAGAAGATCTACAAGAAGCAAAGCGAAAGTGGGTTTACAAATTAGGGCATTTCTGTCATGGAGAAATCCTAAATTAAAAAAAACTTTAGTTGCGGGAATTTGTTCATTAATGTAATCTGAGTATTTATTTTTGTACTATTGTAATAAAAGTATTTGTTGTCTAGTCCACAGACATTCATAGAAGCAATTAAAATATGGATTAAGGGAAAGAGCACCCCCAGTCGTTATAGTCCAATAGCCATGCACTCCTTGTGTACTGTTTAGGATCTGTTACAGGTAGGTTTCTCTAAGATAACAAATTGAGATCAAGATATTCGTGTAAACTAAATGTATCATGATGTTATGATGTTACTAGGTTGATGAATCTTGTAATTGTTTTTGATAAAAAAAGCAGCAGATGTTGACCGTTAACATAATCATAAGCTATCAATTAATAGATAATAAGATGCATGATAATATTATATATGTTAAACAATCAAACAATAAAATAACTCTTAGGCCCACAATCACTAGAATTTGATGGGCAAATAAATATAGAATTTGGACTTTATGCTTTATTTTTGGGGGAGTTAATCAATACAATTTAAAGCATCTGGTATCAGCTGCAATAAAGGGAAAATCAAAATATCATATGGGCCTTGGGCCTTTTTTGGGTTAATCAATACAATATAGAGCATTTTGTGTCAACTGTAATAAAGTGAGATTTAGAACAACACCATTTGTTAGATTTTAAACAATTATAATAATTTTTTAATTTATTTTGTGATGGAAGATAAGATAGTGGGATTAATCATGTTTCATAGTTTTGAAGACTCATAATCGATTTATTTAACACGGTAGCAATGTTTATTTTATAATTATATGAGATTGTATTATTAGTACTTGCCGTTAGGCAATACTATTGTAATGAGTTTTTCGTTTTTCCAATTAACTGGTTATTAAAAAAATTAATTTTAACCAATCACAAACAAATTTTAACTTTTAATTTTTTCAATCTTTTTATTTACCAAAGTCTAATTGTACAATTTTTAACATTATAAATTACGAAAATTATTTTTCTGTACACTTATTGGCTAAATACAATTTAGCTGTTATAAGCGGATTTTTAGGAAATCCAAAATAATTAGTTTTAATGGCAACTATATAGCCAGACAAGAATATATATAGATAATTAAATGAATTGGCTATTTTACAAGGATTCCATTCACACTTTAAAATTAAATTAAATAAAAAATTACATTATAAATTAATTATTTCTATTTTTAAAATCAATTATTTTATGTATTCTTTATAGTTATAATTTTGTAGAATTTTTTAAAATCATTGTATTTTTTAATACATTTTGAAAACCATAGTCATCTTTAATAATTTTAATATATACAAACTAATTTAATATTTTAATATATATATTTAAATGTTTAAATGATATAATTTAATAATTATTAATTGTTATTTTATTAAGATCAATTATAGATAATATTCTAAAAATATAACTAAAATAATATAATATTAAATTAATTGTATATGGTGAAAATGGATAACAAATAACAACAATATTGAAAGACTAAAATGGATTCAACCACTAAACCTTAGCCTAACAATGAACAAAGATCCACCATAACATATGAAGATAACCTAAGACAATGCAAAATAACTTAAAATCATAAAGATTATACCATCACATGTCCAATAGGGTTTTGATCTCCATTCTTCCTATCTCCATTGATCTTGTTTGATATGCTTGCTCTCAGATTTTTGTATACACAAGAGCTCAACAAAGAACGGAATGTGGTTGCAAGTGGAATTGTAGTGTAGCCAAGTACTCCAAAATCAGTCATTAGGGTTTGACAATGAAGAAGGCATCTCCTTAAATAGAAGACACAATATGAAATGGAGGGTTAAGATTGAGAGGTGTAAAAAGAGAGGTCGGCTAGGATTAGAGGGTAGGTATAAGAAATACCAAAATAATGAAAGGGGTAGGTAGTGTATGAATTAAGAGATGAATGACATGTGTCATGTGTAGAAAAAGCTAATGAATTAATTAAATAAATAAAGATTTATTTAATTAATAGTAGAAGTAGGGCAATTAAATAAATAAAATATTTATTCAATTTAGGAAAGGGATAATTTAAATAAATAAATGTATTTATTTAAATGAGAAATAAGGCTAGAAGAGGATAAATGAATTAATTAAATAAATAAAGATTTATTTAATTAATAGAAGAATTAGGCTTAGATAATTAAATAAATAAAATATTTATTTAATTAGACATGACAATTTTGAGTGTCTACATTTTGCCCCTCTTTGAGACAATGCGGCTTGTCGCATTGTTTCAAAGAAGATAAGATGAACTGATGCAGAGTTGCCCCAGGATGGGAATGATATGCCCCCTCGAGAGATTAGATGAAAATGTCTGAAAAGATTGCAGACAATCTCTCGATAAGAAAGAAAGGCTAGAATGGATTGAGCGAATGAAGTGACAAAGTCACGGGATGAGAAAGACTGACTCGGGAAAATGAAGGCGAGGGCTAGGGTAGGCTATAAGATAGACCACGGGCAAAAGACATCCTCATTGTCATCCACACCCTTAGAAGATCACAGTGCAGAGCGAGAAAAGGGCAGCAGCAGTCAGCAGCGATGGCATTCATTCATAGATTCGACCGTGTCCGCCGATTCCAGCGACCAGCCGATGCAGGAGAGCCGGTAAGTACCCGAAAACCTCCTCGTACTTTCACGCATTTCGAGTTTTGTCATAAATGCATGTTTAGGAGCAATAAATGCGCTAGGAATAGGATATTTAAAAAGTGCAAAAAACGCGCAACCGCGTCTGTGTCCAACAGGCGCGTCTGTGTCGGGTCCAGGCGCGTCTGTGCTTGGAACCGCGTTTGTGTTGAATACAGACGCGTTTGTGAAATGTAGCAGCGTCTGTGCTTTTTTAGGAGCGTTTATGTAATGTAGGGACGTCTGTGTTCCCTGGTCGCGTTTGTGTCTGGCATAGGCACGTTTGTGTTCAGAAAGCGCGTCTGTGTCGCAGAAGCGCGTTTGTGCAGTCTATAAGCGCGTTTAGGAGTTAAAAGTGCGTTTTTGTTGTAAAAGTGCGTTTGTGTGTTTAAATGCATGGTTTTAGTCTTTTAGGTCAAATCGACAGTTCTGTGATAAACATACGCTGTCGATTGGATAAGCTACTGAGAGGATACACTCAAGCAGGTCCTCTAGAAAGATTAGGATAGATCAAGGCACTTTGTGATGAACAGGGAGCACCAGGATAGGCAACACTTTGTGATGAACAGGGAGCGCGAATGTGAGTGACACTTTGTGATGAACAGGGAATGTCACACACGTAGTACTTTGTGATGAACAGGGAGCACTACTTAGGGTAGATAGCAACACTTTGTGATGAACAGTGAGTGTCACTAGGATAGATAACCAAATGCATTTAGATAGCAAGTAGCATTTTGTGATAAACAGTGAATGCCACGATAACTGACAGATTGATTGTGTGATTGCAGGAGTATTTGCCGATGTTAGAGTCACGGGAGAGATTCCCGTCGACTCAGAGATTGCGACCAGAGTTGTCGATCCAAGACATGATTTCCATTGAGGAGATGGGTCTCACACATATGCTCTATGTGCCCGAGTTTCGGGCAAACATGGGGTTGCTGACTGCGTTGGTCGAGAGATGGCACTCGGAGACGTGCACGTTTCACCTACCGATGGGTGAGATGACAGTGACATTAGAGGATGTCTATAGGATACTGCATATCCCCATTGATGGAGAGTTGATTCCCTATGACCGTGACGGTGACAGGGAGGCATTGCGACGGGTGTTTCAGGATCCCGGGTTGGAGATGCGAGCAGGTCATGTAGCCTGGGATACCATGACTGCCACAGGTTTAGCATTGGCGGCAGTTGTTGGGGGAGTCATCAGTGGGTATTTGTGTCCAGACAGGGCCACACGAGGATTGGCAGTGGGCTAGGGAGGGGCATTGGAGACGCTGATGGCAGAGCACACTAGATATGCATGGGGGCCATGTGTCCTGACACATTTGTATTATGAGCTGCATCAGTTTGTCTACCACGGATCAGTGGGTTTGGGCTGCGGCGTGACTCTCTTGCAGGTGTGGGCTTATGAGCACCTTCCCATCACACGACCCATTCATTTCAGAGGCAGAGGACAGGGACGGAGTTTCGTGCACCTGTATGACATGATCACATCCCAGCCTCGGATTGGGAGATTGGAGCATTGGAGGCGAGTCATTGATGATATAGGCATGGTCATCTGGAGGCCGTACCTGGGGTGCGAGGAGTGGGAGGACGACGCGCTGGAGCTACCCTATGTGTTCAAGAGCAGCTATCTGATTGGGCGGACGCCCTATACTCTGGAGAGGCAGCTTGTTGATAGGGTGTGCAGACAGTTTGGGCGGATCCAGCGGATGCCACGGGGCTCGGGCATGTATGCCCGTACGGTCAGAGATCAGGTGCAGTTTGGCCCACTGCTATCATATGATCAGGCGGTGACGCAGCTAGCGGAGATGATGCCGATGCCATGGGACATGTGGCCAGAGGTAGACGATGCAAGGATGGACGCAGAGTACTCTGCGTATTGGGCAGAGCATCCGTTTCCCAGGTTGACAGATCCGGAAGAGCCACTGGATGGAGAGGGTGGAGGAGATGATGATGATGGAGGAGGGGATGGAGGTAGGGGCCGGCGGAGGCGGAGGGGAGTGGTGGGAGAGAGGCGGGTGGCACCTCGGAGGGAGGGAGGACAGGAGAGGGCAGTTCCAGTGGTGAGGGGTCGGGGTGGACTGCCCCTACAGGTACCAGCAGCACAGGGTCCTAGACAAGGACCGAGACAGGTGCAGGCAGAGGGACAGAGACAGGTACAGCCATAGGTACCTATACAGGCACAGGGACAGGTGCAGGCAGAGGCACAGGGACAGGCACCTGTAGGGGAGGAGCCACAGGCAGAGGCTGAGAGCGGAGACTCTGAGGAGGATGAGGTGTTGAGGCTGCGGGAGATCTGCCAGGGCCAGGCAGATGAGATTGAGGATTTGGTGCGGGAGAGAGACCACCTCAGGATCAGGGTCCGAGACACAGAGCGGGAGAGGGATCAGGCCATCCAGAGATACATAGAGGCCGAGACACCTCTGAGGGCAGGGAGGCGGGCAGCAGAGGATGCAGGGGCAGGCTACGCATATGTTTTACGAGCCGGAGAGGAGATCGCCTACTGGAGGGATCTATACTATGCAGCCGTGCCAGCAGATCAGCGGGCTAGGAGCTTCCATAGATCGTCGCGCACAGCGACGGCTACGGGGGGGAGTCGCAGGAGACAGGCATCCAGCGGTGGGGTCATGGGGCCTCCACCACCACCAGAGAGACAGGGGGATCCTGGGGCAGGTCCATCTATAGCTCAGACTCCGTCGAGGCCAGGCGGCTCTGAGGGAGGGAGTTCCTCATAGCCATAGTGGGCTCCCATTGTATCAGTATATGTACCACTTCTTGTATTGTAGACACCTGCGGGTGATTCTTTGTAGCCATATGATTCTTTTGACATCATTATATCATGACACTTTTGATTATATATGAGAGATGATCCATTTTTGCGGCAGCTATATGCATGTGTACCTTATGTGATGAAATGCTTCTTATGTGATGCATGTTTTATGATATGGATACTTATATGTATATGATGCAATATATTTTTGTTCTTTTATGTTGTATATGAGATGCATGATGCAAATGTGAATGTATGTAATGCAAATGAATATGATAATGCAAATGATTATTTACATAATGAAAATGTGAGATGTGCTAACATGTGTTGTATGCAGGATGTGATGCAGTTGTGATATCTATATGTATGTATGAAATGCTTATATGTGGTGATGCAGATGCGACTATATGAAATGCAAATGTTTTTGGTGTGTCATTATACTCAGTCATGTGATAGCAGGCTACGCGGACTCGAGAAGGACAATGGAAGTCAATCAAGAAAGGGGGATGGAAGACAGAAGATATGAACGTGAAAGAGCTTCTTGTGCGTTATCATCATTGAGCTTTATTATGGCAAAATAGGTTATGACAATCGAGGCATTTGTTCGGCCCAGAAAGTCATTGTACCCGTTTGCATGGAGATAAGACAGTCACAAACAAGGAATGCCCCAGTTCATACTAGACTCACAGTGTCCTCATATCCTTGGACAAGTCATAGCATTACTAAAAGACAATCCACAGACAGCAAATGCAAATAGGTGACGATACCCCATCCTCGCCTTTCTAGCCAAAGACATCCTGGAGATAGAATCTCTAGTCAAAGACATCCTGGAAAAGCTAAAAGACATGTCACCAAAAAGATAAAATCAAAAGAAAACCAAGACTCGACACCAACATTCACTGTAGTCCTCAAGTTTAGTGTCTCTTGTCACTTGTATAAGTCATGTTCGATTGTGGTCACAATGTTCACTTTCACAAAAAGGATAGATAGCACTGAACCATATGTTGTCTGAGTCTGTTGAAAGATTTGATTTTGTTGAAGCTCATTGTTGCTGCTGTGTCTCATCTGAAACTGACTGAATCCATGAAACTGATACTTTATTGCGGAGAAGATGAAAATTTATTGCGGATCTGTGATGCAAATGCTACTTTATTGCGGATTGTGCGTGGACAGACTTGAAGGAAGCTGGAAGAAACTGCACTCCTCGAAACATGTGATGTTTTTAGTTCCACACCCATCACTAGACGTAGGATCGGCCGTAGATAGGGCCAGTCACAAAGGACGTGGTTTGTCAAGTCCTGGATTTAGACCTCACGTATAACATATTGCTAGGACGTCCGTGGATTCATGAAATGAGGGCAGTCCCATCAACATACCATCAGTGCATTAAGTTCCCTCACAATGGAGTCGAGGTAACGGTCAATGGTGATCCAAATCCATTCATATATTGCAATAACTTGAGGTCACATACTGAGACTATCATTCCCAGCAATCGTGAGGCTACTCCTTCTTCAGCATATATTGATCCTGAGTCATTAAAGCCCTCGACATCCAAACAAGGTGAACTTAGAGCCAAGTTTCAAGACAAAGGCATGGGAGAATACACTCTGAATCAAACAATGTTCTTACGACAAGTCATGAACTCCCCCAAGGAATATGGGAGGCCACATCCTAATAAACAAATCTCCATCATGCTACTCAAATGGGATCCTACCGTCTTTCAAAAATGGGGCGAACTAGAGGAAGAAAATTTATATAAAATGCTATATAAGGACGCTGAAGAGGATACACATAATCAAATTATAATACCCTGTGAGAACTATGGCAAAGGTTTCAAAATTCTGCAAAGATTCGGGTATGATGGAAAAAGTCCTCTTGGACTACGCAAAGAAGGTGTCATGGAGCCTTTACAACCTGAGCTAACTACAAGAAGGGAACGCTCCAAGGGGCTAGGTTTTCTAAATCCCAAGATTCACAACAAAAGAACTAAACAGATATGGCGAGTCAAAGTGGCTGAAGTTCAACAAGAAGATGACTATTCTACAGATTCCAACAAATGGGAATGGGGTTCAGACAAATCCTCCAGCGACTATGAGCTCAACGAGACATTTAGAGAACCCGAGGAACCTACAGAGGAGGAGGAGTTTTACAAGAAATTCAGAGTTGGTCAAGAACCGACCGATAAGGATCCCGCACAAGATTCGTTTCAAGGCCCTAGGTCAAGATCACATAGGATGAGGACACCTGTCCCTGAGGGTGCTACTAGTGATGATAATTTGGACTCACTCACGATCGAAACTGATGAGGAGAGTGCCATTGACGACCTCGATGACTATGAGGACATACCTGAATATAACCACATCTTCACTATTAGCCTTGCGAACTCTGAAACCACTAAAGACCTTCCCCTTGTCCACCCCCAACTCATTGACTGGGATCAGGATGGACCAGCACAGCTTGATACATTTCAAAATGACGAAGCTATTGTCGATTATCTTGGCATTCGCGATGATCTTCCTCTTGGAGACCATAAAGCAGGATACGCCATAGAGCTTAATAACATGGCATACTTTGGTGAGGGTGTCGGGCCTTCTAGTCGCAAAAATGTGAAAATAAAAACAAAACAAGGGTCTTATGGCGAAAACCACACTGTGGCGCTATCTGACTCTAAAAAAGTAAAAAGAAAGGACGTATCTGAGGGTGAAAACCTCTCTGAGGCGCCCGAAGATGGAAGGCTTGACATTCTCCCAGCATCATACGAGGAAAAATCATCCATGTTGGTAGAGGAGACTATAAAGACAAACATTGGTACAACAGAGGTTCCACATAACATATTTTTGGCTCAATCATTGACAGAGGCCGAGAGAGAAAGATTCATAAGCTTCTTTAAGGAACGACAAGTCAACTTCGCATGGTCTTATGCTGATATGCCTGGACTAGACCCCGATTTAGTAATGCATCATTTAACAGTCAAACCGGGGGCAAAACCAGTAAAACAGAAATTGAGGAAAATGCACCCACAAGTGGCATTATTAGTCAAGACAGAGCTGGAGAAATTACTGGATGTCGGATTCATACGCCCAATTGATTATCCTGAATGGATTTCCAACTTAGTACCTATTAGCAAACCAGATCGCAGCATCCGAATATGTACAGACTTCAGGGATATCAACAAGGCTTGTCCAAAGGACGATTTCCCATTACCAAACATTGATTTAATTGTTGATCTCACAGCAGGCCATGAGATGTTATCTTTAATGGACGGATTCTCTGGATATAATCAGATCAGGATTGCACCTGAAGATCAACATAAAACATCATTTACTTGTCCATGGGGAACCTTCTCTTGGAATGTCATGCCCTTTGGGCTGAAAAATGCAGGTGCCACGTATCAACGAGCTATGACTACTATCTTCCATGATCTCATGCATGTAACGGTGGAAGATTATGTTGACGATCTTTTGGTTAAATCAATAGACAAAAATACACACTTGGACATACTTTCAGTCGCTTTTGATCGCCTGGAAAAGTACAAGGTAAGGCTAAATCCTAAGAAATGTGTCTTTGGAGTAACCTCCGGGAAGCTCCTAGGATTCATTGTGTCTAAAAGAGGAATAGAAGCTGATCCAGCAAAAGTCAAGGCTATCTTGGACATGCCGCCACCCAAGAATATCAGTCAACTTCGGTCTTTACAAGGGAGACTCCAGTCCATACGAAGATTCATAGCACAACTTGCAGATAAGTGTAATCCTTTCCAGCACCTGGTACACAAAAACATCAAGTTCAAATGGGATGAGAACTGTCAACAGGCTTTCCAGGCACTTAAAGACTATCTTTTGAACCCGCCAGTTTTGATGCCACCAATTCCAGATCAACCATTGCTACTTTACATATCAGCTACTCCAACAGCACTGGGGGCACTCCTAGCACAGCAAATACCTGACGGCAAGGAAAAAGCGGTCTACTATATCAGTCGCACATTGGTGGGATATGAGCTGAACTACACACCAATTGAGCGTGCATGTCTCGCTGTGGTCTTCGCTTCACAAAAATTACGACATTATATGCTCACTCACAAGACTAGGTTGATTGCCAGAATTGATCCACTAAAATATCTTCTCAACAAAGCTACACTTACTGGGCGGCTGGCCAAGTGGGTAATGATCTTGAGTGAATTCGACATTGAATACGTGGACAAAAAAGCCATAAAAGGACAAGCCATCGCAGATCAACTGGCAGATGCTCCCATGATAGATGATGTTCCTCTACAGTCAAAATTTCCAGATGAGTCCATTCTAACGATATCACTTGCAAAGCCATGGCAATTATACTTTGACGGCTCATACACACAGCATGGGGCAGGAGCGGGTATACTCTTTATAACTCCCCAAGGTGATTCTATACCAAAGTCATACCGCTTATCATTTCCTTGCACTAACAATATAGCGGAATACGAGGCATTAACAACTGGGCTAAGAATTGCAGTTCAGTGGAAGATCCAAGAACTTCGTGTTTTTGGGGATTCTCAACTGGTCATCCGGCAAGCAACTGATGATTATCAAACAAAAGATGAAAAGCTAATGCCTTACAAACAACTGGTAGATGATCTAAAACAACACTTTGCAAAGATAGAGTTTGAGCAGATACCAAGAGAACAGAATCGTGCTGCTGATGCCATGGCTACAATGGCTTCGCTCATTGATCTGCCGCAAAACGAGACTCGCTATGAGTTCCTGGTTGACAACCTGCTGATTCCGTCATATGAGATCACTCCTACGGAAATGATATGTGTTGTTGGTCCTGAATCCTAGTTATATGGTTCCATATTCACATACCTTCGCGACAATATCTTACCTCCCGATCTATCGAACAACCAACGCCGCACTTTCATTCACCAATCCTCCCGATACGTTATCCTAGCTCATATCCTATACTGACGAGGTCTAGATGGCACCCTCCTTAGATGTTTAGAGAGTGACGAAGCTCAGATTGCGTTACAAGAAGTGCACGAAGGGATATGTGATAACAACAATATTGAAAGACTAAAATGGATTCAACCACTAAACCCTAGCCTAACAATGAACAAAGATCCACCATAACATATGAAGATAACCTAAGACAATGCAAAATAACTCAAAATCATAAAGATTATACCATCACATGTCCAATAGGGTTTTGATCTCCATTCTTCCTATCTCCATTGATCTTGTTTGATATGCTTGCTCTCAGATTTTTGTATACACAAGAGCTCAACAAAGAACGGAATGTGGTTGCAAGTGGAATTGTAGTGTAGCCAAGTACTCCAAAATCAGTCATTAGGGTTTGACAATGAAGAAGGCATCTCCTTAAATAGAAGACACAATATGAAATGGAGGGTTAAGATTGAGAGGTGTAAAAAGAGAGGTCGGCTAGGATTAGAGGGTAGGTATAAGAAATACCAAAATAATGAAAGGGGTAGGTAGTGTATGAATTAAGAGATGAATGACATGTGTCATGTGTAGAAAAAGCTAATGAATTAATTAAATAAATAAAGATTTATTTAATTAATAGTAGAAGTAGGGCAATTAAATAAATAAAATATTTATTTAATTAGACATGACAATTTTGAGTGTCTACATTAATAATTAATAATTAAATTTAAGATTAATTTTATTGTTATAATTATAATTCTTTATATTTTTGAATTAAATAAGGATTATGCTTTTAAGAAAAATATTTATTTTTATAATTATTATTAAAACTATACTAAAAACAAGGCAAGTACTCGCCACTATGTGGCACTTGTTTACAATATCAGTTTGTATATACTCTTTAGACGAAGGGTATCAGTAGTCATCCATTTTAATTTTGAGGATCTTAAGTTCTTAAACGATATATCAGATTTTGATGATTTTTTTGGAGTTTATAGCTATATGAGGAGTTACAACGAAGATTCTTTATGCACAAAAAGTTCAAAAAGTGGTCATTTGGAGGTGAAATCACATACATATTCTCTATTGCCCCATTAACCCTTCACTTTGACCACTACAAAATTTGTACAATTGATGCAATACATATTCCTCTAGTAAATATTTTGACCAATACTTATGCACAAATGCTCTAATAATTGTACCCTATAGATATTAGCACAACTCGTGCAAAACTCTAATTAAATAATTTTTTTAAATACCCACATAAAATTATAATTTTGAAATATTTTGTTAAACATTTTATATCTAACTACAATAACAACATTCGATAAACAGATTGGAAACATGGTATTTCAGGATTGCTGCCAAATGCAAAGATTGCTTTGAATTCTCTCTTGTTAGGAGAGCCTTGTTTTTGTCTTTTCTAGTTTTTAAATGAAATGATGGGCATTTATTGGAATGGGCTTAGTTTTAAATAATGGGCTTAGTTTTTATTTATTGGTAAATTGAAGTGTGTATATGCCATGCAGTTCAATGTTATTTTTAATGTAGAATTTGATATTTCAATGTTTCAAAGACCGTTGATTTTGACCAATAATATTTATATACATATTAAGGCGTTACTTTCTCTTATAAGATACATAAAGGAAGACATAAGATAAATGTCAAAAGAGATGTTTTATTGGTAGGAGTTTTGAAGGTCTGCTTTTTAAATCATCCACTTTGTTAATTAATTTTAAAAATTCAATAATTTTTTCATTTAAAAATTTAAAAATTGAAATATCTGTTAGAAAAGTATAACAATGTAAAGTACTAAGGATTGGAATATTTTTTATTAAAAAAGTAGTGAAAACCAGGGCACTAAATCTTTATATAGCAAAACTATAAACAAAACCATAGTGCAACAACAACACTATAACAACATTAACAACAAACTAAAACCAGTCTTTTGACATCAAAAACAACAAAAAACAGAGAAAACACAACATCTACAGGGTCTCCTTGCGCACCTCAATGTGGTCTATGACACTATTCCAATCAGTGAACAAGAACTTATATACAGTTCCTTGGTCTCCCGTTTCTCTTCCTCTGAATCCACAATTCGTTCCCTCCGCAGAGAGAGGGTGAGCATCGAGATATGTAAAACTTGCAAGTAAAACTTATTAAGGCCAACAATTTGGGTGTCCCTAGCTTCAACCATGCTCTAGAGCCTCTTGACCTCATCCACGATGGCCTTCAATTCTAGCACGGGACCCCAATTCTCAATCTTCTACATGATGTCCATCACGCCAGTGCACAACTTTTCCATTTGCTCCAGGGTAGGGCCCCCCTAGGAGGTCTCTGTTGCCTTCTCATCCATAGTCACATCCACCGCCTTGGCCACATCCTCAATAGGGGTACAATTAGTTCTAGTGTCAAGGCCCATTAGAGGAATAAAATCCATCACCTCTTCTACCATCTTCAAATTGTCATCTGGGTCCAAGTTGACAGAATCCGAGGCTTTAGTATCAGTATTGTCCTCACTGGTGGCTCTCGCAATGCCCATATCCATAGGGACCTTATCCTTATCGTCAACAGAATCCAAGGTTTGAGTATTAGTATTACCCTCGCTGGTGGCTCTCGTAGAGCCCATATCCATAGGATCCCTTCCCTTGTCAGCTTTGGCAGCAACCTTACTGGGGGCCCCCATAGCATTTTTAGGGTCCCCCCATCCTTGTCCTCCATGGGGTCCTCCTCAGAGTCAATCGTCTCAATCACATGGGTCTTCTGTTTAACCGAGCTTTTGGAGGCCAATCTGCCAAACCTCCTTCTTCCCTCAGAGTCAGGGGAGGGGTTATCATTCTCAACATCCTCGAAAGACAAATTGTCCTAAAAGATAATTCATTTATGTTTGAAAGGGGTTTTACCTTTACCCTTGGAAAGGGAGCGGGACATGCTAGGAGAGGCAGACAACGTCAAGCTGGGGGAGACCTAAGATATTGAAACCATGGAGGTGAAAGCAGACAGAGACATGGGGAAATTAGCCATAGCAAAGACGTCATGTGAAAGATGGAAAAATCTGGGAAAAGCCATAGAAAGGGCAGCAAGTTGCTGAGGGGTTGGCATAGGGGGTTGAGTGAGTGTGAGGTTCCGGGGGGGGAAAAGGCTTGGTGATATTTATAAAGCCTATAAATGAGAACCTAGTGGAGGAGGTAAGGCGACTTGTTCTCGTGCTTGGGGTCTAAGGTATCCTTGACAAAGCTTTTAATGGAATGCAACAAGTAAAAAGGCAGACAGAGAAAATTGTTATTACGAAAATGATTCAGAAGGGGCAAATGATAATAATAAAATACCTTGTGTCTTCCCTCGAGCGTGAAATATTTCATTATCATCAGGCAGATCATATTCCAAGGATGTTTTATCTCTTCACGAGAAAACCTACCCTAGAGTTTAATAGGTTCCTCACAGTTGTGGAAGAAACATTTCAGGCCTTCATTGTTGGCCACATGGCTAGTGCGCTTCCAATGTCGCCCGTCGAGGGCCAACCTTGTGGCCTGGGCAATGGTTTCCTCAGAGACTTCGAACGAAATGCCACCCACAGAAACATGCCGCCCAGACGAGGAGGAGGAAAATTTAGCAGAGAGCTGCTCATCATGGCCCTAAAGACATTCCAAGAAATCAGCGACCCCTCCTTCCACGTAGAAATTCTAGACCAGGGGGTCATTATTGAAGTCATCCGGTTTATCCAGCTCATATCTGACCCTTTCACCCCCCATATCATTTGCCAAGAGAGATTCTTTAGTCATGAAGACAGTTTCGCAGAGACACTTCGATAAACTAGGTGCTAGAAAACAATGGGAAATGTGCGAGCTAGGGGTCATTAAGTGAGACATGAAGTAAGGCGCATGGGAAATATTGAACACAATTTTAAAAATGATTTCCTAGTTGTTTATCATTAGAAGCCAGTAGGTATCGACGACAACCATCATGTTAACTACCATATCATATCTCATTATTAGGCGATAAGCCCAAAAGGTTTGCCAACAAGCAACACGTCCTTCAAAGCCAGGCTGGTCGAACGAGTCACCACCCAACTGATAGTAATCGTAGGAATATTCCCATTATTTGAATTATGAAAGCAACCCCTCTGAACAATGTTGGCATTTTTTATGATAATGTTGTGATTGTCATTGATGGACACACACTTGCATTGAGATCACTATTGTATGTATAAGTTAAAGCTCAACCGGTACATGTTCCAACCGGTATGATGCATTATAGTCCTTAGACTATTGGTGTTTTGCAGAAAGTGATTATCGACTTGAAGCGGTATGTAGACCCCAAGCGGTTCGAGGATCTCAAGTGGTATGAAGGATCAAAGCGGTAGAACACATATTTCCCAGTCTTCATTTTGTCAAACTGGCATCCAGTA
Source organism: Cryptomeria japonica (assembly GCF_030272615.1). Lineage (NCBI taxonomy): Eukaryota > Viridiplantae > Streptophyta > Pinopsida > Cupressales > Cupressaceae > Cryptomeria > Cryptomeria japonica. Next base: position 557,645,628 of record NC_081408.1, on the reverse strand, counting down.
TTTTGCTTAAACCGGTATTTTGTATGAACCGGTAATACTCTGTGATGAGTTACCAACCGACATTTTGTGATGAGTTACCATCCACTGATTGTTTGACAGTGCCGACACTTTAATAGTGCTTTTTGTGTCATGTTACAAAATATGTCTAGATGCATTGAACCTAGGAAATTGTATTGTAATCCTATTGGACCGACATGAAATCAGATTCCTTTATAAGGACATCATGTCTAGGGTTTTAGGTGGTTGATGTTGTTGCTTGGGTTTAAGGTGTTTGATGAGTTAGAGAGAGTATGAATGTGGAGAAGACTGAAGTAATGCTAGAATGCATTAGGAACAAGCTATCAAGGATCTAACCAAGCAATTTGTGCTATTAGCTAGATCACTCACTTGTTGATTACTTACATCTTCAACAAGTCTGAAGCCCTTAATCGGGTAGGCCCAAAAGCCTTATGTAAATCCTCTAACAAGGTGGTTCACATCTGTGGATCTAAAATCCTCTAGCAAGATAGTATTTGATCGGACTTATCTCCTAACAGAGATTGAGATTCCTAACAGGATCTGTTATGGTAAAGAACATTGTATGACCTTAACCGGTCCGAATCCTATTCTGCAAATAGTTACTTTTGAGTTCCATCTCACCATGGTTTTTCCCATTTGGATTTCCACGTCAAAATCTCTTGTATTATGGTGTTTGTGCTTTTGTGGGTGAATGCATTATTTGCTATTTGGTTTGCATGTGTGCTAACCGGTTTGTCTGCTAAACTGTTTTACCGGTTTACTGTTGGTCTAGCAAAGTGTTTAAGTACAAATATTTTTGGCATACTAATTCACCCCCCCCCTCTTAGTATTCATCAATTGGTATCAAAGCCAACATTTCTATAAGTTTAACCACTTGGAAAGAGATATGGGGGAATACACATTGAGGGAACTTACTCATCGACTCACTCAATCTGAGCAAGCCTATGATGATCTTATGGTCAAATATAAGGCATCTCAAGCAAAGAGGAGAGAACATGCTGAAAAGCTAATGGAGCTATCTGAAAATAGTTCTTCTGATGAAGCGGACATGGAAGCCCTGATTCAAGAAGTAGAAAAGCTGAATGAATCCAATTCCAATCCGAGAAAGGAGTTGGAAGGACTGACTATCCGAATGTGCCAAGAGCTTGAGAACCGAAGGAAAGCTGAAGATCTGGTAAAAGATAAAGATCATGAAATCTCCAAGATGAAGCAAGAGATCAGTGCCCTAACTGCTCAACTCCATGCGAGCAAAGTGGAAAAGGAAGACATACAAGGAGAACTGAACATTGCCATCTCTGAGAATGAAAGCCTGATGGAAACAAATGTTGCTATTTCCAAAGAACTCTCTGAGTCAAAGGAAATACTTGCTAAGTTCAACAAGAGTACTGTTAAGCTAGAGCAAAAGCTTGAATCTGCCAAACCTGTCAACAATACTGATGGACTTGGTTATTTAGGTCATGAGGAAGGTGAGACCTCTGGTACAAATGTTGGAGCATCAAAGAAACAACCGACATCAAAGGATAAAAGTAAGCAAAAGTTTAAACCTATTTTCTTTAACCATCTTAAAGAAGGACATACTGCCAATGTGTGTAGGAGTAAGGCTTACAATAATTTTCCTTATTTTCTAAACGATAAGCCTAGATCCTATAAATTCAATGGTAATTGTTATGCATGCAACAAGTTTGGGCATATAGCATCTGAATGCAGGTCTGCTATGAACAACACTGGAAGATATCCTCAGAGGACTCAAGGAGTTGATCTCGAACCTTTTCTGAACCGGAATCACAACCGGTTTAATGCCTTCAATCATCAGTCAAGAAGTGGTGCCTATCAAGCGGCAACCAGATGGAGAGAAAACTGTTTGATCTATCATGATCATGGTCACATTGCTGCAACATGCAGGAGGAAGAACGACAACATGAATAATGGACCTTGGAGAGCACTTGGAATGGTCTGCTATCATTGCAACAAACCGGGTCACATTGCCAGATTTTGCAGATCAAGAAAAAACATATTTGTTGGTGTAAATAATTATTCATCTTGGATATTATTACACCTTACTTAAATTTACTTAGGAAATGCATTTCATAGTAGTTTGGGTATGAGACACTTGGGTGTTTGTGCCACATTGGGATAGTGTGTGTAGGAGAATTTCCACCTTTTATGGTGTTGATCTTATCTTGTTGTTACACTCCACATTCAGTGGGTGATCCACCTCATGTGGAATATTATATTGTTTCTCCTACCTACCCACACCTATTTCGTACCTACCCTTGTTTCTTATTGAGCCACATGTCATGTTTGTGTGCTCACATATCCATATAGCCTTGCCTATATAAGCAGGCTCATATTCATTGTATGTAATGAACGATTGATGATCCAGTTGATCAGTATTTTCATCTTGATAGAATACAGTGTATTTCTATCATCTATTTTGTTTCTCTCTTATTTTTGCTTTCCATTACCTCTTGATCTTGGCAAAATCTCACATGGTATCAGAGCCACTAGAGTGTCATTGGTTTGCTAATTGAGAGAAATTTGGGGTTTGCATTTTGGAGTTTTCTATTGCAGGTTATTATTGAAGCTTGATGGGTCAAATCTGAGGTCACCATTGGATTTAGGAGGTCCAAGAAAGTCAGTTTTTTCCTTTTGTTTTATCGAAATCAAACTTCGGAGGCCAAATCTAGAGGCATTTGAAGTTTGACGTTGCAGCGGAAATTGTCCAGAAATTATAATTTTGTAGGCATTTTTCAAATAGTGATATCTCACTTATCCGAACTCATTTTTTCGAGCAATTTTTTTTGTTTTGGGGTAGAATTTTGTGATCTGTACAGTGGTGTAGGATTTTTATGATTTTTGGATACAGGTTTTTCGAAAATCATGAAATCTCAATTTTTACAACTTTGGAAGCTTCGTATGGACTCATATGGACTCCTTTTCAAGTGTCGTTTTTTTGTAAGTACATTTTTTTTATCTACTTTCATAATCTGCCATTTGTTTGCAGTAATTTTAAATAGAAATTGTACTTTCAGTATTTGGCCATTTTTGATATATTTGGTACTTGCATTTTGCTTGGATCTCAGTTTAGATCACTAGCAGTATTTGTTGAAGTCTCTTAGATCTCATCTTGAAAAGTTGTAAATTGAAATCAGAAGTCCACTTTGCCTTGTTTTGCAAGTGGCCCATTGTATATGCACTAAGTATAAAGTGCCAAAATCACCATTTTGGGGGGATTTCTTGATTGAGTATTTTGAGGGGGTGTCTTATGTGATTGTGCCTCTCTCTATCTTATGTTTTTTCATTTTGGTGCTATGGGTTCTCCTAATTTTCCACTTTTAACTCCTCATAATTATGCATCATGGAAAATTAAGGCATGGAGTAAACTAATGGAAAAAGGACTCATTCATTATGTAAATGAAACTATTACAACACCACCTGATCCTAAGGCTGATCCTAATGCTCAAATTGAATGGCTTACTAAGAATGCTATGACACTTGGAACTCTTAGAAAGTATGTATCAGATGACCTCATTTTTCACATTGATAAGTGTACAACAATTAAAGAGACTTGGGATATATTTTAAGAAATTGTATGGTCAAGTTGATGAGATTAAGGGCTACAAGCTTGATAGATAACTCACAACTTTGGATCCCAAGGATTTTTATACAATCCAAGATTATGTCACAAAAGCAATTGAGCTAAGAGCAAAGCTAAAGGATTGTGGAATTGACAAAAAGGATTCTCAATTGGTTTATAACTTGTTGGACAAGCTTTCTTCAGAGTATGCAGCCTTTGTATCTAGCTTTCACACCCATAGGTTAGCTCAAGGTTCCTCATACACTTCTCCCTTATTTGATTCATTCATGAAGATGTTGATACTTGAGCAATCTAATTTGACCATGATGGGAATTCTCAAATGTTCAAAGTCACAAGCTTTGGTGGCTAACAAAGGGAATCAGAGTAATCAAGGAAAAGGCAAGAATCAAAAGCAACCTAAGTCTAAACCACAACAAGATGGAGCACAATCTTCCTCTCCACAACAAGGTGATTCACCATTCTCGCCTAAGAGGAAATCATATAAGGACAATCTTTTTTGTGGATATTGCAAGAAGTTAGGACATGATGAACATCATTGTTATAAGAAGGATATTGATGAGTTGAAGAACCTTCTTGAGAAGAATAGAATCAACCTACTTTATAGAATGTCTACATTGACTTCTTCTTCCAAGGATAAAGGAAAGGGACAAGCTCTTTGTGCTACTACAAGTCATGATTCAGGGAGATGGCTTCTAGATTTAGGGGCTTCTCATCATATGGCATCTTCACAGTCTATGTTTTCTACATTTGAGCCTTGCCACATGCCACAGATTTTGATGGGCAATCATACATACATGGATGTGATTGGGCAAGGATCTATTTCCATTGGGGATAACTCCTTCAATGATGTGTTGTGTGTACCCCACTTGACAAATAATCTTCTTTCCATCTATCAAATCACACATGGGGCAACTAGGAAAACTGTGCAGTTCACACTTGATTTAGTTATCATTAGAGACTTGGAGAGTAGAGCTATCATTACGACTGTGGTGGTTAATCATGCATCTCGGTTGTACTCTTTTACAGATTTTGGTCCTGTTGACAAGGTTGGTTCTTCCTATGTTGATGATTCAGATTTTGAGGAGAATTTTGGGCATTTGAACTTGGGGATTCTCACATGTGACCTCGTTCTTGAGCCTTGCATTTCATCTCCTTCTATTGATATCACACCACCTATTGCACCTGATGATGCAGCTAGTGCGACAGTTTTTCCTTCTTATGATTCAGTGCAACAAGATATTTCATGTCTTCCAGCTCCAGTTGATTGGGATGCGTACTTGATAGACATTGCAGGTTTGTTTGTGGAGTCCTACATTACAGATTTGGGAGACACTATTCATGACATTCATCTTTTCTTTGATGAAGATGATCCTTCTTTGATTGGTGCGAGGGATAACTCTGACCCACTTGTGCATTCTCTACATGATCAATCTTTAGAGGTTGACATGATTGTGGATACTTTTGTACAACACTTGGAGGAGGTCTCTTTATCTTTTGAGGAGACATATGAGTCTTTGGATATTGTTCTACATTCATCTCCACTAGATCTTGGAGTGCCTTTTTCAGCAGTGTGGCACAGTTTACCACCTTTGGAGGGGGTACCTTTCAGCATCGACATGGGGATACTTGAGCAGTTTTCGGAGATTCCTTTCATCATGAGTATTTTTGCTTCATCTTCCCTTCATGGTTGGGGAGACTTCATGGATACACCTTTGGTTTTGTTTCTTCCTAAGGGGGGGAATGTTGTTCGACGTTCATGAAGTAGTTTCTTCATTCATCTTCGAGCTTCTATCATTGGTGCAGATTCCAGATTGAGGGGGGGCTTCCTAGTCTGTATTCTTCTTCTTTCATATGGGGGGGACTTTTTCCTCACATGGGGTTTTGTCCTTCACATAGTTCTATGAGAGTTCTTTGTATCTAGTTTTCATCTCTCTTTTGGGGGAGGGTTTTTCCCATTGGGTTTTTTTCTCTTTCCCCGCTTTGTGAGAGATTTCCTTGCATTGGTTTTCATGCATTTGCATTTGTACATGGGTACCTAACATGGCCTCATAGTTGGGACCCATCTTGCATTGCTTAGTTGCATTGTAGACTTAAGTGTATTCCCCTAAGTTGCACTTAAGGGGGGGTGTTGGTGTAAATAATTATTCATCTTGGATATTATTACACCTTACTTAAGTTTACTTAGGAAATGCATTTCATAGTAGTTTGGGTATGAGACACTTGGGTGTTTGTGCCACATTGGGATAGTGTGTGTAGGAGAATTTCCACCTTTTATGGTGTTGATCTTATCTTGTTGTTACACTCCACATTCAGTGGGTGATCCACCTCATGTGGAATATTATATTGTTTCTCCTACCTACCCACACCTATTTCGTACCTACCCTTGTTTCTTATTGAGCCACATGTCATGTTTGTGTGCTCACATATCCATATAGCCTTGCCTATATAAGCAGGCTCATATTCATTGTATGTAATGAACGATTGATGATCCAGTTGATCAGTATTTTCATCTTGATAGAATACAGTGTATTTCTATCATCTATTTTGTTTCTCTCTTATTTTTGCTTTCCTTTTCCTTTTGATCTTGGCAAAATTTCACAATATCGGATGACATATTGGTCACTCTGGAAGGAAAGATTGATATTGACACTATTCAAGTGGATATGAACAAAACCTGGAAGAAGAAACCAGCGGTGTTACAAGAAGAACCGGTTTCTGCACCTAGTGTGGAAATAACAAAACCGACAAACTAAGCATCAGAAAAGCTTAGGGGGAGCAAACAGAGAAATGTTTCGAACCCCCGGTTTACACCGGTAAAAGACCTTAACCGGTATGCGATACCTGTCATTTGGCAGAAGACCGGAAATGGTAAAAGGCAAATTAGGGTTTACGCCCTAATGGTGGAGCATTAATTACGGTTGGTGAGGAATATGCTTAAAAGGAAATTTCAAATCATTTCTCACTATCATTTTTCGAGCGAAGAAGGTTTTCAAGAGCAGAGCGACGAAAAAGTGATTTGTGCTGTGATTCAGAGAAATTTAGAAACCTTGAAGGAAATTCAGAAGCAAATTACAAACAGTCAAGAGAAGAATGCAAAGCGGTGATTCTGCAACCGACGAAGTGTGAGGCGAAGTAGAATCTGAAAGCCCTAAATCATCGATTTCTGAAAGGTATTTCTCGAGTTTTCTATTTTTATCATGGCTTCCGCATCTCATAATGGTTCTAGTGCAACTGTCGATTCTATGGATTTCATTCAAAGAAAATTAAAATATAATGCCTTGTCACAAGTACCGGCTGGGGTTATTGTAGAAGAAGGGATTTCAGATTATATAGATTGCAAAATTGAAGACCTAGGGTCTCTTGTGATCCATTCGTAGCTAGGTCTATTCTATGGGAAGGATAAAAAGATCAAACCAGAGTATAGCATTTTGGAGAAGAAGAAACTTCACAATGCGGTTTACTTCCTAGAGGATTTCACATATGACCACATTAGAATCATTCTAAGTAGAATTCATGGTGACAAGATGTACCTAGAGCAGACGCATGATATCACACCGCAAGCTATTCATGTCGGCACCGGTTTCTGCAATACAGGGGAAGTGTCAGCCCTAAGGAAGGTCAACAAGACTGAAATGTCCAAACTCACCGGTTCAGTGAGCGACTCATGTGGCATGATTGTCAACTCAATCAAGGATGATCTGGTCAAGTATGCCTGCATGGTGATAGGCTACCGGACGTTCTCTGCCAGCAAAATTAATTCTGTCTTTGCTGCAATAGTAAATGCTTCTTACCGGATGATAAAAGAAGATGCATCATTTGATCTGTGCACTTGTATGCAAAGACAACTTATGTTGAATCTTAAGTCAATCAAACAAGATAATGCACTAAGATTCAAGTTTGGACAACTACTGGTAGGGTTATTCTTCTACTTCCAAGGATATTTCCTAAGAGTTGGAGATATTCAGTGGTCTGCCGACCAACCGGTGACCAAGCAGATCAAAGAGAGCCTGCAAGCGGTTGGAACCGGTTACCCTGATGTTTTGAACAAGTACTTTGATGAGTTCAGAAGCAAGATGAGCCTAAGGATGAGGATATCCAGTGACATTGTCAAGAAATATGAAGAGGATATCTGCTTTATCATCAAAGTTGATGAATGCATAATGGAGGCTGTTGAGCCCAGACAGGAAGAAGTGGAGCCTATGGGCTATGAGGTGATGTATGATATGATGGATGGGTATGCTTCTACCCTAATTGCCTCACCCCTAGATCCCAAGGCAAAGAGAACCAACACCTATCTGGAAAGGGTTGCACAGGTTGTAGAACCTCCTAAAAAGAAAGGAAGGCAATGCCTTCGACATCAACATCGGTTACTGCAGCCAGTCCCAAAGTGACCAAGCGGTCACCTTCAAAGAAGAAACTGGAAGCGGCACCTGCTATAGTCTTCGAGAGGAAGAGGAAGACAAGGAATAACTCACTGGACTCAGAAGAAACTATGTCTGAGGAAAAACCCAAGAAGACTAGACAAGCAAAGAAAAAGACAAAGAATGAACCGACATCATCGACACTGGTAAATATTGACATTTCTTCCTACAAACCTTTGACACATTGTCAAAGAACCATCAAAAATATTAGGAGAAAAGTGTTGAACGATTTGATTGATTGTTTTGATAATTTTAATGATGATGAAAAGGAAGCAGTTGAAAAAGAAATCATTAAGTATTTATGTGTTAATGACCGGTCGCCTTCAGAAATTAGATCTGAGACACCAGATTCTTTGTATAATTCCTTAGACAATAAATGGTGCATTGCCATAGAAAAGGAATAGGAAATGAGAGAGACAATTTTTGCTCAACATTTTCCTGATGTATCAAATTCAGAACTTTTCGAAGTTATGAATAAATACAAAGGCCTCTTCTTCATGAGAAGAAGAAGACTCATGTTACTGGAAGGAAAGAGTCAAGAAGTGATCAAGAATACACACACTCTTGCTCAAGAAGCTCTTAAGTTGCATCAAGTGGCTGAAGCCAACAGGAAGGATGAGCAAGAACTGGCAATAACTAAACTGGATGAAGTGTTTGATAGTGAAGGAAACCCGGTTATTGAACCAACAGACACCGTTGATGTCGATGCTCTGGATGTAGAGGATGTTGCTCAGGATACACCATCAGAAGCAACAGGACAGGAGAAGTAGGCTGAACAGGTAGAAAAGAAAAAGGAAGCAAAGGACAAAAAGGAGGAAGAAAAGAAGCAAGTGGAGAAGAAGAAAGCAGAGGAGGATGAAGAAGAGGAGAAGAGAAAGGAAGCAGAGAAGGAGAAAGAGAAGGATGAAGAGGAGAAGAGGAAAAAGGAAGAGGAGAAGAAAAAGAAGGATGAAGAGGAGAAGAAGAGAAAAGGAAAATAGAAGAAGAGGAAAGGAAAAAGACTGAAGAGGAAAAGTTAAGGGCTATAGAGAAAGTTGAAGCGGCAAAAAGCACGCAGATGGAGACTCCAAAGGCAACCGGTAGTCAAGCCAAACCAGCTGACCTCACCAGTCCTATTGACCTCCAGTCTGCAAGCAAAATGGACCTACTATAGAGCATTAAGGTTGCTCAAGAACGCCTTGAGGTGTTCAGGAGGAAGAAGGAGGAAGATGTGATCCAAGCTGTGGTGGACACTCTTACCGGTTTGTTACCCGACACAAACCTCCCTAGTACTGACTCATCATTGGCACAATTGAATCTCCTATGCACCGTAGTGGATGATCAGATGTAGAGCCTAGAAGAGGTAGCAGAGGCAAATGCCAAGAAAGAGCATCAAAAGGCTCTCAACATTGCCCTGGTGAAAAAGCTTAATGAGCTCCGGTCCGAACTGCAAAAAGCACAAAAAGATATAAGGAATGCTCTGGATGAGGGGAATCTACTACCGAGTAAGATTTGTCAACCCCATCTCTTCTGTGATGATGTGCTTGTACAGAAGCAAAAGCTACAAACTGACTTGCAGTTATATATGAGCACCTTCAAGCTGTCGTATGACTCTTTTACAACTTATGGGCAAACCGTTCACCAGTTTCACATCCAGTCTGCCAAAATAGAGTTGAAAATCAGCAACCAGACTCGAGATTAGGGTTTAATGCTCAATCTTATGAGATCCTTTAACTTAGGAAGTGTCAGCCCTACAATGAAAGTGAGATCCTTTTCAACTTTGCAAAAATAAAGGTTTGTTTGTAGTTCTTTTTAACCTTTTGCAAAAATGAAAAGTAAGGTCTTGTTTTAAGCACCAAAGAAAATGATGAGGTTCTTTTTAACTTGTACCAAAATGAAAGTGAGATCCTTTTTAACTTTGCAAAAATAAAGCTTTGTTTGTAGTTCTTTTTAACCTTTTGCAAAAATAAAAAGTAAGGTCTTGTTTTAAGCACCAAAGAAATGATGAGGTTCTTTTTAACTTGTAAGAAATGAATTCTTTTTAAACCAACTTGAAAGCCTAGGAAAAAGAACAATCAAATTCCTAAATCTAACTCCTCCAATCTGCAAGTTCAATGATTAGTAATCCGCAATAAAAGAAGGTTAGTGAAAAAAAATTAAAAACCTTAGACGGACTTATACAAGCCTAATTTTCTGGCCCTGTTACAAATTATCTCTTCTCTCTGTCAGAGTTATGCGCTAGACTTTTGCACTTATGTGCTACAGAAAGGTACAAAAGCACTAAAGGATAACCCCTACATGCTATTCCGATTTCCAAATGCGCTATATTGATACCTCAATGCGCAAGAAAGAAACATAAAGTATTAGGCACTAAAAATAAGCTCCAAAGTGCTACAAGAAGGCTCCTATGCACTAAACAATGTGATGAATGCGCTACTGTTTGCCACAGATGTGCTAAAGTATACTCCGGATGCACTAAAAAGGTATTCCAAGGTGCTTGTAATCCTTCTCCTGCACAAAAAATGATGTTATTTATGGGGATGTGCCCCACGGTAGGCACCATAAATGTATGCGGGAAAATGAGGTGACGAAAACGAACAAATCAGATTCAAAAGACCCACACACCAATGAGACTCTTGGTATAAGTATATGAGTTGATTCAATCAGTTCAACTTCCCAAGGGGTGTCCCATTGTTCTCTATTTCACAGGATCCCTAAAGTCAATGATTTTCTCTTAGATCATTGAGCAAAGTGACTTAGGAATGACAACTCCAAGAACGAGTGATGTTTAATTTATATGCATGAATGCATTCTAAGATATATATGATGTTTAAAACTATGATGATTAAGCTTGTATGAAGATGATGATATGATAAAAGATTAGCAATTTTATTGTAACATGATATACTAGTCTAGGATGAATATTCTATGATATGAAAAATGTTCCTAAATGCTATTATGATGATTTAACAAAGAGAGGCTAAAATGTTTAGTAAATTAGACTATAACGTAGATACATGAAAGATTGTTGATATGAAAATGAGGAATGAGATCTCTATTTATAGGGAAAATAAGGCAATGGATGGTCAAGATTGAATAATCTTAACAAGGACCAAGATTGAAAGTTAATCAATCCATGTTTACCAATGAAATGGTGAAAATTGTCAACAAACGGTTGCTTGAGAGGAGATGTAAGAAGCATTAAATGCTTGAGAAGACATGAAGGTTACCCTAGGAGGTAAGGGTTGAGGTTAGGTTAGGGTTATCCAATGGATAAAGCTTTTTACCCAAGGGGTAAACTCTTGTGCAAGGGTTAATAAGATAACCAAGGTGGAAGCCATGAATGCTTGATGAGACCCTTGGGTCAGATGAGGGTTAAGTTAGAGGAAAGTCTCTAACCATGCAAGAAGGTTGAGTTAACCATTAATGGTTAGGAAGACTTTGAGGGTTAACTTGTTGAAGACATAAAGCCTTTAATGTATTTCAAAGACATTGGAGGCTTTGAAAAAGTGACTTCTCTTTGCTTAGGAATGTGACAATAATTAGGAGATGAATTAGGCTAAATTGGAAGTGATTAGAAGAATCCAGAAGGGGTTTAGCAGGCAAGTGGGAGATGTAGGAAAATGCAAGTGGATGGAGGGGGATTTTAATTAAAATAAAATTACTTTATTTCAATAAAATAGATGCAGCGTGCATAAATACAAGTGGGGGGATTTAAAAAAATAAATTAAATTTATGTATTTGCAAGGATTAATTTAATTAAATGTAAATTTAATTAAAAAGGGAGAAAGGGCAATTAATTAAATAAAGTGATTTATTTAATCAAAGGCTAGAAAAGGCTTAAGTGAATTTAATTAAATAAATTGAGTAATTCATTTAATCAAATAGATGAATGTGAAGAAATTAATTAAATAGAATTTAATTAATGAGAGGAATGGGGTTAAAATAAATATAAATATTTATTTAGGAAAGTGGTCAGATTTATACGTCTACATAAATATACTAGTTATTTTTAGATATATAAATTGATAAATTTACATAAAATAATAGCAAATTATGAAGCGATGGATAATATAAATAATATCTAAGAATATATCATAAAATATAATCTATAATATTTACAAAAAAAAAAAAAGAGTTTTTAAAACCATTTTCATAAATAAACTAACATCTGAAATTCACTTTTTTTTATGAAGGATTTTTATCCACAAAATTGTTTAGGGAGAACACGAGATTGAAACATTTTTGACTAAGAGCCAAAGACTGAGGGGTATCCATTGACCCAAATTCACCCGATCCCAACCTCATCTTTTATATGTGGGAACCTTACACTGAACAAAACTTGATCTCTGGTGAGCTCATTATAAACTTTCCATTATGAAATCCACATTTACTTACACAGTTTAACAATAAAGTATAAAATACATTGACTTGTTTCTAACTCGTGAAATTATAACATAATTTTTTAATTATCTATAAATAGTATGTTGAGCAGGCAATGTTAAGATCGAATGTGCATACATGTAAATGTTGCCTTTATTAGGTTGAATATAACATGATTTGAAGATTTGGAAGACAGTCAGGCTTGAAAGAATCAAGGTTGTTAAGGTTCCATGATGTCTGAAGTATGTCAGAAACTTTCTGTCCAATCATAAATTTACAGGAGAGAATGGGTATCCAGTTGGGAACTGTAATGACAGATATCATGGCATAAGTTGACTTTGTTATTAAAATAGGATTAAGTAGTTTTGAACTGTAATATTTTCCTTTGAAGGAGCCAAGAAGTTTTGAACTGGGATCACAATTATCAAGCAGAGTCCGCAATGAAGAGCCATGGAAATAATGAGAGTCTTGTGGAGTCACTTATTCAGAGTAAAAAAGACAAGTCTGAGGAGGATTCAGTATATATTGAAGTCTTGTTATCACAAGAACAAATTCCTTGGTCAGGGATTGCTAAAGCTGCTTTGATGGAGTCTAAGAAGCTGTGGATTCTGTCTGGCCCTTCCATAACTGTTAGCATATTGAATTTCATGATGAGTGCCATTTCTCAGATGTTTGTAGGACACTTGGGAGAGCTGGAGCTTGCTGGGGCCTGCATATCCAATGTGGGAATCCAGGGACTTGCCTATGGAATTATGGTTAGTTTCCTTTACATTCTATTTAAACATAAATGATTTAATGCCCAAACAATTGAGAAATATGCTCCCTATTTAAGAAAAAACAGTTTAGAATGCATGTACCAAAATAAGTGTGGTTCCATCTTATTAACTTTGGGTTTTCATGATCCTACATGGCACCTAACATATAAGGTTTTGTATCAAATTTTGTAGTTGCGAATGTCAAGTACAGTCCAGACAGTGTGTGGGCAAGCCTATGGTGCCAAACAGTACAATATGATGGGAGTCATCTGTCAAAGATCCATTATTATAATGACTACAACTGCAATACTTTTGGCTTTTGTCTACTGGTATGCAGATCCTATATTGGTGGCAATAGGCCAGAGCAAAGAAATAGCTGCAGAAGGAGCCATCTTTGCCAGAGGGTTAATTCCCCAGCTGTTTGCCTTGGCAATAAGTGATCCCATGCAAAGGTTTCTGCAGGCTCAGAACATAGTGGCACCACTGGCATATTTATCAGCAGGCACATTTTTACTTCATATTTTGCTAACTTGGCTGGCTGTTGACAAGCTGGGATTCGGCCTACTAGGGGCAGCTTTAACACTGAGTTTGTCATGGTGGGTTCTGGTTTTTACTACTGCTGCTTACATATTCTACTCCCCTTCATGCAAGAAGACATGGACAGGCTTCACTCTCAATGCTTTTACTGGACTCTGGTCTTACTTCAAGTTAACTTTGGCTTCTGCTTTTATGCTGACGTATGCTTTTACATTTCCCTGTACTTGCAGTCCTTTCAGTGTTCATGACTAGGGTTTCTACTCTTAGGTTATGTGAAATGAGTTAATGTTAAATGACCAGGTTGGAAATATGGTATACACAAGGGCTTGTGCTCATTTCTGGATTCCTGCCAAATGCAGAGATTGCTTTGGATTCTATATCTGTCTGGTATGTCATCAGGGCCCTGTTTTTGCCTTTTTTCTAATTTCAAAACGAAGTAATAAGAATTAATTATAATGGGCTTAGTTTTAAATACAGTTCTTAATGTTTGTGCCATCGTGCTCAACCTGCAGCATGAATTGTTTGAATTGGAACTTAATGATAATGTTGGGCCTCGGCACAGCAACAAGGTACTGGAAGGCCAGATTCTTGGGCATTTATTGCATTTTCTGTATCATCAGAGAAATTTGTGTGCAATTTTATTTTTCCCCTGGGTATAAAATTTTTAGATTTGAAAACTTGATTCTTTAGATGCTTTTTTAGTTTATTTATGACTTTCATTAAGACATTTAGCTTCATTCTGAAGTGGTTTCAATTTTCAAGTCTTCCCTCACTGCTGTTCTAAACTTATTACCTTGGGAGAGAGCCAAAGATGAACATCAATCCATACCAAGTTCACCAAATTCTTCTCAACTTCAAATGTCAAAATGATAGCTGGATAGTGGAGACGGCTTTCTCTTTCCAAATATTGCATTTATTGTTATCCAAATTTGGTGGGTTTCCTGAGTTTTTTTATCATACAGCACGTTACATTGTACTTCAAAAAATATTCTGTTCTGACAACCATGCATGGGATCTCCTTTCGAGACCGAGGGATTCTTATATATATTTATTTTTTGTAATGTCCCCACCTTTTTAGCATCTCAGTGGAGTTTTTAGTCTTTACATTTTCCGAAGGCTAAGTGGAGAAATAAGAAGAAATTGATTAAATTAATTTCTTATTAAGTCATTAAATAAAATAAAATTAAAAAAGGTGACTTTATATTTAATTAATTTAATTAAAAGTGACTTAAGTGATTTATTTAAATATTTTAATGTTATTATAAAGTTATAAAGTAACTTTATAATAATAAAATCACTTTAATATTATAATGTGTGAATATGTCTTTAATCCCACATTGGCTGTTCGAGCTCTCATAAGAAAGAATAAAAAGGGACTTAAGAGCTCATTTTATGGGATCCATCCAGAGAATTGATATTTGTTTGTTATGAACTTGGGAGAAGAAGCCAAGGGTTTCTGATTCAGTCAGCCATTGGAGAGCGACCATTCTTCAGTGTTGCAACCATTTGAGGTGGTGAAATATCCACTGAATTTGGCATTTCAGGAGAGCTTCATTCTGGAGTTCTATTTGGGCTTTAAAAAGAAGGGAAGACATCTAGGGTATGCAGATTTTCGAATATATATTAATTGCAGACCTACAGTTTCATTTGGCAGCCATTAAAAATCAGAATTGAAGCAATCATTTTCAAGATACAATTGCTGTTACACTACCCGCGCTACAGTAGACACTATAGTAACCGCGCTACAGTAGACGCTATAGTAACCGCGCTACAGTAGACGCTACAGTAATCCGTGAATAGTGAAACGCTACAGTGGCGCTACAGTACTCGCGCTATAGTAATCTGTGAATAGTGAAACACTACAATGGCGTGAATAGTGACGTGCTATAGTACTAAGAAATCAGACATTTAATTGGCAAATTATTTGTAGCTACAATAGGAACGTGTTTAATTGGCAGTCCATTGAAGAGTGGAGACCATCATTTGCAGCAAGCATTTTACATATCAGGTTCTCTAATTTTGTTGTCATAAGTTTTGGAAATTACATGTTATACCTTTGTAACTATTTGGTGTGAGAATAACTAATAAAAACTTCATTATGCTGCTGCCACATAATTTCTAGTTTGCATGTCAAGTGTTTGATGATTTGTCAAGCAGCTGTAGTTGTTATTTTTAGTTACTTATATGCATCAAAATCAATTGGCATATCATTTCTATGACATTGTTAGTCAATCTTTCATGGTTAAAGGCATTCAAAACATTAATTGCAGTGAACAAAACCCAAACAATACAAACAGAAAACTCATAACAGCAAGTACAGACTTTGCAAGACAAGTGTTTGACAAAATTCCCAAGGGTAGAAATCGATGATTTAAGGGCAAAGTTAGTAAGGGTTCTTAATTTTTTTAAAGCTTAAATTCCACTACTCTAAACTCTTGTTTTTTCTTTTTGTAGCATAAGAGTTGGGAGCAAGACACCCCAAGACTGCAAGTTTTTCAGTATTGGTTGTGGTGATCACATGCTTACTTATAAGTCTCATTCTCTCCATTGGAGTTCTTGTACTTAAGAAGGAGCTGAGCATGGCCTTCACTAGCAGTACTGTGGTTATGCGTGCAGTCTTTGAATTGATACCACTTCTGGCAATATCAGTTCTCTTAAATGGCATTCAACCAATACTATCAGGTATATTTGTATGGGGTTAAAATTAACTTGAATGATGGTTGATAGTTGTTGTTTTTAGATTAGATAGTGTTTCATAATCTGTGATCCATCATCAAGATAATATAGAGTTATAGGAGTTTCAAAAATTCAACTTTTGATTCTCAATACTTTCTATTATGGTGATGATATATTTATGTTACCAGAAACCAGAAACATAAATTACAACAACAGCAACATGATCAGAAATAAAAGATTTAAAGATTGTGAAAAAGAAATGAATTTTCTTTCCATGATATTTTTATTTGTTGAAGATATAATTAAACAATTTTATATTTTTATGAATTCGAAAAGAAATCAAAATAAATATACTGATAGAACAAACAAAAATCATGCCTGCTGAGTATTCATTAAATGAATTTTTAAAATAAAAAAAATTCAGTTTAACTCCTCAGAACGGAGGGGAAGCCTAAAAATCCACAGAACAAAAGGTGACCTGCTGTAATTCAAAATAACAGTGACCTAGGGTTAACATAGGATGGAAGAATGGTGAACTAAAACAATCTAGAAATTTTTTTTGAATGAATTTTGGTTCAGTTGACATATTCTTTAAGAATGCACTAAACATCTATAATAATATATTTATAATGTACAAAGGATAATGATGTCTTGATGTATTTTAGGGGCTGGATAGCAGTTTTCAGACCAAGGCATTGGGCGGAAAGGTGGCATCATTATTCATATCAGATTTTTTTTTGACAACTGAAATATCTTAAGAATGGTGGTTTGCAACATGAAAGATGAAATCGAGGCTCCTTTCTAATAACATAGATCACAGAATGTAATTTAGAATATTGACACAAAAACTTTTACAGAATCTAATCCAAAAACAATAACATTAAAACTTATGTATTAAAATCCACACTTTTTATATGAAAACTCATCTTTATACACACGAAAAAATTTGATGACAGGTGTGGCAATCGGATGCGGATGGCAGGCGGCAGTGGCTTATGTCAATCTAGCAACATATTATGTTGTTGGTCTACCCATTGGGGTCATTTCGGGATTCAAGAATGGCATTGGAGTAAAGGTAATAGACAACCATATAATGTTTCATTGTAGATAATTATACATAAGATGAGTAAAGATACTGTTTTTTATATTAAACAAAGTCGTTACAAAAATGAAAGTTTAAGAAAAAAAACTACTGTTGTATCTCTTATTTATAGATTTGTAAACATTTTGTATTGGCATCTGACAGGGAATATGGTGGGGAATGATCGTTGGAGTAGCACTTCAAACATTGGTCCTCATTGTAATTACATCACGCACTGATTGGAAAAAGGAGGTAAAAATAAATCTATTTTTCTCTCACTTCAGAGATTTAATAAGAAAGCATTAACTCTGATAAAAAATGATATTGTGTGCCCAACTTACAAAGAGGTGAACTGTGTTTGCAGGTACAAAGTGCTGAAGAACGCACAAGGTACGAGAAACCCACCATCAAAGATTCAACTGCAGTAAATCAGTATGGAGAAATCTTACATTGAAAGAATATGTAACAGAAAACGAAAGAATAATTTGTTGAGTATAATTGTTTTGAATTAGAGTTAACCATTCACTTGTGGAAGAAATTTAAATAGTTTTTTATCGGTGGATTGAAATGTGTGTATCCAGTATGATGTTTCAGGAGACCGTTGGCAGTAAGATGTAATAAAATAAATTGATAAAATTTTCCAAGTTAATATTTTTCATTTGGATTTGGGAATGTTTAGATTAATAGTAGTTTGAAAAGGAGAAATTATATATCATTTAGATTATTTTCTTAGGAGTAAAGACAAGAAAATGATTAAGGTAAATAACATAAAAGACAATGCAAACTTAGAATATTCTTTATTTCAAATCATTTTCGTTCTTAAAATAGAATTGGAATTGGAGTAGAGTGCATTCTAGTTCCACTTAATTTTCTCTTTCAAATAGTTCTTTTCTTATAGGTATAGATCATTCACTAGTAAAAGAAGCATGAAATAAGGTTATATAAAATAGGAGGGCATAGAAGACATGAAATAAGAGTGAATAAACGAAAAAGGATGGAGGAGAAAATTATAGAAGACATAGGAAGAGTGACCAAATATTGAGGGCCTAGGCCACTCGAATAGGTCATAGTGTGGTCTAGAAATAGGCCTAGAGGAGCACATTTACGCTCATTTGCATTATGACCTCTACGAAATCGAAGCATCATTGACATTTTGATGCTTCTAGAATGGATTCTTCTAGAATCATAACAAACATCGTGAAGAGAGAGATTGTCAGTTCTAGTAGCTAGACAAATCAAGTGCCTCGATATCTATCTAAACTCAAGTCTCTTGGGGTATCTTAGGGAGACATAAATGAGAGTTTAAGTAGGAGAAAATGAAGGTGCAACTCTATAAAATAGTGGGTTTCACATTAACTTTTGCACCTCCACTTTTGGGATCAACATTTTTGAAGTGATAAAGCACTTGTAAATCATAATAACACCCACATAGAATAATGTCAATTGCATCTAGGATATTCACACTTGCACAAAGTTGTACTTTCACATAAAGTGGATGTGCTTGCATAAGTTTGTGCATTTGTGAATCAAGATTTCCTTGCACAAGGTAGAAGTGTTCTTACACCCAATGAAGCTTGCATTGGCCAAGGGTGTGCTTGTGCAAAATCACACTTACATGTGATAAAGTGGCACTTTCAAGAGAAGATACTTACACAAAGTTATGTTTGCACCATGGGGATAGATTTTGATGTCAAAATAGGTTAATAATGTGGTTTCATGGGTGTAGAGAGTCTTCATCCATTTCAATAACATGAGAGATAGTTAATGACCATGAGGTTATGGAGACAATTAGATAAGTTAGATATGATGTTCTTGGAGGAAATTGGATTGTATGATATTGCTCACTTGTCAAACATTTGAAGAGTGCATTGAACTATGATGATCACATAGGTAGAGAAATGATAGAGTGAGAGGAGTTCATTCCTCCTATTGATAGAGGAGATTATTATCATTTTAAAAGACATGATGGTTCTTAAATATCCCAATATAAGGAGAGCTGGTTGAGTATGACTTAATGATTGGAGAGGCCTAGCTTTAATGAGTATTTATGTATGGATGAGCTTCCAATCCATGGGATTGAGCTAGACTTAATTAAGGGCATGAAAACTCTAGAACCTTTGCTAATTTGTATTGTTAAACTGATGTCTAGGTTGCTAGCCTCAAATAGGATGTCACACAAGTTCCTTTTTGGATGGGGATGTGCCTTGGATATGATGCTATTAGAGGGTTTAGTATATATGTGGAGATCATGCATGTTGATACAACTACATAGGTTATGAACCTTTTTGTCTATCAAGATAGGGAAAAGTTTGGGTTGTAGTGTGACATTGTTGCATATTAAGGCTTAGGAGCATATACCAATTTAATGGTTGGTAGAAGATGGATTGAAAGATCATAGATGCCCTTATATGGACATTTATAGTGAATCCTTATGCTACAAGAGGATGGGGAACATGGTATATTGGTGATGAGTAGTGGATAAAATTGACACGATAATTTTGGGGCCATGGAGGGACTATGAGGCCTAAGATAAAGAGGATGATCAACTTGCCTATGCACATTAGAGTTAGTATCTTATTAGTTGGATTATCCATGTAGTGGAGTACTTATTAGAGAAAGTATGTCTATAGTTCAGATAGTATAGGGATTCCTAACTTGCGAGGTTATTTTTGCCAAGGTAACATAGGAGATAGGACCATGGGGGAGATTGCATGGATAGTTATACTATATGGGAAGATCAATAGGGAGTCTAGGTAGTTCCTTTTATATAGAAGCTAGAGTTTCCATGCACGAGGACCGCCCTAGATTACGATGCATGGTGACCAAGATAGAGGCTAGTGAGTTTGATGATGATTAAGGGTTAGATGATAGTTGTAGGATGATGGAGGATTATGGAGGAGAATGGAGAGGGGGGAAAATGGGGTAGCAATAGAGAAGGGTACTAAAGAGGAGGAGGAGATGGAGTCGAGAGAGATCTTATGCCTTCTCTATAGAAGAAACAAAGTGAAATTGTAAGTCCTTTTCTTATGTCTTTTGTCTAATGCTTTTAGATTGTTTGCTTATGTCTTTCAATTCTCTTGAACCTTCCTCCCTATGATTTGATATCATATTGGAAAGTGACCTAGAACATGTACAATATTAAAGATATTAAATCATGATTGCACAAAAAATATTTTAAAATATATAATAATATTAATGCTTTTCAATTGCATTTTGCAATGAAATTGTGCACATGTTTATAAAGAATTGCATTTCGGTAAATTTTCTAAACTACCTTAAGAAAAATAAACTCCTAACTAAATATTTATTAAATCTAAAATTAAATACTTTATGAAAATATGTAAACTTTAATTTTTAAACACCATGAACCTCTAAGAAGAGGCTTGAAAAATAGGGAAAAAAATTGGACAAGCTAGGAAAATGGAGTTGGACGCTAAGGTAGGGGGGCAAGTAGAGGAAGAGAAGGGTGTGCGGGAGAAAAATGATTGAATACATCATTGGGTATTTGAAGGAGACTCTAAACATCTAGATTTGGTTGTGGTTTCTTTTTATATAGGAACTTCCTAAAGAGATGGAACAACCTCATGTATTAGTATCAATTCAACTATGATTACCTATTGAATGATTTGACACAAAATTAAAACATTTAAATTCTAATGGTTTGGATTAACTATTCATTCATATTAGTTTTCTCATTTAGAATTATATTGTAGTTTCGATGTTATTTTTTTGGTATAATAATATATGTGATGATTTTTCCTTATGTCAAATGTCATGAAATATAATTTTCACTTCTTTTGATTCAATTTGAATTGTTTCCTGATAGCTTGCACAAATAAATATTCAAATTTAGTTCTTAATTTATCAATGGTATTTGGATTACATTACTTGATCGTTATAAAGTAGCAACATTTTAGGAATAGCATCAACGTCAATGAATATTACACTTTAGGCATCCTATTGATGTGGCATTTGTATCTTCAACTCATGAAGTTGTTAATGGGGTTTGACTAGAAGCCAAATAAGTTTCATATTTCAAGTCTTTTATAATATACCCCCAAGATATTTCTTATCCCAACTAGGTCTCAAATTAAATATCATTACACATTTTTTACTAGTTTAGTGTAGTAGAGGATATAACTACAACAAGATAGACAAGATCACACCATTTTAGGATGAAATCATGTGTAGTTGTACATACTAATAGAGTAGGCATTCATAGTAGATTAGAAATAGATTCTTTTAAAGATTTTATAATCAAGTGCTTCATACAATTAATGTTATCGACCCAACATTAACAAAAATAAGCAACAAATGTATCAAATAGATTATCAGATTTGGCACTTCTCCCATCTCATCTTACGTGCATCCTTAAAATTTTCAATCTATAGCCATAGTTGAGACATTTGACTAGAGAATGACAATGCATAGAATTGACATAGAGAATAATGGACAAAGTTCCTAATATTGTTTGTTCCTCCCTTAATTTCCTTTGTGGGATAGGAGAACATTCTAAATGCACCTTTATTGCTAATTATTTATAAGGGAAGGATTTTTTTTTCCAGCAAACATTTCCATTTTAATTTGTCTACTATTTCATTTTTTCTTCACTGGTGTGAGAGGCATCACATATGAGGCCTACCTAGATCTCACTCAATTAGTTTCTCTCTTTAAGGAGTTTTTAACATTACAAATGGGTACCTAATATATTTTCATTTTTCGGACCTGTTTCTATTTTCTCCTAAGTTACATTATATGGGGGTTTTGGTGTATATGTTATACTTCATATAAATTAAATGTTTATCCTTAGAAGTGTAATATAGTATCTAGTTAATAATGTTTACTTAGTATATTAGGAATATTTAATTTCTCTCACCCAAGTAGCTAATAATGATTTGTGCACCTTAAATTGAGGTACATAAGGGCCACCATTTTTCACCAATCCTTGATTTGTGGTATTTAAAGGTGCCACCTCTATTAATCAAACCCACCTTTATCTCAATTAGGCTAATTTAACCCATCTGTCAATTGAGAATATTTGAGAGTTAGATTCACAACTCTTGGACATGTTTAATATTTATTAATTCTCTTTATAAATTTGCTTCATAATATTGGTAATATAAATCTTTACATATTTCCTAGTTTTTTATTAGCTCATATAAATCAAGTCCTATGTGAAATTATTACTTATGCACAAATTCGACATTTTATTAGAGCTATTATGTCATAGGGCTAGTCCTTTTTTTAAGTTATTAAAGAGCTTAGATTGGGTTTCATGAATATTTGGTTAATGGTGGACTTATTCTAAGATCACCATTGTGCCTAAAATAACCAATTCAGATAGGAACTATATTTTATTATATTCAAATTAAGTAAAATATTATAATTAATAATTTAACATAAATATTAGTATTAAGATATTAATTATATTATTGATATTTATTATGAAATTTATTAATATATTATATTAATTAATATTATATCATAATATATTGTTAATGAGTAATAAGCCATTGAGACTTAATAATTCAAACGACCTTTAAAATTGTCTAAAACAGAAAATATCATCTTTGTGGCACTGAAAGATTTGATCTTTAATATTATCCAACATAATGTTGATTTCTTTTCACTTTTTGTTGGCCCCTTGTAGCTGAAAACATAGACAAACAATTTGATATAAGTTATTAGAGTATAACCTTTGAGTTTCTACCTCTTGACGAGAAAACATAGCCAAGCACCTGCCTTTTGTATATTGAGTAAAAGAGCTTGTTTCATATAATCAGCCACAACATTATTATAAAGACCAACACCCAAAATTGTCTCTTTCTAGGTCAAGGTATGATAAAATATAGCAAGAAAATTATTAAAAATAACATCCAATTTCTTTTTAGCAAAAAAGTAGCCCCCAAAAATATGCTTTAAGGTTTTAAAATGATGATAAAAAAGATATTTGACTAGATGGGTCAGCACATATTTCAATTTATGCCCTACAAGCAGTTTATGATGAAGGATCTTCCAAGCTAAAATTTGGGCATTAGCCTTTAGGCCTTCATGTTTGAACACTCAATTTCCTTTGTTTCTCTATTTAATAGAGATACATCTTCAAATCCATTGATAGATTTTCTTGAACTTAAATCTATTTTCTAAATAAAAAGTCTCTTTCCTTGGAAATGTTGTTTTAATGGACAACTTTAATCCATGACAAATTAATAAATTCTACCAAATTCTTGAGATTCCATAAAATAGGTGAGCATAGGAACCATGATTTGCTTTGAAGATTGTGTGTTCAATACATGATACATTCTATCATGGCAAAGAAACACATCAAAATCTCCCTAAGAGAATGCTACAACTTAGAGCACTAGTAGAACCAACCATTGGTTAAGGTATGGATGCTTTGTGATTTTATAACTTAGGGTAGAATTTAAATAATGTCTAGATTACTATCAATATAAAATTCTTCTAAATGATGGAAGGAGCGTAACAGAGAGAGGATAGGGTTTTGGAAGGGACACAACATCCATGGATGTCTGAACGCTTGGGCAATGTTTCAGTGTTATCAATCGAGTGCTTAGCGTCCATTGCGTTGGATTTGGGAGGGTCAGAATAGGGAGAACACTTTCCGAAGATTTGATGTTGGCCCTTCAAGCGGGACGCATTTATTCTGGCTCCAAAACAAGTAGTATGAATTGACTAACATGCGTGTTAGTCATGCGTTTTACACCGTCGATTTTGCAATAAATGACTGCGATTGACTAACACATCGCTATCACGTTATACGAAAGGTCTGTTTTGGAGCCAAAATAGCCGCGACCCTTCAGATGCTGGTCATCATCATGAACGACCTACGACCAGGAAAGAGACGCAGGGATTTGGTTATTCCAGCTTGTGGAATCATCAAAAAGGGGATTAGAAGAAGGTGGAAAAGAAAATATGGGTACCTAAAGACAAGGCGATCATGGGTGCTACTTCCAAGGTACGTCTTCAACCCTCCTCTAATAATACCATGTCGGTGGTTATCGATCATCCGGGGTGGAATGATGCGGTAAGCTAGCTGAAGGATAAAGGATTTTTTCTCAAATGGGCTAGAGAATGGTCGGTTCTGGGTAGAATAAAGCAGTGATGTTCTGAAAATTGGAAGTGCAAGATAGAGATTAAAAGCCTTCCCAATGCTTTATATCTGGTGATTTGTGATATGGCGGATGAGAAAGCGGGTATCATGCAGAATGGACCATATATGATGGGTGGTCAAGGTTTCTTTATTAAAATCTGGGAACCCAACTTTAACCCACTCTAGGCGATGGTAGAATATGTCTCGATGCGGATCATGTTATATAACCTCCCTTTTGAATTTTGGGATATGGATACTTTGCAAGTCATTGGAAATAAACTGGGGAAATTTAAAAATGCGGGTGAAGGTGTTGAGAATAAAGATTATAGTATGTACTCAAGAATTTGTATTAGCAGGAGTATGGAAGCCCCTCTCCCTGAGGAGATTGAACTTTGTACTAGCGCTGGGGTTTGGAAACAGATGATTGTAGTTGAAGAAATGGTGGATAGGTGTAGCATTTGCAAGGCTTTTGGGCATACAGACTTAGAGTACAACAAAGATGGGAAGGGTAAACTAGGAGTTACAGAAGCGTACTTAACTAAGGTAATTGAGATGGCTTCCAAACATGGGGAAGAGGTGCCAGCTAGAGGACAAAATGTGGAAAGGGAAATCAAGGGTATTCAGATGGGCCTACAGACGGAAAATCATTGTTTGCATTGTTCTAATGACAATTGGGGCTACTGATGACTCGGTGAGTTCAATGTTGCAAACTTTTGTTTATGATCAACATATGAGGTGCCCAGCTGATTAGGACCTCCAATTGGAGATGAGCAAGTGAATGAGCAGGATCATGGCACAAGGGTGGTCCCATCTCTCGATAAAATGGGGTCGTTCTTGAATGAAAATCCTCAAGAACAAACAATTTGCATGGATGTTTTATTGACTCCAGCAAGGCAATCCCTGACAAAGGAGACCAATATCGACACCCTATGTGGCTATGATATTCCTCATGCACGGTTTGAGGGAAATTTTTCAGAGGATATCAGGAAACAATTTACTTTTGATTCTCCGTTTATGGAAAAGGATGAGGAAATAGGCAGGGTCATGTTCCGGGAATATCCGGATGCTGGTAAGGATAGCCAGATTCCCATTAATTGTGGGTTATGTGAGCAGCCAATTCTAGATACTGAGAAATTAGAACAGACACCCTCTAGGTATGAGGATATGCTCAGACAAAATAGGGTTGGCAATGTTGATGCGGATGATGGGGGAGGAGTGCCGAAGGAGTTCCCATTGTCAGATGGCGAAGTTAGTATAGATCTAGATGAAGAGGATATTATGGATAAAAGAACTGAGCCAAACCTGTTCCAAGATCTAGAAGGCACTGATAGGTGAGAAGAGAAGGAGGGGCATATTTCTAACAAGCTTAGACTCGAAATGGCTGGTAACACCAAGGGACAACGCAAGCTAGGTTCTAGGAAGTGCATTGCCCTTCTCAAGGAGCAATAAAGGCCCTATCTTGGAATGTCAAAGGCTGTAATGCCTCTGACAAACGGTGTCTGATCAAGCAATGCCTTGATAATGAATAACTAGATTTAATTCTGTTACAGGTAACTAAGATGCAAAAATTGGAGTTTGAAATTTTAGTTAGACAATGGAAATTTTGGAATAGTATTTGTATTGATTCGAATGGGGCTTTTGGTGGCTTAGCTTGTTTATGGAATCCCAAGGTTGGAATGGTGTCTGAGATTGGAGATGATGCTAATAGTTGTTTAAGTATCAAGGAATTGATAGTGGGCTAGAGTTTTTTTGTTTCAATGTGTATGGTCCAGTAAGTACAAGAGATAAGAAAGATCTTTGGAAACTTTTGACAGAGGAAATCCAAAATATTGGCTCATTCCTCATTGTGTTGGGGGGATTTTAATGTAACAAGATGTGCTTCTGAGAAGTCCAGGGGTGTTGGGTTTGAGGTAGATTCGGGTGAATTTTCAGAACTTTATTTTTGGAAGTAATATGGAGGAGATTGTCCCCAGGAAGGGTTGTATGTAGGGGAAAAAGTGAGACTAGGTATGGAAACCCTAATCTCACTCTCATACACACTCACGGAATACAAAAGAGTTTAGGGAGGTAACGCACTTTAGCTAGATTTCTTGTGAGGAAGAGAGATCCGAGAATTACCTTTTAGGGTTTCTATTCCTTTGCTGCAAATGAAAGAGAGGAATTATTCAAAATGCAATCTAACCTAAAGTGCAAGTAAGCAAGCAAACCCTAATCTGGAAACGCAGAACAGAAAATAACTGATAAACCGTTGAAGAGTACAGATTAGGACGCAAAATCAGAGGTGCACCTATGTCAGAAATCTGAGATGAAATGTCCGGGACAAGGGTGCCAAGCCATTTTCTTGATTCTACAAGTCTAAAGTTGCAACTAATAGGATAAGATCTATACACTGCAAACTGTTGCACTGCCAAATCCAACTGAAAACAAGTAGGACCAGGGTGCCACGCCCCTGTCCTCGCTACACCCCTGTCCTAGGGTTTTTTGTTGAGATCTTAGCCCCAGAACAACCTCTGTGTGCTCTGTTGGTCCTGAAAGTTCCAGCGACGCTCAGATCCGAACTTGTACATGTAGATGAAAAAGAGGGTTTTTAGTGGCTATATAGGGTTTTGCCTTAGTCAAACCCCTATTTTGGTTATTTATACCTCAAAAAATAGCTGATAATATGTTGAAATCCAAGAACACTAAGAGGGGGGGTGAATCAGTGTTCTACCAGAATATAAGATTTTAGCCTTATCAAGACATTCATTCATCAACTGGTAAACATAAATACATGTAACTGAAACAAATAATGTGAGCACATAAATGAACACTATAACACAAATAATTTATATGTGGAAAACCTTAATGAGGAAAAACCATGGTGGGATTTGTGACGCACAATATCAGTTCACTGACCATATGAAGAGATATTACATATAATAGGGGCTTGCACATGTAGGAAGGCACACTGCCTATAGCACACTACTCATCACAAAGAGTCTCATTGACTACAATCACTTTCTGATACAAAACAACAAAACTGAACTCATATAAGGGTTAGTGCAGGATCAAGGGGGGCCAAAAAGTGGCGATGTGAAAAAAATAGCCTTCTTCACTCGCCTAAAAACGTGAAAATCCATGTTGACTTTTTGCTTGGCCTGGGTGTCAGTACACCTTGGCCTGGTAATTACCTATGCAAATCAGATATCGGATAAAATCGAATATCCGATTTTTATTTGTAATTTTAATTTAAAAAATATATTATATGTTACGTATTATATAATACAATATTATATTATATATAATATAATATAATATTGTATTATATTATATTATATTATATATAATATAATACAATATAATATAAAATATAATATAAATTATATTATATATATATATAATATAATACAATATTATATTATATATAATATAATACAATATTATATAATATAATACAATATTATATAATATAATATAATATTATATTATATTATAATATATATAATATAATACAATACGTATTATATAATATATTATTATATTATATATGTTATTTAAAAATAATTTAAGTGTTGAAATCGGATATCCAATTTTCTAAGACTTTTATATTTAGACAATGACAGTCCCGTGAGTCATTTTTAACTCACGGGTCGCGCGAATTTGTCAAAATCCGATATCCGCTCCATCCGATATCCGGTTTTTTGACAAAAAATTGCTAAAAATAGATTTAGAGGTCAGAATTTTATCGTTTTGAATCATTTTCATTCATTTTTTGTGAATGTTTATTTGATTTTTCATTGAAAATATGGTTTTTTTTCATGAAAACTAGGTTTTTTAAAAATCAAATACCTAATTGTTTTAATTTGTTAACTAAATTTAATTGTTTACAATCAATTAGGTTAAAAATGGGAGATAACAATGAAAACACTGACCAACCACTACTGCAACAACCAAACCCTCATTTGCCAAACCCCCCCTCAATTCAAGATTTGATTGCACAAAATTTGAATGAATTGAGGGGGATTGCAGAAGTATATCGTAGGATCCCTCGTCTAAATCCATTGTTTGATCCTCTCACGTCGATCGTAAAAAGTATGGAAACCATGATTGAGGAGCATGATGCCGCCCTTTTGTGGCGAGATTCTATGAAGGAAAAATATGTAGATGGCTTGTCGTATAAGGATATCAAGGATCTTGAGATATCCAAAGCCGAAATCTTCTCATTGTTTGTCAATCCCCGTACTGGTCAGCTCGTAGATCCCCAAAAAATAAAACTCTCTATCCAATGGTGCACAAATGATGGGATTGTGAAAAAATTTTGGGATCGTTGGTGGATGGTTTTCGACAAACCACCCAACAACAATCTTGATATCCCCTTCTATTTCATAAAAAAATTGTATGCTGAGTTTGTTTTACAGAAACATGTGAACTACTTTGACATCCAACCTTTCCAAGGTGTAGGTTTAGGTATGCCCCAAAATAGACCTGGGGCAGTCAGAGTAGTCCAGGGCCCATATGTCCCCCCTCCTCATGTTGATCCCCCACCTGCAGTTCAACATCCTAATATCATTTGTGAGGCGGCTTCATGGACCATATCGGCTATTCACTCTTTGAGTAGCCTTTTGGTTTCTCATGCTGCGTCAATAGCTTAGCCTACTTTTGATGGTAGCGGTGCATCGGGTGGTGCTGACACGTCATCCTCGGCTCCACACATATGCATGCCCCATAGTTGTGTCATGTGTGGGCACGTATGCTTGGGTCCAGTTGGACAACTTGTTGATCCTGTTGTGGATAGTGCAGATTACGAGGTGCATGAGATGCATGATGCACTAGAGGTTATTACACAGACTGGAGGATACCCTGGGGAGTCCTCACATGCTAGAGGCGAGGATGCACCGTCATCATACATTGATGATGTATTCGTAAGATTTGTGTTTTCACAGTTCATGTTATATTTTAATTAAATATTTATAAATTAGATAATATTAAGTACTAATTTTTATTTACATGGTCTATTTAACAATTGATGACCGAGGATGAGTTGAGACAGATTCAGAAGGGCACCTTGTCGGCCATTTCATTTGGCCTCGATAGCTTGACGGTACATATATTATTGCACCTAGTCGTTTATATTTTATTGTACATACATGCTCATCATTTATATTTGTATTAATTAGACTATGTAGTAACTTGCATGTATATCTTATTTTACTCTTGTAGGGCACAAGCAACACGAGTGCGGTGCAGTGTGATCTAGGATCTGGTAGTGCAATTGGAGACAAGGGAAAGGTAATTGAATGCAAATATGATTGAATGAATAGTTTAAATAAATTATAGTGATTATACATGTCTAGACATAGATTGATAGTTTCATATACTTGTTGTGTATATATACAGAGAATCCTTGGCTTCACATCCTTGATGACTACACCCAGTATACCTGAAGAAGAAGAAGAGATGCCTCAAGTAGATGTGTGTTTATTTTATTTTTTGATTAGTAGATATAATTTGTTATTATCAGTGACAATTATATGCTAGCTTGTATCAATGTCATGTTTCTAAACATATGTAGGTTGTTTATGAAAATATTCAAAACATACCTCCTCTACCGAAGACATACATCAAGAGTCTTGCAAAGTTGAAGAGAAAACATGGAGATGAGGTAAACATGAATAGTTAAATTAAATAGTTCATTTTTATGTTAACTTTTCGAATGTGAATTACATAATATAACTAATATTAATCGTGGTTTGTTTTTCTTGTGCAAGATCCTTCAGAGTCGAGCAGTGCGGCAAAGAGGATCGATTTTGATGATCCATCAGCAGCTTAGGATGTTATAGATAGTTTTGGGATGCTTACATGTCTAGTTGGCATGTATATTTTGTATATGGACATACATTCACGTATTTAGACATACATTTTGTTTCAGTTGGTGTTTATGCCATATTTGTGTATGGACATACATTTGTAATCATTTGACATTTTTATATATACAGAAGTTGATATTCGATCATATAAATTGTTGCTCATCTGTGTGTGGTGTTATCATGGAAATCTTTAATCTTCATTCCAATAATTAACAATGGTTAATAATGTCTATTTAATGAACAACCATCCATGACTTTCAAAGTAATTGATGTTTATTCCTACACCTCACACTCACAAGATTAATAATAAAATGACATTTATGATTCATCAAATGCTAACAAAGTCTAATCAAAGTTCAACTTCAAGATGTATACAACATATCATATTCAACTTCAAGATGCATACAACTTACCATATTCAAGCTCATGCCAACCACCACTTGGATATTGTTATATGTCGATTAAAGTACAATATATGTAATAAAACCATATAGTCTTACAAAAAAGCCATCATAGACCATCTATGTCGATTAAAGTACAATTCATTTGTAACAGGGGCACACTCACAATCTGAAGTTGCAAAGCCTTGTGGGAAGCATCAAATTAGAAATTTATTAATCTGACTCATACTACTGTCAAAAGCATCAAAGATGCTACTACTAGAGAACACCATGCTCCATTGTGGAGAGAATATTAGGTGCATCTGATGTCAGCATCTAAAAATGAGACAATGTTATTCAATTGCCAAAATCTAACTGACTTTATTTTATAAACCATTAATGAATAAAAATAGACAAGGTTACCTGAGTGAAAGTTCGATGACCACTTTGACTAGTAGGTGTTGATGTTGAAGGCCCAACATTAACCTATTTACCTGACTATCAATGTCAAATGTTTGATTCAATAGATCATTTGTCATAACAATTTGATCCACTGCAGATGTGTCCTGGCCACATGCATTTGAATCATCTTCATGATAATAAATACAACAAGACCCACAATTTAATCTCATTAATGCACAAAGGAATATGTACCATCACCAAGAGAGGGTCTCATCAACGACGAATGATCTAGCATGAACTTGTATTTTTAAGAATTGTTAGTCTACACATAAAATGCATGGATGAACATAACGGATTTAAGATAATCACTTCAACTGAAATGCATGATAATAAATGAAAAGGTGGGATCATGTACCATAAAAATATGTCCCTTCGAATTATATCAACAGAACCAACTATGTTGATGCAAAAATCGTAATGTGATACTGTTGTATATCATCAAAAAATACCTTCATGAGCATAAAGGTTATGCGATAATTATATCATAAAAAATTATCAAATAGTGTTCTCTAATAACAAAAATTGTAAAGCTCATCAAATGCATGATAATAAGTCGTGTTGCAAAAATACGTCCCTTCCAATTATATCGAGTGTACTCGCTATGTGCATGAAAAAACTGTGTTGCCAAAAAAAAAATGTTCATCAATAGACCTGCATTTTGAACACATCCTTAATATACACGTAACAAACTTGAACATTAAGGTTTAATGATCATTGTTTGAAATGAAATGCATGATAAAAAAATAAGGCACCATTAAAGACCTACTACTCAAGTGTGCCTGAAGGGTCATCTCTTTGTTTAAGAGTATCCAATATTGCTTCATGATCAGCAGTAGTCACTGTCCATAGCTCTTTGGTCTTCGGTTTTGCTTGATGCTTCAACAACTTGACATTTGTAGCTATAATAAGGTGTGAATACATTATAATGGTTTTGTGTCTCTCATAGTCTTCAAATGCAGGTATGCCATTCTTTCTAATCATGTATGTTCGCAACCAAGTTCCCACAACAACAACTGAACCTGTAGGATATGTGAACCCATCATCATCTGTCACTAGTTGTGTTAGCTTTTGTTTTCCTTGTACACATTGTGCCAACCAATATTCTGATCTCTCTTCATTCCCTTGCGGTGCAACAACTGCAAAAACATGTCCTGGTTGTACAAGATCTGATAGACGATCATACTCAAGTGAACTTTCCATGTCATCATTTGACAAGGATATTGTTTGAGATAAAGGAGTTAGATAGTGGGGAACCCACGTATCAACCCACTCACTTGACTCGCACTGATCCCAATCACACCGAAGACAACTCTGACAAAAACAAGCCAATGCTCGTGTCCAAATGGTCCATGTACTTGCATCTGAGCTGAGAAATGAATGCATCTTTGAAGAATCTTTAATTGTTTGACAATCCAATCTATCTCCCATTGTTCCCTCCTCAACCAACCAAAAGAATCTGCTCACTGCTAAATCAAGAGTACCTCCATGTGACAATGCTGAACTACACCAATCAACAATAGAACGTGCATCAGAGAAATTTGCACCTAAAATCCTCAATTGCTCCTTAACTAGAGCTCTCTTCAAACATGCACCTGCTCCATCATGCTCTCCCTTCCCATGCCCCGCCTCAAAAAAACACCAAATATGAGGTATACGCCTCTCCACATGCATTCTACTCAACCAATAAAACATACGCGCATTCTTGAATTGACCCGTACAGTTATCTGACCATATTATATGTCAGTCAATTGCAATATCTTTCTCATGCAAGAACTCAAAAAAATTCTCGAAAGAATGTTGCACATACTTGGAGGAGTGTGATCTATCATCGCTCATATAAAAATGATACTCCCTGATTATCTTCCTGTCCTCTTCTGTACTATCAAGAGCATGTCTATATGTAATGTGAACAAAAATAGCAATCTAGACTGAATTGTAGTACTAAGACTGTACCTCATTCTGTGGTTGCAATGTATAGTTCTCTGCAAAATCAACCACCGATACAATAGTGCCAATCGGGAAAGAGTTCTTACACATCCTGAACTGTTGATCCAACCACTAAGACCTATGGGTGTGCCTTGCATACTTGTAGAAAATATTTTCCTTAAAATCCAAAATAAAATCAGCAATACTCACTTCTCTTGAGACTAATTCGCATCTAGAACCTTCACCTCCACTCTTCACAGTATATTTCACTGTCTCGTATCTTTTTTTCTCAACATAATTATTTCCAAACTCGTGTTCGCTTCCCTCATGAAAACATGAAACAAACTTTGACAACCCACTGCATTCTGAGCACTTCTCATTCAAACAATAATTTCTATAGAAATAGCAGCCATCATCTCTAGGGCATAAAAATAGATCTTGCAAGTCTCTTGATGATCTCAGAAATAGCATTGCACCACACTCTTGCAACATCTCATTAGTATGCATCGTTGAACGAATATGACATAAAAGTTCATGGTACATTGAAAACTCCACATGGTACTTGCAACAACAGGTATTGTGAATCTTAAGAGGAACACAATAAAATGGTTTCAAAGATTCAAAGGCCCTTTGTGATATTTGCAAAGTTGGATGTAATTCACAATTTTTTTTGTACAACATTGTTTGGCTTGATTCTAAGAAATGTTTGGGATGCGGTGTGCGGTCTCAGTTGCCGATTCTTAATTTCAAAACGTCCTTTACATTGGGTGACACTCTAGAATTAGAGTGCCAAAATTGTTGAATCTCTTCCTTCACATTGTCAGTCAACTTTCTATCAACACGTGGAAGCCTCCCACCAAATGCCCATGTATCTTGTTGAAGTGGATCGTCAAGTCTTTGTCTTCATGCAAGTGCTCTATCCAAAGTTTTACGGTTTATGTTAAAATCAACACAAGTTTGTCTCATTTGACGAGCCTTCCTCAATTGATGGCTTACTAAGGAGGTTTTAATCACTCTTCGAGTGGCTCTCTTATCTCTTTCTTTGGTATTCTTTCCAATAGAATTGAGAGCGTCAAATAGATTTTTTGCAATAATAGAATTTCTCTCTGTCTTCTTGTTCATACGAATCTTCAATTTGTTTAGCAATGGTCTCATCTTTATCATCTTTAGCAATTAAACAAAGAGTT
This sequence comes from Cryptomeria japonica, assembly GCF_030272615.1. Taxonomy (NCBI): domain Eukaryota; kingdom Viridiplantae; phylum Streptophyta; class Pinopsida; order Cupressales; family Cupressaceae; genus Cryptomeria; species Cryptomeria japonica. The sequence goes on along the minus strand of NC_081408.1, from coordinate 557,611,268 downwards.
GGCATTACTCGATCAATGTCTTATTGCTAAAATTTTGGTTGAAAAGTTTTGTAGCCCACAACCGAACGGTTCTTGTTGACCTCTTGCCTTCAAGATTCGCAATAATGTTCTCATCGATTTCAAATAACCATTTTGGGGTTCTTGAAGGTCTTGGATTTGGAATTTGTCTTTCATCCATGAGAGGGTCTTCATTTCTAAAGTAATTAGGTGTTACATATGCTTCACTTGGTGAGGCAATTCCACCTTCAATGTTAAATTTTTCCACATTTTCACCTCCTATGTCAAAATTTTCCACATGTTGAGCATTTTCATTATCACTTTCAACATTTTCAAAATTTTCAATATTTTCACTTTCAAAATCTACATTTTCATTTTCAATAACTTGTGGCACATTTTCAATTTCAATTTCCTCTTCAGTTGAAGTAACATTAGCAATATTTAACATACCTTGTCTTCTCCTCCTATGACATTCTCTATCTCTTTCTCTATACACTTCAACTTGGTCATTTGAAAGTTTTCTTTTGCGTTTAGACTTCCGACGACTACTACTCCCCATTTCCCTCCACACATATGCTCCTTTGTGATTGACAATGTAAGTTTTCACTTTAAGAATCTCCCAAAAGCACTAATTTGTCTCTAGCTGTCTGGAACCCCGTGATCATCGACAGAAAACATAGGACCCAGACTGTCGGCCCTTGGAATCAACAGAATGGCTCACAAACCCTTTTTTTTTGGTTTTTAGTATAAAAATCGGATATCCGATAAAATCTGATATCCAATTTTATCAGATATCCGATTTTAGTACAAAAATATGTGGTCCCCCAAAAAAATTCCCGTTGCTGCCATTTATGAACTAAACTGCCACATGGCAGAAATCCGATATCCGATTAAATCGGATATCAGATTTTATTGGTCATATTTTAGAGAGAGAGAGAGAGAGAGAGAGAGGGAGGGAGAGAGAGAGGAGGAGAGGGAGAGAGGGAGAGAGAGAGAGGAGGAGAGGGAGAGAGAGAGAGAGAGAGAGAGAGAGAGAGGGAGAGAGGGAGAGAGAGAGATAGAGAGAGAGAGAGGAGGAGAGGGAGAGAGAGAGAGAGAGGGAGAGAGGGAGAGAGAGAGAGAGGAGGAGGAGAGGGAGAGAGGGAGAGAGAGGGAGAGAGAGATAGAGAGAGAGGAGGAGAGGGAGAGAGAGGGAGGGAGAGAGAGAGAGAGGAGGAGAGGGAGAGAGGGAGAGGGAGAGAGAGAGGGAGAGAGAGAGAGAGGAGGAGAGGGAGAGAGAGAGAGAGAGGGGAGGAGAGGAAGAGAGAGAGATAGATAGATATTGGGGACACCATATGACCCCTATGGACACCATATGACCCCTAATGACACCATCAGACCCCTTAAGACACCAAATCATGTTGTTAGGGGTCATATTGTGTCCTACGACCCCGTAAGACACAATATGACCCCTAACGACATGATTTGGTGTCTTAAGGGGTCCTATGGTGTTGTTAGGGGTCATATGGTGTCTTGGGACACCATAGGACCTCTTAAGACACAATATGACCCCTAACGACACAATATGACCCAAAGCAACCCAATATGGTGTCATTAGGGGTCATATGGTGTCCTAAGAGGTCATAAGGGTTCATGGGACATCATATGACCCCTGTGGACACCAATATGGTGTCATTAGGGGTCATATGGTGTCCATAGGGGTCATATGGTGTCCCATGAACCCTTATGACCTCTTAGGACACCATATGACCCCTAATGACACCATATTGGGTCATATTATGTCGTTATGGGTGATATTGTGTCTTAAGGGGTCCTATGGTGTCCCAAGACACCATATGACCCCTATGGACACCATATGACCCCTAACAACACTATAGGACCCCTTAAGACACCAAATCCTGTCGTTAGGGGTCATATTGTGTCCTACGACCCTGTACGACACAATATGATCCCTAACAATATGATTTGGTGTCTTAAGGGGTCCTATGGTGTCGTTAGGGGTCATATGGTGTCCATAGGGGTCATATAGTGTCTTGGGACACCATAGGACCCCTTAGGACACAATATGACCCCTAACGACATGATTTGGTGTCTTAAGGGGTCTGATGGTGTCGTTAGGGGTCATATGGTGTCCCATGAACCCTTATGACCTCTTAGGACACCATATGACCCCTAATGACACCATATTGGGTCGCTTTGGGTCATATTGTGTCCTAAGGGGTCATATTGTGTCCTAAGGGGTCCTATGGTGTCCTAAGACACCATATGACCCCTACGGACACCATATGACCCCTAATGACACCATAGGATCCCTAAAGACATCAAATCATGTTGTTAGGGGTCATATGGTGTCCTAAGGGGTCATAGACCACAATATGACCCCTTAGGACATAATATGACCCAAAGCGACCCAATATGGTGTCATTAGGGGTCATATGGTGTCCTGAGAGGTTATAAGGGTTCATGGGACACCATATCACATAACTATCATTAGAGGTCATAGTTATGGGTTGTAAGACACAATATGACCCCTAATGACATGATTTGGTGTCTTAAGGGGTCCTATGGTGTCCCAAGACACCATATGACCCCTAATGACACCATAGGTCCCCTTAAGACACCAAATTGTGTCGTTAGGGGTCATATGGTCTCTCTCTCTCTCTCCTTCCTTCTCTCTCTCTCTCGCTCTCTCTCTCTCTCCCTCTCCTCCCTCTCTCTCTCTCTCTCTCTCTCTCTCTCTCTCTCTCTCTCTCTCTCTCCTTCTCTCCCTCTTTAAAATAAGACTAATAAAATCTGATATCCGATTTAATCAGATATCGGATTTCTGCCATGTGGCAGTTTACTTCATAAATGGCGGCAAAGGGAAATTCATCGGGGACCGGAAATTTTTGTACAAAAATCGGACATCGGATTTGAATGGGTTGTAAGACACAATATGACCCCTAATGACATGATTTGGTGTCTTAAGGGGTCCTATGGTGTCCCAAGACACCATATGACCCCTAATGACACCATAGGTCCCCTTAAGACACCAAATTGTGTCGTTAGGGGTCATATGGTCTCTCTCTCTCTCTCTCTCTCTATCTCTCTCTCTCTCCTTCCTTCTCTCTCTCTCTCCTTCCTTCCTTCTCTCTCTCTCTCTCTCCCTCTCCTCCCTCTCTCTCTCTCTCTCTCTCTCTCTCTCTCTCTCCCTCTCCTCCCTCTACCTCTCTCTCTCTCTCTCTCTCTCTCTCTCTCTCTCTCTCTCTCTCTCTCTCTCTCTCTCTCTCTCTCTCTCCTTCTCTCCCTCTTTAAAATAAGACTAATAAAATCTGATATCCGATTTAATCAGATATCGGATTTCTGCCATGTGGCAGTTTACTTCATAAATGGCGGCAAAGGGAAATTCATCGGGGACTGGAAATTTTTGTACAAAAATCGGATATCGGATAAAATCCGATATCTGATATCCGATTTTATTCGATATCTGATTTTTGTACTCAAATTTTCAAATTTCAAATTTCGGCTTGGGAATGCTTTGGTATTAGGCTTGGAAGTTACAAGCCTGGAAAGTCAACTGAAAAAACGTGTTTTTTAGTATTCCCTAGTTTTCCAAACTTTACACTGGTGGCTGACGACTTTTATTGTAGCCAAAATTGATAAAACGAAAAGGGTTTTTTAAGGACATTCCCAGCTTTCCAACAATACAAGGCTTGTCTTATTTTGACTTTAGTAAATAATTATTATTTATTTTCTAATTGAATTCTAACAATAGTCCTGATTGATATACTGATTGAAAAACACTCATAACTTTCAAACGATATAACATATTTTGAAACCAAAACATGCATCACATCCTATGCTTTGTCTACTATAGGGAAAAATTAAAAAAAATAAAATTTCATAAGGTTTTGACCAAGTTAAGGTGGTCAGACGTAGGAGTTTTTGAATTTCTGAAAAGCTGTAGTAAAAAAATCATAAATAATTATTTAATTCATAAAAAATTAAAAAAAAATATGTGTCACATCCGAACATGAGTCTAATACTTATATTATAAATATTATAAAAAAATATTAAGATTTGATTGTGATTAGGGTGGTCAGACATACGTCTACTTCTTATTTTTTTCTTGAAATTTTAGTACCACTGCATTGAAATTTGAAATTTTCATCAAATAGGATTTTTTTTTTCCAAAAAAAAACTAGTAGCTTAGAAACTACATTCAATTTTCTATATATTCTCTTCTTAAATATTTTAAAAATAATTTTCACAACTTATTCAAATTTTCATGTCAAGTTGCATAACTCTGATTTTTCTGAAATTTCATTGCCACTTAAGGGCCTGTTTTGGCACACCATGATCCTGCACATACCCATAATGCATCTGCTATGCCTGATTGATTTTTGGTTAAGGCTCTGACTGTTCTGGTTCTTAAACCCTAAACCCTTGCTAGAATAACATACACATTATGAGTACCTTAGAAATCATCTACAGATCATTACAAAATATTGTTTTCGCATACAAATGATCTCGCATACATAAACTTCACATGTTAGATCTTATCTCTAATGTTATATCTTAGATGACCTAATAGATTGACTTATATACCCTTAGAAATATTTATGCCATATGTTGGCTTACATAAAAAATGATAATACATGTCGGCTCATTACAAATACATATGAATTATAAAATGCTTTGCTGGATCTCCAAGTGATGCCAGCTTCCCATACCGTTACCTAGTTTGTCGGTTACCTTGAAATCCTTGATGCTGGTGAAGTGTCTATCGGATGTCGGTGAACAAAAATATTTCTTGCCAATGCTGCCATCAATGACAAGATAAGAAACCAAATGAGTGTCAATTGCCAACAATCTCCCCATTTCGCATTGCTGGCAACTCTCATGTGAAAAATGGTTTATATCTGCCCCACCGATCCTAGAATGTGATACTGCTCCCCCTGAGCTATATATGCCATCTAAAATCTGATCCATACATATTTCTCCTTCTATTTTTCACAAACACCACTCCCCCTTTAGCATCATTGCCAAAAATTGGTACAAAGAATGAATAAATCAATGAAATTCTATACAGAGGAATGTCTCCCAAAATACTTACTAGAGTTGAATGAGCTTGAAAATTTTCGGGTAAGCATTCTTCAAAAACTCCAAGTATGTGTCCCAACTAGATTTGAATGTCCCTTAAATTGTCACAAGTCCATTTAGGACATATGCATGAGATTCTTGCTCTCGAGTTCTGTCGGTGTGGGCTTTCCCATCATATCTATACACTCCTTCTTATGAACATATAATGTGTCCAACCAGGGACTCACTAACCCTCTGAGCTCCTTAGCTCTCCATGTGATTTTATCCCTGTCTCTTTCAAGAGCTGAAATTTGGACTTCTAATAACAAAATTTGACCATCTATAGATGTGGTTAAAGAATTTACTCCATCAAAGTTATTTACAATGCCTGCAATTGTATTTTGAATATCTTTAATGCTTTTGTCTATACCTGTTGTGAGTAAACTTGAATTGCAGCATAACCAGTAAATATTTGTACATTTCCTTAAAGCATCATCTTGTTGGCATTTTTGATGATGTTGTTGTGATTGTCATTGATGGACACACACTTGCTTTGAGATCACTTTTTGTATGTATGAGTTATGCTCAACCGGTATTTGTTCCAAACTGGTATTATGTATTATAGTCTTTAGAATATCGGTGTTTTGCAAAAAGAGTTTTTCGATCCCAAGTGGTATGAAGACCTCAAGCGGTACGAAGGAACTGAAGCAGCAGTTATCTTTTTCCCAGTCTTCATTTTTGATAACTGGTAATTGGTTTAATGTTTGAACCGATATTTACCAACCAGTAATCGGTAAAGTTGTATGAACCGGTAATACTCTGTGATGAGTTACCATCCACCGACACTTTGATGGTGATTTCATGCCATGTTATCAAAAGTGTCTAGATGCAATGAACCTAGGAACTTGCAATGTAATCCTATTGGACCGACATGAAATCAAATTCCTTTATAAGGACATAATGTCTAGGGTTTTAGATGTGGTAGCTGTTAGGGATTTTGGTGGTTGATGAGTTTTTGTATGTGTGATCTTAGAAGAGAGGATCAAGTCTGTATGCTGTAATAGAGTGTGGATTTACTGAAGACTGAAGCAATGTTGAAATACATTTGCAATGAGCTATCATGGATCTAACCAAGAAGACTATGCTACTTGCTAGATCATTCACTTGTTGATTACTCACATCTTCGACAAGTCTGAAACCCTTGACCGGGTAGGCCCAGAAAAGCCTTTGTAAATCCTCTAACAAGGTGGTTCACATCTATGGATCTGAAATCCTCTCACAAGGTAGTCTTTAATCGGACTTATCTCCTAGCAGAGATTGAGATTCCTAATAGGATCTTTTCTGGTAAAGAACATTGTATGACCTTAATGGTCTGGTTACTATTCTGCAGATAGTTAATTGTGAGTTTCATCTCACCGTGGTTTTTCCCATTTGGATTTCCACGTCAAAATCTCTTGTGTTATGGTGATTGTGCTTCTGTGGGTGAATGCCTTATTTTCTATTTGGTTTGCATTTGTGTTAACTGATTTGTTGGTAAAACTATTATACCGATTTACAACTAAACTATTTAAGTGTTTAAGTTAAGTATTTATTTGTATCCTAATTCACCCCCCCTCTTAGTATTCATCAATTGGTGTCAGAGCAAACCTTTCTATAAGTTTAACCACTTGGAAAGAGATATGGGGGAATACACTGTGAGGGAACTTACTCATCGGCTCACTTAGACTGAGAAAGCCTTTGATGAACTCAAAGTCAAATATAAGGCCTCTCTGGCAGAAAGAAGAGAGCATGCTGAAAAACTGATGGAATTAACTGAAAACAATTGCTCTGATGAAGCGGACATGGAAGCCCTAGTTGAAGAAGTTGAAAAATTGAATGAGTCTAATGCCAACATGAGAAGGGAACTTGAAGGACTGACTATCAGGATGTGTCAAGAGCTTGAGAACCGAAGAAAAGCTGAAGATCCAGTAAAAGACAAAGGTCATGAGATCTCCAAACTAAAGCAAGAAATCAGTGCACTTACCGCTCATCTCCAAGAGAGCAAAGCGGAAAAAGAAGAAATGCAAGGTGAACTAAACATGGCTATTTCTGAGAATGCAACCTTGAAGGAGTCCAATGCTGCTATTACCAAAGAACTCATTGAGTCAAAGGAAATACTTGCCAAATTCAATAAGAGCACTATTAAGCTAGAACAAAAGCTTGAATCAGCAAAACCGGTGAAGAATACCACTGGACTTGGTTTCTCTGGTTATGAGGAAGGTGAGACCTCTAGAACAAAAGATGGAGCATCAAAGAAGCAACCGACACCAAAGGACAAAGGTTAGAAAAAGTTCAAACCTGTTTGCTTTAATTACCTCAAGGAAGGACATACTGCTAATTTATGTAGAAATAAGGCTTACAATAACTTTGCTTACTTTCTAAACAATAAGCCTAGATCCAATAGATTTAATGGAAATTGTTATGCATGCAACAAGTTTGGGCATAGAGCATTTGAATGCAGGTTTATCATGAACAACACCAGAAGGTATCCTCAAAGGAGTCAAGGAGTCTTTCCTGAACCCTCTGGAAATTGGAATTCAAACCGGTTTAATACCTATAATCATCAGTCGGGTAGCGGTGGCTATCAAGCGAAAACGAGACGGAGAGCAACCTGTTTGATCTGTTAGAGAAATGGTCACACTGCTGCAACATGCAGAAGGAAGAATGGAAACATGAATAATGGACCTTGGAGAGCACCTAGAATGGTTTGTTATCATTGCAACAAACCAAGTCATACTGCAAGATTCTGCAAGATGAGAAATAACATATTAGATGATATACTGGTTACTCCGGAAGGAAAGATTGATGTTGAAATCGTTCAAGCAGATATGAAGAAAACTTGGAAAAAGGAGCCAGAAGAAGTGTCTCAAGAAGAACCGGTTTCTGCACCTAGTGTGGAAGTCGCTGAACCAACAAACTAAGCTACAGAAAAACTTAGGGAGAAACAAATCGGTGAAATGTTTGGAACCCCCGGTTTATACCAGTAAAAGACCTTAACCGGTATGTGATACCTGTCAATTGGTAGAAGACTGAAAATGGTAAAAGGAAAATTAGGGTTTACACCCTAATGGTGGAGCATTTATTACGGTAGGTGAAGAATTCATTTAAAAGGGATTTTCAAGTCGTTATCACTTATCAATTCGCGAGCGAAGAAGTTTTCAAGTGCAGAGTGACAAAAGGTGATTTGTCTTGCAATTTGGAGAGATTTTAAAACTTTGAAGAAGAATCAGAAGATAATATCAATCAGTCAAGTGTAGAACTCAAAGCGGTAATCCAACAACAGAAGTAGTGTGTAGCGAAGCAAAATTTGCAAGCCCTAAATCTCGACGTGCGATGGTATTTTTTGAGTTTCTCTGTGTAGACGTATAAAAATGACCATATTCCTAAATGAATATTTTATGTTCATTTCTCTATTTAATTAAATCCAATTTAATTAAATTACCCGCATTCCTTTATTTAATTAAGTAAATTACTCAATTTATTTAAATTAAATTCACCATACCCATTTAATGAATAAATCATTTTATTCAATTAAATCCCCCCTATCCACTTTTAATTAAATTCAAATTTAATTAAATAGTTATCCTAAATTGAATAAATCTAATTTATTTAATTTCCTCAAATTACAACCAAATTGAATTAAATTAACTTTATTTCAATTAAATCCTATTATCCCTCTGTAAAGCGAAAAATCGCGATCGAACCCTAGTTGCTCTCTCCCCTCTTCTAACTCCGAGGAGAGAGAAGGGAGGTTGCTAGGGTTGATGGTTTTCACTTAGGGGAGAGACTTTAAATTCAAAAGAGGGGTTGAAACCCACAAGATCCAATCCCACACAATGCAAGATTGGATGCTAACTGTGTTTCAAGGGTTAAGAAAGCAAGGCTACCCTCTTTTGTAAAGAATGTTGATAGAAGAATTAAGCTAGGAATGCATAGAAAGTGACAAAGATTCGCTTATAAACTGAGATAGGGATATAGTATGAAGCTGCGGACCTGGAACTAGCAGTAAAATGTCGATACGGCACTGTCCTGCAAATTTGAGCAAAAGTTGTCAGGACGATGGCGCCCGACGCCACGGTCCTCCGAAAAATCCATGAAACGAAGGGGGATCTGTTCGTCTCTGCACAAGGATTCCAGATCTTCAATTTCAGCCGCGCACCTGCAACCTACACATAGAAAAGCGAAGATGATTGGGGGGTTAGGGATTAGGGGTTTGCCTTTAGGTCAAACCCCGGTTTTGGAATTAACCAAGTAATGAGGAATGTTGTAAATGTAAATGTATGTAATGTAAAACAAGTACTAATACCTTGTTGTAAGGATGTTTGTATCCTTATGTGCGAAGGTATAGATGTTGTTGTTTGTTGTATGTAGTATGTTGTATGTAGCATGTGGTAAGTGATCTCCTCTTCAATGGTTGAATCCTTGTCTTTAATGCAACACTTAGCCTTGAATGGAGACTTAGAGGGAATGCTTGAATCCTTGAATGTTTGAGTATAGTTTCCACGCCTTGTACACATATGTCCTTCTTCTTTTTTATCTACCCAAATGGGAGAGGAAAATGCCATTTATATACTTGCCAATTAGGGTTAATAGACTGATTTTCCCGACCTTAGGCCGACCAAGAAACAATAATTTCCAATTTGCAAACAAAAAGACCTGAGACCCCATAGGAGACCAGGCCCAAAATAGGGCCAGGGACCAGGGCACTGGGCGCCATGGTCCTGGGGGACTAGGGCACTGGGCGCCCTTGTCCTGGGGGAACAGGGCGCTGGGCACCCTGGTCCTGAAGGACTAGGGCGCTGGGCGCTCTGGTCCCACCTCCCGGGACAGCAGGGTGCAAAGGAGGTTCAGGCCAGGGTGCTTGAAAAATGCAGTTTTTAGTGTCGTGAGCAAGTTTCGGGGTCTCCATTCAGGTTGCGTGTTGCGTCGCCATCGTGAAGACCGAAATGCAGTCGAAATTGCAAGTGTCGCAATTTTAGATCACGAGGGAGAACCATGACTGTCAGTAGTAAGGTTCCCTCACTATGAGTCATGCAAAAAGAAATACCAAAAATTTTCAAGGCAAAGCTAAGTTCGCCAAGAAATTTTCAAGTATCCTGAAGGGATAGACAGGATGTATGCCCCCCTATGTTAAAGCAATCGCACATGCCTCAACGGGGGTGATTGTTTTAACGTAGTGATACACATAAGAAATGAGAAGGGAAAGGAGCACGTTATCACAAAGATTTAGCCCCCAAGTGTGAGATAAACCCAAGGATAATAGACACAAAACACAAAGCATGAGGTGACTTCGCTTTCCTCGGGGTCAGTATGCTGTATGATAGTTCATGTATATATCATATGCATAATTGTTCTTCATTCCCCAATCAAGGAAGGTCACCTAGAAGAAGGGCACACATGTGTCTTTTGAGTCAACATGAGAGAGACCAAAAGAGATCTCAATGCTTTGCATCGTCCTCAAGTAGACAACACTAAGGACAACAAATAGAAGAATGAGAATAACATATAGAAGAAGTAACGCAAGAGAGGAGGAAAGAATCTGCTATGCTAATGTAACTAGTCTAGCATGTCATCTACCCCCCCGATCTTGCTGATCAATGTTTCGGGAAGGCAGGGAACACGCTAGAGGAGGAACATCCAACACAGCAGATGGAGCTATCACAAGATCCAAACAAGGGCTATGTTCATGTTCCGAGCCGCGTTGTTCTTGTCCAGGAGCTAGGATAAGTGCTTTAGAAAATTCATTAGATAAATGGTTATCAATATCAACAAGTTCATATTCACTGTCAGAAGCAAGAGGAGTAACATGTTCATCATGAATAACATTTTCATCTAGATCATCATCAAGATTTATAAAAATAGGATCTTTAACTCGCACAGGATCAAGACCATCATGCATCTTATGTTTAGGAGATTTAGGCTCAATGTCCGGCTGAGGAGAAAGTGGAATAATGCTTGTTGAAGGTGTCTTTGGAGATTGCAAAGTTTGAGAAGCGGTTGCTTGAGCCCTAAGACGACGCTTTCGTCGGCGTTCACGTGCAGAACGATTACGTCTAGTCTTAGTAGGAAGTGGAGAAGATTGAGGAGGAGGAATGTTCTCATCCTTATCACTTGGGTGTTTAGGTTGTGGTCTTTTAGGCTGGATAATAGGAGAAGAAGAAGGTCTCTTCTCTCTATAGAAGGAAGGAGGAGGAACTGCTCCATATAAAGGAGGAATTTTTGGTTTAGGAAGGAGACCAAGTCCTTCATGACGAGGAGGTATAGGCCTACTTTTAGAAAGTTTATTAGACATAGACATAGTCACATCCATAGGAATGGGTTGGGAATCTTCTTGAGGAAAGACATTAGTTTTATCTTTCAAAGGGAGAACTTCCTTCTCAAGAATGATAGGAATATCAAGTTTAGGTGTTCTAGGTTCACTTAAAGATAGGATCATATCTGTTTTCCACTTTTGATAAGATTTGAAAAGATGATCACTTCGCGGAGGAAGGGATTGGAATTGTTTAGGCCAAAAATAATCAATAGGAACACTAGAAGTTCTTTCAGCTAGTTTAAAGAGACTATGATTGACAGTAACAACTTCACCATTATGGGGAAATTTCAAACACTTGTGAATAGGGGAAGCAATAGCTTTCATGGAAGATAGCCAAGGATAGCCAAGCTTCACACGAAATTGTTCGGATGAAGGAATAATAGCAAAGTTCACATCAAGAGACTTGTTATGGACCTCAATAGGTAATGTAATAGAACCAATTGCAGGAGAAGAAAATGCATCAAATAGTTTCACAATCACATCTGTTTTGTCATAGATCACTTGATTCAATTGCAAAGTAAAAAGAAATTCTTCAGTAATAACATTAACCATGCACGAGGGATCAATAAGCACTCCACGGCAAGGTGTATTCTTGACTTTTGCAACTATGTATAAAGGACCATCAGGTGCCCTAATGGTTTCACTGGAATCAAATGTTATGGAAGGTTCTTTAGGGTTTTCTTGCTGCTCTACAAAGTTAATCACATTCAGAGTCATAGACACAAGACCATCAGATGAGAGAGAGGAATCATTAGCCTCAATCGCATTAGAGGTATGGGAAGGTAATGGATCAGTAAAAATCTGAAGATTTTGGTTAGGAGGAGCTACAGATGTGTTGCCTTTATCATTCACTCCAGAGACAGAAATAGTATTATTATCAATCAAATCTTGAATTTTACCCTTTAAAGAAAAACATTTTTCAATATCATGCCCAGGCTGACGATGAAAGTGACAAAAAGCTTTGTTATCAAAATAAGGTGAAGTAATCTTTGCAGGATCAATTTGTCGTACAGGAGGAAGAGTAAGCACATTTTGTTCCAATAACTTATTCATAATACTATGCAATGATTCATTCAAAGGAGTATACTTTCTTTCTTTCTTGAAAAATTTAGAAATAGGAGGCACACCTGATGCTGCATTCACATTGTTGTTGATGATGTTTTCATTGAATTTGATGGAATATCTGTTCGGTTTAAACTTCCCAAATGGTTGTTGACTGCTATCACCCTTATCACTCGGAGCCATAGGATGTGATTGTTCCATTTGACTCACAGTCAGTTGATAATTGTGAAGAGTTGCACACAACTGTTGGAAAGAAGTAAACTCAGAAAACAGAAGTTTGTCTCGAATATCTTTTTGTAAATTAGAAATAAAGATTCTTTGAATATCATTGTCAGGCACTGGAAAAGAAATTTGAGCATACAAATGCTTATATCTACCAATGAAATCAGTCACTTTTTCTTTAACACCTTGTTTACAATGCATTAAATCAATCAAAGTAACTTTAGGACTTATATTGTTTTGAAATTGTTGAATGAAAGCATTTGCAAGTTGTTCGAAAGAAGTAATAGAATAAGAAGGCAATGAGCAATACCATTGTAGGGCTTTGTCTCTTAATGTTCTAGTAAACAGTTTTGCAAGCAACCTTTGGTCATAGGCAAAATCAATACATATTGTTTGAAAAGTCTTAACATGTGTTAGAGGATCTCCTTTACCATTATAAATTTCCAAATGCGGGATTTCAACATGTTTAGGAGGGATAGCTCGAACAATGTCAAGAGAAAGTGGGCTCGCAACATCAAATGTGGGCACACTAAACTTAGATTGATTCATAGAGGCAATTTGTTGCTGTAAAGAAGAGACAATTTGTGCAAGATTGTTAATGGTTGCTTCAGTCGAAGAGTTCATAGTAGACGTGTTAGATTGAGATGGAGGTGTTATGTTATTGAAAGAAGGTAAAGAGTAAGGTGGCGGGACCCTATGATAGTTAGTCATAGGAGATGATTGGACAGGAGGAACACTACAAGGAGGAATGGAATGGTTAAATGAATTGCCCCCTTGCGTCATGTTCATTTGCGGAGATGTAATAGGAACACTCATTGAAGGAATGAATGAAGAAGTCGGATTAAATGAAGGAAGAGGGTTAATTGAAGAAGGGGGATTGCCCCCATGACTAGTGATCACAGGAGGAATGTCTTGTATAGAAGTGGTCATTATGTTTGATGTAAAGGTAGGCATGCTAGCAATAGAAGTTGTCAAAGGAATAGAATGATTGACTTGTGTAGGAGGTTGTGTATAACCTAAAGTTTCAGCACAACTCTTTATAGGAATCACATTCGAATCCACAATGTGTGCAATACCATGCAAAATATCAATTCCATTCTTATCACTTTGAAGCATGCGTTTTAGACCCTCAATTAAAGGAAGAGCTTGACTATCGGGATACTCATGAGACATCCATTGGTGAAAATCAACAAATTGATTATCCAATTTCGAAAGTTGTTCTACAGAAACCTCATGGAGAGCTTCTTCATCATTAGGAGGATTAGAGGAATTACCCATGTCCTCGTTAAAAAGGCTACTCAAATTAGGTTCCATCTCCTCGGTAGTTAAACCTTGGAAAGACTTAATTCTACGGCTTCGTCTAATGGCAATAGTGGAAGTAGGGCTTATTGTTGTAAAACTCATGCACTAGAAAGAGAGAGAAGATTTTGAATTTAGAGGTAGCAATTTTCAGTGAAATTAGCCAATCTTTTGGATTTAAGCTGTTAAATGCAATCACGACAGTCTCCCGAAATTTTGGAAAAAATGTCCGGGACCGTGGCGCTCGGAGTGCACACGGTCCTTGAAACTTTTTTCAAAATTTGCAGGGATGAAAGGTATGATGATTTTAAAGCTAATCTGAAAAAATTGAGTGATTTTACGATCTGTAGATAGGCCAAATTAAAGTTGCAATCTCAAAATTGAACCCTACCAAGATTGTCGAAAAATGCAAAAATTTGAATTTTGAAAAAGAGAGGGAAACTGAAATTTTGAATTTTATGATTTTAGAGGGAATGTCAAAAGCAATGCAAGTTTTGAAATTTAAAAATTGACTCAATTTCACACAAAATTCAATTTTGAAAGCGGAAATCAAAGTTGTTGTAATTAAGCACTTAATTTCAAAAGTCACAAATTGCAAGAATTTGAATAAAGCACTGAAATTTCGAATGAATGCAAACACACTTTTCAGATTTAGGACAGTAAGAACACAATTTTGACACAAAATTTCAATTTCAATGATTTTTGAATGATTAGAAGCCCTAAACCAAGCAATCACAAGACCAACTTTGACTGTAATTTTGAAAGTGTTATAATTGATAAAATCAGCCAAAATTCTAGATTTTAGCAGAAAAATACAGTAAGATCTTGCTCCCGAAATTTCGGAAAAAATGTCGGGGACGATGGCGCTCGGAGTGCACACGGTCCTCGCAACTTTTTTCCAAATTTTCAGGGATGAAAGATATTGTGATTTTATGCCCGAATCCAAAGTTACAGCCGATTTGGAGATGTTTTGATCAGTGAAATTGTCGGACAAAGGTTGAATCAAGAGGGTTTCAAAAATTAGGGTTTTGACACTTAACCACTTAATTTTCAAAATTAAAGCACAAATATGAATTGATGATTTGTAATAGAAGGGAAGATCTGAAACAAGCATTAACAATTAAATATTTCACAAGTTCAATTACTAAAAAGAAAATTTAGGGTTTTTATGCAATTAACCTCTAAAATTTTGCAAAAGATCAAACATGGAAATGTAATCAAGGAATCAATTTTCAGATCTAATCATGAATAATCAGAAAGGATGTTCACGTCGGGTTCACCAAAATGTAAAGCGGAAAATCGCGATCGAACCCTAGTTGCTCTCTCCCCTCTTCTAACTCCGAGGAGAGAGAAGGGAGGTTGCCAGGGTTGATGGTTTTCACTTAGGGGAGAGACTTTACATTCAAAAGAGGGGTTGAAACCCACAAGATCCAATCCCACACAATGCAAGATTGGATGCTAACTGTGTTTCAAGGGTTAAGAAAGCAAGGCTACCCTCTTTTGTAAAGAATGTTGATAGAAGAATTAAGCTAGGAATGCATAGAAAGTGACAAAGATTCGCTTATAAACTGAGATAGGGATATAGTATGAAGCTGCGGGCCTGGAACTAGCAGTAAAATGTCGATACGGCACTGTCCTGCAAATTTGAGCAAAAGTTGTCGGGACGATGGCGCCCGGCGCCACGGTCCTCCGAAAAATCCATGAAACGAAGGGGGATCTGTTCGTCTCTGCACAAGGATTCCAGATCTTCAATTTCAGCCGCGCACCTGCAACCTACACATAGAAAAGCGAAGATGATTGGGGGGTTAGGGATTAGGGGTTTGCCTTTAGGTCAAACCCCGGTTTTGGAATTAACCAAGTAATGAGGAATGTTGTAAATGTAAATGTATGTAATGTAAAACAAGTACTAATACCTTGTTGTAAGGATGTTTGTATCCTTATGTGCGAAGGTATAGATGTTGCTGTTTGTTGTATGTAGTATGTTGTATGTAGCATGTGGTAAGTGATCTCCTCTTCAATGGTTGAATCCTTGTCTTGAATGCAACACTTAGCCTTCAATGGAGACTTAGAAGGAATGCTTGAATCCTTGAATGTTTGAGTATAGTTTCCACGCCTTGTACACATATGTCCTTCTTCTTTTTTATCTACCCAAATGGGAGAGGAAAATGCCATTTATATACTTGCCAATTAGGGTTAATAGACTGATTTTCCCGACCTTAGGCCGACCAAGAAACAATAATTTCCAATTTGCAAACAAAAAGACCCGAGACCCCATAGGAGACCGGGCCCAAAATAGGGCCAGGGACCAGGGCGCTAGGCGCCATGGTCCTGGGGGACCAGGGCGCTGGGCGCCCTGGTCCTGAAGGACTAGGGCACTGGGCGCTCTGGTCCCACCTCCCGGGACAGCAGGGTGCAAAGGAGGTTCAGGCTAGGGTGCTTGAAAAATGCAGTTTTTAGTGTCGTGAGAAAGTTTCGGGGTCTCCATTCAAGTTGCGTGTTGCGTCGCCATCGTGAAGACCGAAATGCAGTCGAAATTGCAAGTGTCGCAATTTTAGGACGCTACACCCTCCATCCACTCGCATTTTCCTACATCTCCCACTTGCATTCTAAAACCTATTTCTAATCCCTTCTAGACTCTTCTAATCACTTCTAATTAGCCTAACCCATCTTCTAAACTTTGTCACATCCCTAAGCAAGGGGAGGTCACTTCTCAAAACCTTAAAGTCTTTGATAACCATTAAAGGCTTCAAATCTTCAACCACTTAATATCCCCAAAGTCTCCCAAACCATTAATGGTTAATTCAACCCTCTTACATGGTTAGAGACTTTTTGCCTGACTTAACCTTCATCCAACCCAAGGGTCTCATCAAGCCTTTAATGCTTTGACCATGATTATCTCTTAATCATTTGCACAAGGGTTTATCCTTGGATTAACTCTTAATCCAATGGGTAAGCCTAACTTAAGCTTAACCCTTATCTCTAGATAACCATAAGGTCTTCTCAGGCATTTAATGCCTCCAACCCCTTCTCTCAACCCAACCCTATGTTGACACTTGTCACCATTTCATTGGTGCAAATTGTAAACATGGATCCCCAACTTTCAAACTCAACCTTTGATCAACTCTTTCAATCCTAACCATCCATTGCCCTGTTTTTGCTATAAATAGAGCTCTCATTCCTCTATTTTAAATCATCCTCCAAATTTGTAGTATCACACTTATGCTCAAATACATTCAAAGCTTTCATATATCATTTTTATGCTCATCATTTTAGCCTCTTTGAAATTAGGAATTAGTCTAAATATGCATGTTTAGAATATTTTCTTTATCATTTAGCTCAATCATAGACTAAATATATCATGTTAGGATAGTACTCATACTAACCTTGTCAATCTTATCATCTAGTTTATTGCATTTCTAAGATCATGCATAGCTTAGGATGCATTTCATTCTAAAATCTATCAAAGCATCCCTCGTTCTTACATTTGCCATCCCTAAACCATTTTGCTCAGTGATCTAAGAGAAAAAACATTGGTTTGAGGGACAGTGTAAGATAGAGAACCATGAGACCCACCTTGGGAAGCTAAGTGATACTTCATTACTCCATAGCTTGCACCAAGAAGTCCTGTGTGTGTGTGTGGACAAGTCTTTGGAATATTTTCACATATTGAGTTCTATTGACCTGCTTTTCCTGCATACATTTCTGGCACCCACCGTGGGGCTAGACCCCATATATCAAATCGGTTTTTGAATTTAACCACTTTTGCAGGTCCGTAGGAAATATGAATCAGCGCATGGGAAACATTCCCTAGCGCATCCGGTTAATAGTCTAGCGCATCCCGCTTACTGTTTAGCGCGTGGGGTCTATACTCTAGTGCGTGAAGTCCTTTCTTTAGCACATGACTCCCACTAATCTTTTCCTATAGGTATCAACGCGGGAGAAAAATAGAGTAGTGCATTTGAAAAACAGTTTGGCACGTCAGGTCTGTCAGATAGCACATCCGGCTCACTATTTAGTGCATGCAGTCTATTCTATGGTGTGTAAAGTCTTTTCCTTAGCGCATCATATTTCTAACAGTTTTCTGTAGGTATCAACATGAGAAGAAAATATAATAGCACATCGGGAAAACAACTTAGTGCATTGGGGGCACATAATAGCACGTAGGTGCTTTTTCTTAGTGCATAGACGTCATTTCTTAGCGCATAGAGTTGGCAGAGCCAAAAATTTATGACAGAGTAAAAAATTAGGCTTGTGGGAGGCATAATATATATGGAATATAAAATTTAAGTATACTTTAAGTTATATTCCATATATATTGTCAGGATGTTTGAGAGGGGTTTCGGACCTCTAGGAGTTATAATGCAAAATCTAGTTTTTCGAAGATCTTCCAAATTTCAGACTTAGTCAAATTTCAGGGCATTTCAGGATCAGGATTGTAAAATTTGTAACCAAGATCAGAATTTAGGCTTGTGTAAGCCCACACTAACATTTGATCATGGACTGTGTGCAGGTTCTAATATTTTTTTTGTGCAGGGGAAGGAGTTAGTTTAGAGGCTTTAAGTTTCTTTTTTTACTTTCTTTCAACAAAAGTTGGTTAAAAAGAACTCACCTTTCTTTTTTTGCAAAAGCTTAAAATAAACCTCATCATTTCATTTGGATGCATAAAATGAACTTCATGCTTTCCTTTTTGGTGTTTTAAAATAAAACTTCATCTTTTCTTTATTGCAAGGTAAAAAGAACAACAATTTCATATTTGCTTTCTTGCAAGATTAGAGGAAAAACACTTCATTTTGGAAGCTGTAAAAAGAACCAACAATCTTTACTTCGACAAAAGTTTTAAAAATAACCTCACCATCCTTTGGTGTTTAAAAGGATTCACTTCATTTTGCAAAGTAAAAGAACCTCATCTTCATTTTGTGCAAGGCAAAGAGGGAAAGTTTTCCCCTGTCGACTTTAATTTTGTTGACCAAACATCACGATTTACTTTGTTGACCAGGCTTATTTTTCAAGGTTTTTGGAAATACACACTTTGCTATGAAGGGTTAAAAAGAACATGCTTGTTGGAGCAACATCTCCAAGTAGAAGTTAGCAAATCATTGTCTTAAAGGCTAAAAAGAACCTTGTTTGCCTTATCTCAAAAGTGGAAGGTATATGCTCTCCTCTTAACTGGGTGATCAAAAATTTAGACCACTCTTAAAGCTTTCTTTACTTCAAGCAATAAATCCTTTAGCAGACCTGCCTTCCCGAGGGGTTGAAAAACTCTTAAAGCCATTCTTTGGCTGGTGTGAAGGGAACGACCTAAGTGGGGAACGACTTTGACGGCAAGAATTCCAACCCACTATAATCAAATGTGGAAAGTGACGAAAGTCCTTTTCAAGGGTTGCGCGCAACGATTAGCCTCCCCCCAGTATCCTTGAGATACGTAAAGTCTTTGTTCTAAAGGTTGGGAAGCCTCCTGAGGGAGTTTATCATTGACGGCTGAACAAGAAGCCTGATTATGAACCATATAATTAGAAACTTTGAACCGAGTCAGTTGCCAAACATTGGCAATATCATAGTGCAAGGGTGGGGAAGAATCCGCCCCCAAGATCACTCACCATATATCTCCCAAGATAACTACTCAATTGGGAAGTAATTCACTTTGAGTTAATTTCTGGCAAAAAACAAAAAAACAGGTGCCCTCTAAGGGGTGACAAGGCTGTTTGAGCTGACGGAGTATCAATACTAGTGGGCTATGATATTGTCAATGACCTTTGAATAAAGAGTCTATCTAATGTGTCTTTTGTCGTAAATCAAACCAGTGATAACATCGGGGATTTGAACACATCCTCAAAAGAACATACACTTAATGTTTAGTATAAGGATGACCATTATCTTCATGTGTGCTATATATTCTTGTCACAAATGTTAAAATATCTTGCAAAGTATCCAACAATCAAACTCAAAAGTCAGTTCAAACAAGGAAAAATCATCAAGTGGAGAAGATTTCCATATCCAACAAAACATCTTTTGAGATGGTTATCAACATTTCAACTATCTTTAGGAAAGACTTTCATCCAACAAGATTAGGGGAATACCAAACCAAGTAATCAAGATTTTATCTATTTGACTTAGTAAGCTTAAGTATCCAAAAAGAAATCATCCATCAAAATCACAAGTGTTAAAAATTCCAAAAATCACAGAAAAACAACCAAGTCAAAATATATCAGAGCAGTTTAGCGTGTGAGAGCAACTTCTTAGTGCTTGGGGACCATCTTTTAGCGCATTAAACCTTCACCTTAGCGCATTAAGTCTTAACATTAGCGCTTCATAGAAATCCAATTCTAGCAGTTTCAAGTAGCACATTTTGAAAACAGTTTAGTGCATTGAAGCATCAGCTTAGCGCGTGGAAGCCAAACTTTAGCGTGTAGGGTTTAATAGTTAGTGCATTGGTGGCCCATATTGGTGCATGACCTTTTTGAACCAAGGCAAAAGAAAAATAAACCAGTTAGCACGTATTAGGGGGCAGTGTAGCGCGTGGAGTCTTTTCTCTAGCGCATTGAGAATTTGTTTTAGTGCATCTAGTCTCTGGCTTAGCGCATGGTCAAAACTCAGAAAACCAGAGAGCAAAACAAGCCTTTCTAGAAAAAGTTTTCAAACTTCTTGAGTATCCTTTCAGGTCCAATATCAAACACAATCACAAGAAATCAAATCAAAACACCAGAGAAATCATTTCCAAATCAAACAAGTCAGTCTTAGAACAAAAGTTGTCAAATCCAAAACTAGCTAAAGATAAGACTTTCCTATCAAAATCAGGTATTATCATCACCTTGATCAAAAGGTCCATCATCTAAAGGATTCCATCAAACAACATACCAAGTTTAAACCTTAAGTTGTCAAATCAAGTTTCCATATCGAGAGACTTTATCCATATCATTTGACACACTTTGTCGTGAGGGGGCATCTAAACCTTCATTTGATAAAAGTAAACTTAATTTTTCAAACAAAGTATCTCAATCCAAACATCAAAGGAAACCATTGATCATTCGTGTATGACCACTCCTCATATTTTGAGAAGAACAAGTCTTCATCACAAAACTAAGTTAAAGAAGAGACAACCTAGTCCTAGGGCCCTTATCAAAAGGAGTAAATTTCTCTGTGTCAACCTACCAAAAGCATCAACTTTGATCATTCATCATCAAACCAAAAAAAAAGGAAATCCAGTCAAAAGAAATGAGTCCTAGCATAAATCAAGATCACGATATCATGGCTCTCCAATCTAATCCCATTTTTTATCAAGATCCCACCTATCAAGAATCTTATGATGATCCCCTAGAATTTTGGTATTCCATCCACGATGACCCTCTTTCATCTCAAGAGCAAAGTCCCATTCAACATCCATCTCTTAAGAAAAATCATGATATTCCTTCCATATCCTCCACTATTCCAATTCAAAATCAAGAGAAAAGCACAAAATCAAATGATCCTACTCCAAGTCAAGATCAAGATCAAGGAATCTCTTCATCCTCCAAATCTATCTTAGGTCCTTTCATTCCAAAGTCAAACTCTTCTTCTTCCTCCAAATCTATCTTAGGTCCTTTCATTCCACAATCAAACTCTCCATCCCTTTCATCCATCTTGGGTCCTTACTTCCCTCCATCCACAAATCCATCACCTCAAATGATCCATAAACAAGATCAACAAAGGCACACATCTTTGAACTTCTTTCAACCCTCTATCTAAACATCTTTCCAAAACTATTCTTCTATCATTTTCTCTATCTATTTAGGGTCCTTCTATTACAAAATTCAATTTTCCTCCATCTCTTCATCACTTCTCAAGTACCAACACTCATCCTGAAAACATTTCTATCTATCCTTGCACAAATCTTCAAACACTCTATCTATTATCCAACACCTCTTTTCTATCCTTCCATCCCTATCATTCAATCCTTTGCATAAATCCTTCATCTGTGAAATAGGAATTTGTGTCATTTTGTCACATACTTGCCCATGCTCAAATCTCATGTTTAGTCCTTTTCTTAGATATCTATTCATGAAATGCTTCAGAATCCGAGTTTGTTCCTCTTTAACATTTTCTTTGGTTAGGGATACACACTCAATCCAGAAAAGAACCACTTATCATATCTTGGTACCAACATCTTTTGATTACTATATCTCATACACTTAATTGATTTCTCTAAATCATTGTGATCTCTTAAATTGAAGACATGGCTAGTGAAAAATCTAAAATCTTGCTTTAGCGCCACTGTAATTATCAGACCCATGTAAGTTTCATCACTTACAAGCCAATGCAAGAAAAAAAAAAAAAAGAAAAAAAAAAAATATCAAAAGCATGAGCAAGAAAATGAATATCAAGAAAAGCAAAATGCAATGAAATGCAATATCAAAATGCTTGGCTATAGGAACATGCAAGTAACTCCATCGGGGCTATGGATGCCTGGCTGGCAATGGAGCAATATTTGTGAAATTACAGCGATAAGCTCGTCGGGGCTATGGACGCTCGCTGGCAATGAGGCTCTATCCAGGATGCTTTTGAAGTCAAGGTAACTCATGTAGCTAGCCATGCTGGATTCTGAAGATTACAATGATCATATGAGCCAAAATGAACCCACTTGCACACACATGGGTAATCAAAGACTAAGTACCTTGATCCAGTTTGGGATTCTTATTCCCTTTTGAGTCTACTTCCTAGTTGCTAGAAATGTTCAGTTGAAATTTCCAGAGGTTCTAAGTGTGGGTTGGGTCTCTATCTTTGAAAAGTTCAAGAACACTTATTCAGATGGTGCTAAATACTATGACAATCTTACATATCACCTTTTTGCAAATGGAAACCTCTAGGCTTGGGGGAAAAGTTCATCCACCCTATTCTTCCTACCATATCTCCCATGTCCTCTAATCCATATCCCTTATCCTATCTATTCATATCTTCTATCATCCAATTATTTCTACAATCTTGCTTCACTCTAATCCATATCGCTTATCCTATCTATTCATTTCTTCTATCATCCAATTCTTTCTAAAATCTTGCTTCACTCTAGTTCATATCTATCTATCCTATCTATTCATTGCTTCCATCATCTAGTGCTATCCATATCCTATCTCTATCCAATCCCCTTTTCCATCCTTGATCTTGATCAAAACTATGGACAAAAAAAAAAAAAAAAATCCATTTCCACCTCAATGGTTCAGTCATCCATTCATCCATTCCTTGTCTTGATATACATTGGGGCAACGAAATACATCTTTCTTCTAATCCAAAAACTTTAAAAAATCAAAATATCCAAAAACTCAAAAAAATCAAAATATCCAAAAACTAAAAATCAACAAAATAAAAAAAAATCAAAGCATGAACACATGGACCATCCATCAAATCAGATCAACAATAGGAAAACCCTCAAAGTCTGCAATCAAACTAATCACATTTCTTGTTAATCAATTCATTACTCGAAATCAACATCAACATCAAACATGTCTTACACAGGGATAGGTACACTCGAAACCAGACAGATCGGTCTTATACGGGGTACTCACTCTTTGAAACCAGACATTCCTATCAATCATCAAGTCTTGATAATCAATCCATCTATCAACATCAACATCAACATGTCTTATACAAGGATAGGTACACTCGAAACTAGACAGATCGGTCTTATATGGGGTACTCACTCTTTGAAACCAGACATTCTTATCAATCATCAACCAAATCATAACAATGACATCAATTAGTATGACTGCTAGATTTTATTATAGTAAGCCTTATGTTTATCAATTGATGGAAATACATGTTTCACAAATCATATTGTACATATCATATCCACCCATCTGAGGCATCACCAGAAATTCACAAATGCTTATCAATCTTAGACATACTTAGTGTAGTCATTGTCCTTGGTTTATCTGAAACAATTATCCAAATAATATCCCACCATGGCTAGGTGATCAGTGTACATATCCATATCAAATTAGTATCAACAACAAGGGGCAAAATCCTGACCTCACTGGGGGCCTTTCGCCTTCAAAATTTTCAACATCAAACAAAAAATGTAGCAAGACAACAAGGATCAAAACAACTAACAAATGTCAAACGACAATGCGAGAAGGCTAAACATCACAGACTTGAACTAATTTCAACTAAACAAAGATCTATTTGCAAGATGTTTTAATTGACAAGAATACATTCCAAATAGCATGCATGCTTACTTATGGTTGTTAATTTTTCCTTATCATATCTCCTAAGTGACTCAAGGATGTCTTACGACTAGAGAAGCAAGAGAGGAATGTGATGTTTTATTTGTCTTCTATCTGTGAGTGAAGTCTTTTACCATGCAAGTTTGTCCTATGAAGAAATCAAGTGGCATATCACTGAGGAAATTTTGAATTTGTATGGGACAAAGGTTAACTCTTGTATGTTTATGCAATACGCACTCTGGTCTTCCTGGTTCAATTATACCTTGACGCTTGTGCTATCTTGCAAAATCAAAAATCATGTAAATTTTTCTCAGGTCATTATGGTTCAATTATACCATTGTGCTTGTATAAATTTTCAACATATCCTAAACAAATCAATGCTCAATGATGATACCTACAATTAAAGCAAACAACATGTGGTTATACAGGGATGGCAAATACAGAATGAGGATGCTACCAAAAACATAGCTACATATCATACAACTAGCTGCATATCATTTAAAAATAGCTGCATATCATTTTACAATTAATTGCATATCATTTTAACATAGTTACATATCATTTTACAAATAGTTGCATATCATTTTACATTTAGTTGCATATCAAATCATACATCTCATTTTCAAGATACATCTCACAACATATAAAAACATACATCCTGCATCATACATTATATCATATATTTAAGCATTGCATCATCATCACATAAACGAAAAGAGCACATAAGCACATCCATCCATATAACACACCACATGATCAAAGAAAATGGTGTCGTATATATATATATCTCAAAAATGATCAAAATGTATCAACACTATGTCCAGTACAAGGAATACAATGATAAAAAATACAAGAGAGACCACGTCTCTCAAGTATGACTATCCCCTGACGGAGATGTTCTAGCTCCAGATGTCCCCGCCCTTGGATCTCCAGGAAGGTCTTGTCTCGGTGGCCCAGTCACACCTCGGCTCTCGGACTGCGACCCAGTATCTCGAGATCGACTGGATCTCGATTGTGCAAAGCTCTGTACCCGACGATCCCTGGGCACCACCACCTCATAGTGCCGCCGATAGTACTCCGCCTCCTAAGCTCTCAATGCTAGCTCTCTCAAGGTGTCTCTCATCGGACCACTTGCCGCTGCTCTCTACATACTAGATACCAACTCCTCCGCTCACCCTCTCTGCTCTATCTCCGTATCTCACTCAGTAGTCAACTGCGCAATCTATCGTTGATATGTCAAAACCTGTGCCTGCAGCTGCTGTACAGTCACCTGAAGGGTCCAAATTTGTGCATCCTCAACATGTGTAGGGACCCAAACCCATAGTGGTACCTGTGCAGGGGCAACCCCTCCCACTCTGCATGTCCTTGGTGTTGGAGGTGGGAGCACATCCGTCCTCCTCCTCTGCACTGGTCGCCTCACCTCATCAGTATCCCCCACTATAGCTAGCACCTCCCCCACTCTCCCCTCTCCACCGGCTCCAATAGCCAATCCACCTCTCCCCCTGTCTATCACCCCCTGTCTCACCGCTCTCTCCACACCCCTATCTCCTCTCCTCCCTTTGACTCCTCTCCCTCTGACTCCTCTCCCTCATCCTCCTCCTCCTCCATCATCATCATCATCTCCCTCTCCCTCCTCATCATCAAAATCAAAAGCTGGCCACATTTCCTCCGGATCAGATATCCTGGCCACCGTCCGCACAGCAAACAATCTAGCGAACTCATCCATCATGCCCGCATCTAGAATCTCTGGGGCATAATCCCATATCTGCCCCGCCAACCCGACAAACTCCTCCACCGCCACTGCGTTATCAATGGTCGGGTCCCAATCAGCTACATCCTACCTATGCCGTGCATATAGGCAAGCTCCTTGTGGAATACCCTGTTGGCGCCCAAACTGTCTCAAAACTCGGGTCACCACAAACCTCTCTATCACAAAAGGGGTCCTCCCGATCAAATATCTAGTCATAAATACAAAGGGCATCTCTAGCCCATCCTCCACCTACACCTTGCATCCTGTATACGGTCGCCATGTGATCGTATCAATATCATCTAACACTCTCCTCCAATGCTCTAGTTTGCCCAGCTTCCACTGGACAACTAGACCCCTGTATCCATAAGCATATGCCGCTCCCACGGGCCTATCTCTGTCTGCTAATGGCCTCGTAGCTGGAATGTGCTCCCAGCACCATACTTGTAACAGTGTCACGTCAGCTGACAAACTACCGTAACCAAGGTATACCACCTCATGTAAGCCCCCGTACAGATGGGCCAGCATAGCTGATCCCCATGAAAACCTCTAGCCCTGTGTGACCATCTCCTCCAATACCAGCCCCCATCCCACAAAGAATCCCTTTGACCTACGATCAGGACAAAGGAATCCACCAATGAACCCTGTTAGTACAAATGGAAGGGGTGCATAATCTAGGTCTAAGAACTCCTGCCACGGGATCTCATAACCACAGTCTATCTCATCGTGGAAGATGTGGTGAAGAGCCTCTGTACCACCCTCCTCTGACTGCTCATACGGTAGTAGTGCACCTACTATGGGAATCCGTAGGATCCTGTAACAGTCCTCTGGTGTGACTGTCATCTCTCCAATAGCAAAATGAAAGGTGTTTGTATCGCTGTGCCACCTCTCTGCAAGTGCTGTCAGTAGCCCCCAGTTCACAGTGAACTGAGGCATATCCAAAAGGGACGTCAAACCGCATCTCTCAATAATATCGAGGTCGGCCTGAGTCAACTGCGGTATCAGTGTCCACGGTCTCGGAAATCTCTCCCGCGACTACACCACACCCAATCGCTCCTGTCAAACAAGCACAACAAATCCAATATCAGTTTCCACATCAAAACAAAGATATCAAAATAAAACTCACATCAACAACATGAAACAATTTTCTCATCTACATCAAGTTCAAAATCCTATCATTTCATATCAACTTGTAACACAACTCAAGTTCTCAAAAACCATATCAAAACTTGTAACACAACTCAAGTCTCCACAATCACATAAACTTGTAAAACAACTCAAGTTTCCCACCCATATCAGCTTGTAACACAACTCAAGTTTCCAACCCTAATCAGCTTGTAACACAAATCAGGCTTCACACATTGAACTTGAAACAGGGTACACAAATAAATCATATTTTAATCAAAACACCACATTGATATCTATACATAACTTGAAATATCGCAAATCCAAACAAGTTATATGGACACTCATATTGGACAAATCCATAAAATCATGACAACACAACGCAACAAATTTACAAACCACCTCATCTTGCAAATTTTTTCCAGATGCGCTAAAACAGACTCCCGCTGCGCTAAAATTCGCCCACGCGCTAGGCTGTTTTTCCTACACGCTAATCTATTCACCCAATGCGCTAGACTGACTCTACGTGCTTAATCTTCCCCCCATGGGCCACCTGAACTACCCTATGCGCGAGGTCTACCCTACGTGCTAACTTGCTGACCTGACGCGCTACCCGACTATCGCCATGCACTATTTTAAGTCTATGCGCTAACCTATATTTCCTATGCACTACCCTATTTTATTTCGGACACAACCCTAAAATTTGACTTGATGCGCTACCTAAAACTTCGTATGCACTAATCTATGACTTTGACGTGCTAAAAGGCTAAAACCAACTTTTAAAAATCAAAAAACGACTAAAAATGACCAAATCAAACCTCAAAAGAGGGTCAAAAATGTTGACTTACTAGTGGTCCATACACTACAGGTCTCCGGTACCTCTGAACGCACTCGAAATGGTGTCTGGAATATGGAATAGGCATTTTCTCTACAGACCAAATTCTCTTTCTCCAAAGTCAACAATGAACAAATGAATCTAATTAAACCACTTTTCCTCTTTTATGGGAGGGAAAATGAAGTTAGGGTTAGCCAAACGGACATGTACTATGGTCGCGGTCTCCCCTATACCCTATACGCTGTACATTATTGGGAGATGAATCAATTTACACACATTTTACATCAACAAAATCCTACACACCACACACAACTCATCACATTAAATCAAAAATTTTCAAAATATTGATTCATCTCCCGAGGGGGCAACACCATCAAATATCGAATCTGGGGCATCACACATCAAATCAAATCCAGGGCACGACTTGCAAATCAAAAGAGCGACACATAAATGACATTTAATCATAAATTATGATAATGCATCATTTTCTTTGAAATAACATGTGCACACACGTCACTTCAAAGAGGGGCAAAATGTAGACGTATAAAAATGACCATATTCCTAAATGAATATTTTATGTTCATTTCTCTATTTAATTAAATCCAATTTAATTAAATTACCCGCATTCCTCTATTTAATTAAGTAAATTACTCAATTTATTTAAATCAAATTCACCATACCCATTTAATGAATAAATCATTTTATTGAATTAAAACCCCCCTATCCACTTTTAATTAAATTCAAATTTAATTAAATAGTTATCCTAAATTGAATAAATCTAATTTATTTAATTTCCCCAAATTACAACCAAATTGAATTAAATTAACTTTATTTCAATTAAATCCTATTATCCCTCCATCCACTTGCATTTTCTACATCTCCCACTTGCATTCTAAAACCTATTTCTAATCCCTTCTAGACTCTTCTAATCACTTCTAAACTTTGTCACATCCCTAAGCAAGGGGAGGTCACTTCTCAAAACCTTAAAGTCTTTGATAACCATTAAAGGCTTCAAATCTTCAACCACTTAATATCCCCAAAGTCTCCCAAACCATTAATGGTTAATTCAACCCTCTTACATGGTTAGAGACTTTTTGCCTAACTTAACCTTCATCCAACCCAAGGGTCTCATCAAGCCTTTAATGCTTTGACCATGATTATCTCTTAATCATTTGCACAAGGGTTTATCCTTGGATTAACTCTTAATCCAATGGGTAAGCCTAACTTAAGCTTAACCCTTATCTCTAGATAACCATAAGATCTTCTCAGGCATTTAATGCCTCCAAACCCTTTTCTCAACCCAACCCTATGTTGACACTTGTCACCATTTCGTTGGTGCAAATTGTAAACATGGATCCCCAACTTTCAAACTCAACCTTTGATCAACTCTTTCAATCCTAACCATCCATTGCCCTGTTTTTGCTATAAATAGAGCTCTCATTCCTCCATTTTAAATCATCCTCCAAATTTGTAGTATCACACTTATGCTCAAATACATTCAAAGTTTTCACATAGCATTTTTATGCTCATCATTTTAGCCTCTTTGAAATCAGGAATTAGTCTAAATATGCATGTTTAGAATATTTTCTTTATCATTTAGCTCAATCATAGACTAAATATATCATGTTAGGATAGTACTCATACTAACCTTGTCAATCTTATCATCTAGTTTATTGCATTTCTAAGATCATGCATAGCTTAGGATGCATTTCATTCTAAAATCTATCAAAGCATCATTCGTTCTTACATTTGCCATCCCTAAACCATTTTGCTCAGTGATCTGAGAGGAAAAAAATTGGTTTGAGGGACATTGTAAGATAGAGAACCATGGGACCCACCTTGGGAAGCTGAGTGATACTTCATTACTCCATAGCTTGCACCAAGAAGTCCTGTGTGTGTGTGTGGACAAGTCTTTTGGAATATTTTCACATATTGAGTTCTATCGACCCGCTTTTCCCGCATACACTCTATTTATCAATGGCTTCTGCATCACACTCTAGTTCTAGTGCACCCATTGATTTAGTTGATTTCATCCAACGGAAGGAAAAATATAATGCCGTATCCCAAATAACTACTAGTGTTATAGTTGAGGAAGGTATTTCGGATTATATTGACTATAAAATTGAAGATCAAACCAGAATACAGCATACTGGAAAAGAAGAATCTTCACAATGCAGTCTATTTCCTTGAATAATTCACAGATGATCACATCCGCATCATTCTAAGAAGAGTGCACGGTGACAAAATGTATTTAGAGCGGACACATGACATCACATCGGAAGCGATTCATGTTGTCACTGGTTTTCGTAATGTTGGAGAAGTGTCAACCCTAAGGAAGATCAACAAGACTGAAATGACCAAGCTCACTGGTTCTGTGAGTGACCAATGAGGAATGACCATCAATACCATCAAAGACGATCTAGTCAAGTATGCCTGCATGATGACAAGTTACCGGACATTCTATGCTAGCAAGATCAACTCTGTCTCTGCTGCAACGGTAAATGCGGGCTACAGGATGATCATGGAAGATGCCTCATTTGATTTATGCACCTATATGCAAAGGAAACTTCTGGTGAACCTGAAGTCAATTAAACAAGACAATGCCTTGAGATTTAAATTCGGACAACTATTGGTCAGATTGTTCTTTTACTTCCAAGGCTACTTTCCAGGATTCCATGATATTCAGTGGTCTGCAGACCAACCGGTTACAAAGCAAATCAGGGAAAGTCTTCAAGCGGTTGGAACCGGTTATCTTAACATCCTGAACAAATACTTTGATGAGTTCAGACTCAAGATGAGCTAAAGGGTAATAATATCTGGTGATATTATCAAGACATATGAAGAGGACATCTGCTTTATCATCAAAGTAGATGAGTGCATAATGGAGGTTGTTTAGCCCAGAAAGGAAGAAGTGGAGCCTATGGGTTATGAGGTGATGTATGACATGCTAGAGGGGTATGCTTATACCCTACTTGCCTCATCGCTTGATCCTAAGATGAAGAGAACCGACACCTATCTGGAAAGGGTTACACTAGTTGAGGAGCCCTCTGTGAAGAAAGGAAAGGTAGAACCATTTGTATCTGCACCAGTTACTTCAGCAAGTCCTAAAGTGACCAAGCGGTCACCAGCAAAGAAGAAACCAGAAGTTGCACACACCAAACTCAAAGGACACTGAATCTGAAGAATAGCCTAAGAAGACTAGGCAAACAAGGAAGAAGACAAGGACAACCAGCAATGAACCGGCATCATCAACACCGATAAATATTGATATTTCCTCCTAAAAACCTTTGACACATTGTCAAAGAACTATCAAGAATATTAGGACAAAAGTGTTGAGTGATTTAGTAGATTTTTTTGATGATTTCAATGACAATGAGAAGGAGGAAGTAGAACAGGAAGTCATTCAATATTTATGTATTAATGACCGGTTGCCATCAGAAATTAAATCCGTGACACTAGATTCTTTATACAATTCTTTAGATAAAAAATGGTGCATTGCCATAGAAAAGGAACAGGAAATAAGAGAGGAAATATTTGCTCAATATTTTCGCGATGTGTCTAATTCAGAACTGTATGTAGTTATTGAAAAATATAAAGGCCTCTTCTTCATGAGAAGGAGACTCTTGTTGCTAGAAGGGAAAGTCCTTGAAGTGGTGAAAGATACCCACTCTCATGCCAAGGCAGCTCTGAGATTGCACCAAGTGTCTAAAGCTAACAAGAAGGTTGAACAAGAACCAAAAATTGCAAAACCGGATGAGGTGTATAACAGTGAAGGAGAACAGGTCACTGAGAAAATGGACCCTATTGATGTTGATGCTTTGGACGGTGAAGATGTTACTCCGGATACACCAATAGAAATGATAGGATAGGATAAATAGGATGAGGAAAAGAGAAAGGAGGAAGAGAAGAAGCAAAAGGATGAGGAGAAGAGAAATGAAGAGGAGAAGAGAAAAGAGGAAGAGAAGAGAAAAGAAGAGGAGAAGAAACAAGAAGAGGAGAAGAGAAAACAGGAAGAGGAGAAGAAGAAGAAGGAAGAAGAGAAGAAACAGGAAGAGGAGAAGAAGAAGAAGGAAGAAGACAAGAAACAGGAAGAGGAGAAGAAGAAGAAGGAAGAGGAGAAGAAACAGGAAGAGGAGAATAAGAAGGAAGAGGAGAGGAAAGAAGAAGAGAAGCGGAAAGAAGAAGAAAGGAAGAAGGAAGAAGATAAAAGAAAGAAAGAAGTTGAGGAACAGAAGAAGGCAGAAGAAGATAAGTAAAAAGCCAAGGAAAAGGAGGAAGCGACAAAGAGTGTACATGTAGAGACCCCTAAGGCAACCGGTGGTAAAGCTAAACCGACTGACATCACCAGTCCCATTGACCTCTAGTCTACAAATGAAACTGAGCTACTGCAAAGCATTAAGCTTTCTCAAGAGAGATTGGAAGCACTAAGGAGCAAAAAGGAGGAAGATGTGACTCAAGCTGCAGTGGAAACTCTCACCAGTTTGATTCCCGGTACCAATCTCCCAAGTACCGATTCCTCTCTAGCTCAATTGAAGCTCCTATGCACAGTTGTAGAGGACCAAGTGCAATGTCTGGAAGATATTGCTGAAGCCAATGCAAAAAAGAAGCATCAAAAGGCTCTAAACACTGCTTTGGTAAAGAAGTTAAATGAGCTCTAGTCCGATCTACAGAAAGCACAGAAGGACATAAAAGAAGTTCTAGATGAGGGGAATCTACTGCTTAGTAAGATATGTTAAACCCATCTATTTTGTGACGATGTGCTTGCTCAGAAAGACAAACTGCAAATTGATTTGCAGACATTCATAAGTACCTTCAAGACACCCTATGATTCCTTCACCACATTTGGGCAAACTGTTCACTGGTTTCAACTCCATAATGCAAGAATAGAGTTAGAGATCAACAACTAGACACGAGATTTGTAGGAACTTCAACCGGTTCTACTACCAAGACTGCAAATACTTCAGAAATGCCATCTCAATCTGGATGCCTTAACGGTCACTCAAGAGATGAGTACCTTGGATGCCATGGAGGAACAGGTTTTCCAGATGTAAATGGAAAGTGAGGTTGCTAGCTCATTGCTTGAGTCATGGTCTTTATCCATGAAGACATTTATGTAGGACTTTAAATCAGTTTTTGACAAGTTTCACTCTTTATTGTCATAAACTCTTTTAACGATAATGGAAACAGAGGTTATTTAGCTGTACTTTGTCATTGTTGGCAAAGGGGGAGTAGTATTCTATATTTAATATTTTGATGCATGTTATGTATACTTTCATGTTTATCTCTGTAAGGGAGTAGTATACATTGTATTTTCTACAAAAGGGGTAGTGTATATGCTTAGGGGGAGTAATTTTGATTATGGCATATTTTTGTTGTAAAACACTTAGATGTCAAAAATTTTCCTAAGTGTTGCCATCAATGCCAAAGGGGGAGATTGTTGGCATTTTTGATGATGTTGTTGTGATTGTCATTGATGGACACACACTTGCTTTGAGATCACTTTTTGTATGTATGAGTTATGCTCAACCGGTATTTGTTCCAAACCGGTATTATGTATTATAGTCTTTAGACTATCAGTGTTTTGCAGAAAGTGTTTAGCGATCCCAAGCGGTATGAAGACCTCAAGTGGTTCGAGGATCTCAAGTGGTATGAAGGAACTGAAGCGACAGTTATCTTTTTCCCAGTCTTCAGTTTTGATAACCGGTAATCGGTTTAATTTTTGAACTGGTATTTACCAACCGGTAATCGGTAAAGTTGTATGAATCAATAATACTCTATGATGAGTTACCACCTGGTTGTTTGTGATGAGTTACCATCCACCAACACTTTGACGGTGATTTTGTGTCGTGTTATCAAATATGTCTAGATGCAATGAACCTAGAAACTTGCAATGTGATCCTATTGGACCGGCATGAAATTAGATTCCTTTATAAGGACATCATGTCTAGGGTTTTAGGTGTGGTAGCTATTAGGGTTTTTGGTGTGGAAGTAATGCTAAAATGCATTAGCAATGAGCTATCATGGATCTAACCAAGCAAACTGTGCTATTTGCTAGATCATTCACTTGTTGATTACTCACATCTTCGACAAGTCTGAAACCCTTGACTGGGTAGGCCCAGAAAAGCCTTTGTAAATACTCTAACAAGGTGGTTCAAATCTGTGGATCTGAAATCCTCTCACAAGGTAGTCTTTAATCGGACTTATCTCCTAACAGATATTGAGATTCCTAACAGGATTTGTTATGGTAAAGAACATTGTATGACCTTAACCAGTCTGGTTACTATTCAGCAGATAGTTACTTGTGAGTTTCATCTCACCATGGTTTTTCCCATTTGGGTTTCCACGTCAAAATATCTTATGTTATGGTGATTGTGCTTCTGTGGGTGAATGCCTTCTTTGCTGTTTGGTTTGCATTTCTGTTAACTAGTTTATTGGTAAAACTGTTATATCAGTTTATAGCTAAATTGTTTAAGTGTTTAAGTTCAGTATTTATTTGTATACTAATTCACCCCCCTCTTAGTATTCATCACATCTATCATTTTCAATCTATTAGCTATTTTTACCTTATCTGATTCAATCGACTGATTAAAAGTGGCCCTCTTGGCCTGAGCAAACTGGCTCAGAGCATGCCGGTTAGAGATCTATTGCAGTGATTAAAATTCCTTTGAGATATGCTCTATCAACATCTTGAGCTTGCCGAATGGACTTTCTCCCTTATCAAATTGGCATTCTGGGACTAACTGGAGAAAATTTTGAATGGAATGATCAATTATTTGCTTTTCCTCAGTCCCTTCCTTGATCATTTTATGAGTTGCAATCATCATGAGTTCGGTTGAACTCATCTCTATTATGCTCTTTTGCTTAGCACTTGTAGTGGTAATTGCCAATAATGTAGTCCTGGTTGTCGGTTCTCTGTCAGATTCCTCTCCCTTTTTCTTTGAAGATGGTGCAAAAACACTTATCTCAGCCTGAACTTCCTTTTCCTTCTCTCCTTCCTGATTTTTCTCTTTAACTTTCTCTTCCAGATTGATTTCTCCTATATCATCTTCTTTTGCACCAGTGGCTTTGCCACTAGGTGCAACATCTGTTACTGTCAGTTCCACATTTGTTGTATCCACAACCTATTCATTCTGTTCTGAAGGAAAATTGTCCTCAACATCTATAACCTGTTGATTTTGTACACTAGCCTTTTCTACTTGTATCTCCTCTTTATTCTGTATATTTACTTCTGCCAGAGATTCTGCATTTAATTCCTTGGCATCTTTCAAAATTGTGGATGGGCTATCCACTACACATTTGCCTTTTCCATCAATTGGGATGTCTGAAGTATCATACTTAGGATTAGCTTTCGGTGATGTAAAGAATTTAACCCATGCCTCATTGGTTTCACTGATTATTTCTTTGACTCTACTAGCCATAAGGCTAGCTGTCATGTGCATGCTTCTGAAAATTGTTATATTAGCTGTCTCAAGACACCTATCCATCTCCTCTAGGGTAATTGAACCACAATTAGTTAATAATGCTTGAATCTTTATGTGTCGGTCTTCCTCCATAGCAAATAATCTTCTAGCATTTAGATTATTATATAATTGTATCGGTATTTTCTTTGCAATCTCCAATAAAGCCTTCTTATATATGTCCAAGTATAACAAAACTGCTTCCTCAAATTATTTTTGCCCATTATCATCCAAATGTTCATAATAATGTTGAATGTTCTTTAACATACCATCCTTTGTTATCTCATCTATTAACTCAACAGAAGACATAGGTGGAATTATAGTTACATTATCGGTTTCAATAGCTTCATCTATGTCTTCTTTCTTCTTCTTGTCAGATGATGCAGGAGTTTCTTTCACTATCCTTTTCTTCTGAGTAGGCTTCCTTTTAGCTAGCTGACTTGGCAATATCTTAATGGTTACCTTCCTTGCCGTTTGCTTCCTTGTCTTCTCAGCTTTCTCCTTTGGGTCTTCTACCTTTTTTCTCTACATCCTCTTGAAAGATAGAGGAATTTCATCCTCAGTCTCAATATCTGAAGTAATTGGTGCAATGAGAGATTCAAGTTGTTTCCTCTTCTTGACTTCTTTGGCTGATGAGGCATCAATAATATTTTGAATGTCTTTTGAGATCTGTTCAACAAATTGACTAACTTTCCTTCGCTACCTCTCTCTCTTCTTCTGATTAAATTCAGTTTTAACTTCAAGTTCTTTTTGCTTAGTAGTTCCAAAAGATTTTTTAGATTTATCTGTCAGTGTATCTATAAGCATCCTAGCATATGCATCCAAAATGCTTGCATCTACCTCATAACCCATTTCCTCAATCCATATCTTTCGAGGTATCACAACTTCCATAAGAGTTTCATCCTTTTTCACCATGAAACAGATTTCAGTTGAGTATTTCTCAACCATGTGCTTTGGAATTCTTTCCTTTGACTTCATGGATTTCTGAAATGATTAGAAGTACCCCCAAACTTTTTCATCTCTTCGATTTCCCAAACTAGTGATATCACCCTTAATCTTCCTGCCTACCAGTATATCGAAGGCCCATTGCCTTTTTCCCAAACCTGGAATCTCATTCAAAAAGAAAAGCATTAAGTGCACTAATAGATTTCCATACCAGAAAACTCCTTTCTTTCCTCCCTTGATCTTGCCTAAGTTCAGAATCAACTCCTCTTTCATCCATTCACATAGATCATACTTTTCATCCTTCTTCAACTTTTGATATGTAGCAAAAATGCAAGAGTTAGAAACAGAGTTAAGTCAGTTAGATTGGGTTACCTTGTAACCTATAATCATGCTGATGAATTTCACATCTTTGTCAGTAATGGTACTGACTCTCATTGACCAATTATTAGAGGCTGCACCTGTGAGCTTGTTGATCTGATCATTTGATATCTTCTTCTCTAGTTTTTGACCTATCTGAGGTAAGCTGGTGATGGCCCTGATTGCTTCCTTGGTGATCTTATGGGTCTATCCAACGAAATAAATTCACCATGAACTCTACTTAGTACGTACCTAATTATTTCATCCTCAAACTTAGGAATATCCAAGATTCTGATTAACCCTAGGTCTACAATATGTTTGAATTTGGGCTTGATGATTCCAGAGTCATTCAACAGTTTGGATATATACATTGATTTGATCTTAGTTGTTCCCAAGTCCTATAGATTGCAATGGATGTAAGCTCTAACACCCTCAACATAGATAACAACTCTAGGAACCCTTGAAAAAGTGTCGAATGAATCATACAGAGTTGCAATATGTGGGCATCTCTTGAATATTGCTCTCAGACTGTCCTTAACCTCTACTACAGTGGGATTTGCAATGAAAGTAGGGACAAAAGAAGAACCAGCCTCCATATCGAATGACTAAATTGCAAAAAATACCTGGAAATAGTCGTCGGTGACAAACCCTAGATATCTCCTTTGAATGCAGTTGAAATCTCTGATGGTTGCTTATGATCTTTCCAAATCGCCTTTGACTTGCTCTGAATGCAAGGTGAACATACTGAAGTGAATTATTCCTTTTATCCTTCGAAAAACCCTAATTCGCTATCGACATAAATGCCTTCCAGCGAGACATATCGGATCTCGATTCAACATATATATGCCAAATAAACTTTTCAGATGTCTAAAACTTCCTTCCAGATCTCTTTCTCGGGGAATATGCAAGATTTCAATGAAATTTGCCTACCCCTAAAGCATCTGCCTCAGTTGCTGAATGAGCTTCCTGCTGATGCAGAAACATTCTGCTATGTCGGTTGAGTAACCGGAGCAGTTTAACCTCCCAATTGATCATCTGACTTCCTGACCCATCTCTTGGTATGATCATACAGGATCTCATTGATCTTTTGCTTTCCCTTATCATTTGATCCATCATTGCTAACTAGTGGATTTTGCTTCTACAAAACTTGGCTATGTGTCCAATCTTGTTGCATGCATAGCATGTAACATTGTTCATTTGAATTGCTTTTCTATATCGAGAATAATTGCTTGACCTGCACTAATTAGCCATGTGTCCAAACTTTCCACATGCATGACATTTTACATTCATTCTGCAGTCTTTTGTCTTATGACTATACTTATTGCATTTTGAACATTGACTGGGGACAAAGTTATAATTCTGATTTTCTCTACTTCTAGATTGTCTAGCCATATGACCAAATTTATTACAAACAAAGCATCTACCATTAAATTTGTGAGCATTGAACTGCCTCACCGGTGTCTTTTGGTTCCAGTTGTTCTAATCATTATGCATACCAGATGTCTGATCTTCATTTGCAGTATGGGAGCTCTGACCTTGTTCAAATCCAAGTCCTCTGGAGTCTTTATTTTGCCTTTGGCTCTCCAATAATTCATTAAGTTGTGTTGAACTAGCCTTCAATTTGTCCTTATACTCATTTGCAATAGTTAGATCATCTCTTAGGATTGTCATATGTCTTTCAAGTTCTTGTTCATTGTTTTGGAATTGCACTAATTCCGTTCTCAACACATCATTTCCATGAACTAACCTGATGCATTCTTCAGATCTATCCTTTAGTGATCTAGCAAGGTCTTCTTCCTTTTTCTTTGTCTTTAATTTCTTTTGCCATTCCCATAGTTAGGGCTTGTGTTTCATTCTTGATAACTTCATTTTCTTGACTCAACTTCTGACATAGGTTCTTTAGAGTGTCCTTTTCTTCATCATCTTGACCTTGCAATTGTTCCCACAGTTCCTTTATTTTGGCTTGAGCATTTAATATCTTTTCTTGTAGAGTGATAATGAATTCTTTAGTAGATCTAATTTCATCTTCCAGCTTTATGTTCTTAACTTTTTAAGCTTCAAAATCTTCAAGAGCAACTTCAAGTTGCTACCTTAAACACATCTCCATGGATTTTAGATTCTGGATTTAGGATCTGCCTAAAGCTGTTAGGCTTCCTTCGAGGCACAAAGCTCTGATACCAATTATTGGAATCCAAGAACACAGAGAGGGGGTGGTGAATCAGTGTTTTACTGAAATATAAGATTTTAGCCTTATCAAGACATTCATTCATCAACAGGTAAACATAAATACATGTAACTAAAACAAATAATGCAAGCACATAAATCAAGACCATAACACATAGAATTTATATGTGGAAAAACCATGGTGGGATTTGTGACCCACAATATCAATTCACTAGCCATATGAAGAGATATTACATATAATAGGGGCCTACACATGCAGAAAGGCACACTACCTAGAGAACACTGCTCATCACAAAGAATCTCACTGACTACAATCACTTTCTGATACAAAACAACAAAACTAAACTCATATAATGCATCTGCTATGCCTGATTGAGTTTTGGTTAAGGCTCTGACTATTCCGGTTCTTAAACCCTAAACCCTTGCCGAAATAACATGCACCTTGTGAGTACCTTAGAAATCATCTATAGATCATTACAGAATATTGCTTCCACATACAAATGATCTCACATACATAAACTTCACATGTTAGATCTTATCTCTAATGTTATATCTTAGATGACCTAATAGACTAACTTATATACCCTTACAAACATTTATGCCATATGTCGACTTACATACAAAATGATATTACATGTTGGCTCATTACAAATAAATATGAATTATAAAATTCTTTGCCAGATACTACCCTTTGCCGGATCTCCAAGTGATGTCGGCTTCCCATACCAGTACCTAGTTTGTCGATTACCTTAAAATCCTTGATGTCGATGAAGTGTTTGTTGGATGCCAGTCAACCAAAATATGTTGCCAATGTTGCCATCAATGACAACATAAGAAATCGAATGAGTGACAATTACCAACATAATGTACTCAAAATGTGTGTTCTAGAACCTTTTGTGTGTGCAAGATCCTAAAATGAAAGCAAACAATCTAGAGCAACCCAAGAGAGTAAACCCTAATTGCTTATAATTGACAAAGTAAATGCTCTAAATCCATGATGCAAAGTGATCTAAAGCATGAATATGAATCAAAATGAAGCTCATACAAATACATGGAAACAACATGAAACCATACTCTGGTATGTGCACAAAGATGGTGGTCAGAAAAGTGGACACCACCCAAAAAAACCATGGAAAAACAAGTAGCGCGTACGCGGTTATAAAATTTGAAATCACCGTGTACGTGCTTAGGTTCGTTGTTCCCGAGCCTAGAAAAGGTAGCGCGTACACGTTGCTTTTAGGAAAAGTAGCGTGTATGCGCTACCTTTAGGAAAATGAGCGCATATGTGCTACTTATAGGAAAATTAGCGCATACGTGCCAATAAGCCATAAAGGACCGCATATGTGGTACCTGTCAAAAAAAGTTTTAAAAAAAAAATTGGGTCTTATTTTCCCGTGACAGCCACGTTTTTTCTATATTTTTTCTTCATTTTCTCTGCCAAACCACGAATGAGGTGCCATATTTCTCCTCCAAATTGCGAACTGGGTGCCACATTTCTCCTCCAAACATTATGGATCAAGGTTAGTTTTTGTTAATTTTTGTCTTTCTTTACCGTTTGTTCAATTTGTTTTACGTTTTAAATTTAATTTAATTAATTTTGATTAGGTCTTCTTTTTTTATTTCAAAAACCAGATTCTTCTAATCCACAACAAGAACAACAAAATGCACCTCCTAAACACCCACAAGATACACCCTCAATGCCTCCTTTTGATCTCACACCTAAAACACAAGAGCAATTAATTAATCAATTAGGGTAAATACGTGTAAAATCAATAGACTGATTGATAAATTGAAAACATCCAAACTTGAGAATCATAAATCCCTTGCCACTAGCCTATAAAAATTAGGTAGTGGTGCCATAGTTGTTTCCACACAAATTACCAAATGGGGAAACTTTAGGCATAGGTGTCATCAATTCTATGCTGAAGGGTTATCATACAAGGGAGTCAAAAACAAAATATTAGTAAACAAGAAATATGTGCCCTTTTTGTTGATCCTAAAATTGGTCAATTGTTACCTCTTAATGCAAATAGGTTTCCATACATTGGTGTACCAATGTGCAGATGAAGAATCTTTTTTGGCAGAGGTGGTGGATGGTCTTTGATGATCCACCTTGTAATAATTATGAGGTGCCATTGTATTTTTTGAGAAAAGTATACTGTGAGTTTGTGCTCAATGTGCGGCCAAACTATTTTGACATGAGAGAGTTCCATGGTAGAGGTGGC
This sequence comes from Cryptomeria japonica, assembly GCF_030272615.1. Lineage (NCBI taxonomy): Eukaryota > Viridiplantae > Streptophyta > Pinopsida > Cupressales > Cupressaceae > Cryptomeria > Cryptomeria japonica. The sequence goes on along the minus strand of NC_081408.1, from coordinate 557,570,210 downwards.
GGCTCTCCCCAAGATAGACCTAGAGCCCATAGGCAATTAGCCCCGAAGAGTCTTCGCCCCCTAACACCCAAACCCAAGGTGCATCATGCTGTCCTAGTAGAGGTGAAAGATTTGATGGAGCTACAGACTCTTCAGGAAGCCAGAACTTTGACTGGTGCCATCATCCAACATGGGAGGTCGTTAGCACACCCTATTGTACTAGATGATGAGCCATTAGTTGCTCGAGGTGGCGATAGAGACCCCATTCAACATATGTGTGTCAGTTTCCCGGGCATATGATCAGGGATAGATGATGTGGCTGGTGCAAATAGATCCACATCTCATCTGTGCATGATTTGTGGGAGTAGATGTCAGGTTCGCATGGCTGAGGATTTCGTGCTAACAAATGAGTTGATGGACATGGTGTTTGCCCATCAACGACAGACACAGGTGTGTTGATTTTAATTCATAGCATTTTATTTATCATTCACTTTAAATTTATAATTACATAAATGAATTTTCATTTATACATCAATTTAAATTAAGACAAATAATACGCATTTAAGGATGCAGCAGCAGTATCCCATACTCCTCCCCAAGTTAGTACAGCCGCAACTTCGATGCCTGAGGTATAAATTTTGTAACATGTTAAAATAGAACCATACACTTTGAATTCAAAAATATTACAAGTTATACTAACTATCTTTAATGCTTGGTCCAATTTTTGGTTTGTAGGTGTTGACAAGGGACCAAATGTCCCAAATTGATGACATCATGCTCTCAGCAATTGATTTTGGCCTACAAGGCTATACAGTATCATATTTTGTACAACCCTTTTTATGTATTGTTTTGATGGAATATGCAAGTCATTTCATTTTAAATTTTTTAATTTATATTTAATATATTATCTGTACTAATATCTCATGTTAATTTTATTTTTTTAGGGTACCCCCTCTATGTCTAGGCCTCATCCTAAGAAAAAGAATTCCTCAAAGATGCCAAAACGTGGGAAGAAGGTAATTGAACACATTTTTAGTTGTACAATTGTTTGAAAATGTTGAAATCAAGTATTAGTTGGGGTTTGTAGATTGATTAGTGTTTTTTATCTATTTTACATGTACAATGGCCATTGAGCTATGTGGATTTGTTGAATGCACTTGATTCGCCCGTGGATCAAGAGAGGGAAAAGGTATGTATCTCTACTTTATTTTCTTGATTTCATGATTATATGCATGCATATATGTGAACTTGTGATATTTTATAATCTTATAATGTTTTCATATAGGAAATATCCATAGTTGTTTCATCAATGGCGAGCCCTCCTCCATGCACAGGATCTGATACACTTTTATTTGATATATTACATTAATTGTTTTTAACCTACAATACTTATCATTATATTAATTGTATTTAATCTTTGATCATTTTTTGTATAGGTAATAGCGATAGTTTCTCCATCAATGGTGAGCCATCCTCAGTCTATTGGAGAAGCATCTCAGGCACAGGTATGTCATTGTTCTCTATATTATAGTTTTTAAGTGTTTTTGATATATTTATGTTAGTACATTATATTAATTGTACATTTAATCTACAATAGACCCCTTCGTGGTACCACCATAACATGGAGCCTTTTAAGTATGTCTTCAAGAAAACTCCTAAGCGTGACAAGGAGAGGAGAGAGAAGACATTATTAGGCCCAATATGGAAAGCTAATGTACTGAGAGGGGAGGGGTGAATCAATACTTTAAAACTTTTCTTTAACAATATATTTACTGTTATGCATAAACCAAAACCTGCTGTAACATAACATAAAGCTAAAACAAATAAATAACAATCATACATGATTCACTCCATAACACATATATTTTGGTTACGCAGAAACTCTTGGTTAGAGAGAAAAAATGGGGTGGGGATGGCACCCACAACTTGACTATTGCAATAATAAAGAGTGCTCGGTTAGAGCTACATGTTTAGCTATTTCTGATAGCTTACCCTGTTAGGAGTATCGAGATCGTTAGATCTACCTTGCTAAAGGATTTTACAACACTTATTCTAAATGTTGCACCTGGTTAAAGGCTTTACAATTTATAGACTTCGTTAGAGTCTTTTACCCTGTTAAGGTTTCTCTTACAACTTCAAAATATTACAATAAAATCTTTACAAATATCTGCAACTTTACATCTGGAATGTTATAGCAAATTCTATGTGCTCAAAATGAGATTACCTTGCTTATAGCATACCTCAGTAACCCATAGAATAACTCAATAAACCCTTCTGTTTACTATGTTCCTTGACTATTCTCTAAAATCCTTCTCGGTGACCTCTGTATCTCTGACAGTCTCAATACTCAGTACTTTCCCATGATTTTTCTTTTCACATATGTTTGTCTTCACACTCATACACACATACCTCTATATCTATCTGATCCCAATCCATGCTGTATAAATAGATCTCTTATGTCGGTGATCTTGGTTCATTGCTTCGATCTTACAAACATGATTTATCGAATGAATAACTATACAAAATATTTCATTGGATAGATGACCTCAAAATCATACACAACCTAGAAGTGCAATTTCCAATGTGATAATGGTTCTTTGTTCCTCAATCTTGTAACACGTTTCCACACGTGTCTAGGTTCAATGAATCTGGTAAAATGTTTCACTCGGTGTATCATTATTGCTACTCGGTAGTCATAGAATATTACTCAGTAGACAACTCAGTGTATATTGGGCTCTGTGACTACTTTCTTCTGTAACTGACTGCTCTGTGCATACCGACTAGACTATGTAGAATGACTTTGGATATAAAACTAATGGCAACTATAATAAGTAGTAACAGACATTAGCTCCTAGATCAGCCGATAAGGTAATCCACATTTCAATTACAAAGAAATTATAGTTAAATGCATAGTTATGTTGTTAATTGTGAACTATTTTCTACAAAAGAATTCTAACTTGGCTTTTGAATTGTGGTTTTGCAACCATCTACAAAAGCCACGTACTGCATCGAAGAGGCTTAATTTTGATGATCCACCACAAGTTTAGGATCATATAGTGTTAGTTTTGGTCATAGAATGACCAATACATGTAGATATATTCTACATTTTTATTGTATATCGATTTGGACATGGCATATGCCACATTTTTGTAATACTTGTATTGACTTGGCAGACATGCCCTTTTTTTGATATATATAAATATTGATATTTGATCCACTAAATGTGTACTGAGTTCATTATTTTATATTCATTGTATTTCTTGGCTGTCCTTTTATAAATTTAATTAATCATTTGCTTATGTAATCAACAATATGAATATAAACAACAAAAATATACGATATAAAACATTACAATCGTGGAATATGATTTGATAAAATTTCTAAAATGTTAATTAACCCTACAAAACTCCTTGTATTCAGTTCATTATTGTGTATTCACTGTATTTGGTGGCTTCCCTTTTATAAATTTAAATGAATATTTGCATATATAATCAACAATATGAATATAAACAACAAAATCGACAATATGAATATAAACAACAATATGTGTTTGGTGCAAGAGCACCCTCACGCTCGCAATGGTCAAATTTTGGTTGTCATGTGCACAAACCGATGTTATGAGCGTGTCTAGATGGGAAGTTTTACACTAGGCATGCTCCTTTCATGCATCCCAAAGCGCCAAAACGTCGAGAGTCATACCCTACCGACGTGATTTCTCAAGTTCCCTGAGTCCAAAAAATTTTCAAACTTTGACGAACTGTTTCTTTCAATCCAGGACACATATGATCGATCCATTTGAACTTGTGGGGTTGTGTGAGGATCCTCTATAATGACCTATCTCATTTTTTGACAACTTAGTGCCATTTTCAATTGGTAGCATCTTTTCGCATGTTACAAAAATCGTTAGTTGCATGCAATGCAAAGTTGCAGGATTGGCTAGAATTGATTTGGTTCATCGTGTGCACAAACTGACATTATGAGTGCATCTAGGTGGGCAATTTTACAATAGGAATGCTCCTATCATGCATCCCAAAGTGTCGGAACGTCGAGAGTCACACCCTACCAGCACAATTTCTCAATTGCCCCAAGTCCAAAAATTGTCAAACTTTGACAGATTGTTTCTTCCAATCTAGGACACATGTGATCAATCTATTTGAGCCTGTGGTGTCGTGTGAGGCTCCTCTACAATGTCCTATCTTAGTTTTTGATGACTCGGTGCCATTTTCAATTGATAGCATTTTTTTGCCTACTGCAAAACGCGTCAGTTGCATGCAATGCAAAGTTGCAGGCTTGGCTAGAATTGATTCAGTTTGTCATGTGCACAAACCGACATTACAAGCATGTCCGCGAGGGCAGGTTTACGCTAGGCATGCTCCTATTTTTCATCCCAAAGCACTGAAACGTCGAGTCATACCCTACCGATGTGATCTCTCAAGTACCTTGAGTCCAAAAAAATTTCAAACTTTGATGGACTACTTCTTCCAATCCATGACACATATGATCGATCCATTATAGCCTGTGGGGTCATGCGAGGCTCCTCTACAATGGCCTATCTCAGTTTTTGATGACTCGGTGCCATTTTCAATTCGTAGCATTTTTTTGCCTGCTGCAAAAAGCTTTAGTTACATGCAATGCAAAGTTGTAGGATTGGCTAGAATTGATTCGGTTCGTTGTGTGCACAAACTGGCGTCACGAGTGCATCCGAGTGGGCATTTTTACACTAGGAATGCCCCCCTCATTCATCCCAAAGTGCTAGAATGTCGAGATTCATACCCTATCAGTGCGATGTACAAGATGCTTGACAACTTTTTTGACAATTTTTTTGATAATAATGACAATTTTTACTCAAATTGTATCTAGACTCAATCTATGACCCCTATGACCCAATAATGACTCAAATAATTCTCCATGATTATACAAGAATCAATAATTCTCATGATCGACCTTATTACATCACATATACTCAAAACATAGTCACAAAACATTAACACAAAAAATAGTCACAAAACATTGACACAAAAAATAGTCGCAAAACATTGTCACATATTATTCAAAAATTTGCCTCTAAATGTGGTCAAATCAGCTCTTGGCTATTTGAATATTAAAAAAAATGTCTTACAAATCATCTCATGGGCTTTTATACAAAATTTGGCATTACAATATGTGCGATTTAGCTCATTTCCATTTTAATATACAAAATTTGGCATCCACATATGTACAAATCAGCTCATTGCCATTTAAATATACAAAATTATGCCCCTAAACATGTAAAAATCAGCTCAAGTGCATTTATTTATACAAAATAATAATATAGAACAATTCGTCGATGATATATACAAAATTCTCAAAATCATTCTACTCTGAACCGTAGAATCAATCAAGTGAACCTTCACGATCGACTCTAACCTGTATTGTGTCAAGTATTGCCTTGTGGTCAGATTCATGAACTTTCCATCAAATCTTGTTATGAGGTCTACCACGATACTTCTTCAAATGAATATTTGTTGCAACAACAAGGTTAGAGAAATGAAGAATATGTCTGTGTGTTTCAAAGTCCTCAAACAACCAAACATCAGAATTCTTGTACAAACAACAAGGTTAGAGAAATGAAGAATATTTGTTGCAACAACAAGGTTAGAGAAATGAAGAATATGTTGTATCGTATGTTTCTTTCCCTTAAACTATCATAGAAAACTTTAAAGCATCCTTGTACAAACTCTGATGAATGAGTACGATCACCACTCACGTAGAAGTGATACTCTCTTACAACCTTTCTATCCTCCTCTGTCCTATTATCTGCATGCATGAATGTTGTGTGTAAAAAAATAGCAACTTATGTAGAATGATAATACATAGATTGCACTTCATTTTGAGGTTGTAGTGTATAATTTTCAGCGAAATCAACAATAGAGACAATGGTGCCAAGAGGATATGTGTCCTTACATAACTTGAATTGCTCATCTAACCATCGAGCTCTATGTGTATGCATTATGTACTCATAAACTAGTTTCTCTTAAAACATTTTCATAAATTTAGCTACACATATATCATTTTTCACTAGCTCACATCTCTTCAAATCTTTTCCATCTTTAACTCCATATGTGACTGTCTTTTATTTTCCGAAAGAAACTAGTTTCGTACCAATTTCATCTGTAGTCTCCAAATGTACGCATCTTGGTAAACGTTGCTATAGGAGTTGAGAAAATACAACACCACAGGAGCCCAAATAATCTCTGCAAGCTGAAAAACCTGTTACAAGGAGAAGCAAGGAAGCAAAATACAGAAAAACAAATACACAGAGAATATGCTCAAAAAGAGAGAGCTCAATATTCACAAAAATATGTAATGTGATTCTTACAATGAAAAGAAAGAACTCAACCCTTAATAGGTCAAGAAACCCTAAAAGAGAAAACCTAGGTTTGCACATAATAATTAATTAAAATAATTAATTATATGCACCTAAAGTTAGCTTAAGTGTAAAAGAGATAAAGGAAACTTAAATAATTAAACAAATATTGTTTAACTAATCAAGTAAATACCTAAATACTCTAACACCCCCCCTTAAGCTAGACTTAGGGAGAAGCTAAAACCTAGAACAGCTACTGAAAGCAATAAAGATGGGTCCCAGCAACAAGGCCTGATCAGGTACCCAAATACAATGAAATCTCTATGAACTGGAGAAATAGAGAAAACCACGTGGGAACAAAACTCTACTCCAAAAAGAGATGGAAAAGAATATCACTAAAGCATCAAGAACCTGCAAACTCTGTCGAAAAATAACTGCTGATCTGGAGAACCTCCACTAAAATAGAACATGACCAGGTAGAGAAGACTGTAATCTGCATGAGTGCCCTCAAATGACACTACTCGAATCAGATTGCAAACAAGGCAAATACTAAACTCAAAGATACATATGGCATGAGAAACCATAGCCTGAAGAGATGATCAATCGATCTACGAAAGCATTAGAACCAACAAGATAAACCTCCCCATAATGTGGAAGAGGGAGAGGGATAGGTATACTAAAAAGTATAGCCAACAAGAACTGCATGATGAAGAACCAAGAACATCAAAGGTGCTGAAAAAATTACACTCAATTGACACACAACATGAGGTGAATGTCGTGGAAGGACCACTCACTAGACAAAGGAAGATGGCAAACAATAGGCAAACATCAACCCCCTCATGGCACTTTATCAATAGTGCATGTACAACAAAGCACAAGATGTGCATGATCCTAAGTAAACAATGCATGATGGCACTTTATCTCAGTGCGTTTGCATAAATACAAGCTACAATGATAAGAAGACTGAAAATAGAAACGTGAACCAAATAGAGACATCCTACTCAGAGAAGAGATCCTAGGACCTCAAACAACCACGATATCCACCAGAGTGTTGAAAAGAAAAAAAATGAATAAAATATGCACAAAGCCGAATCTAGAAATAAAACTTAGATGGCTGGAAAGAACGCAGCACACGCTTTCCAAAAATATAATTTTTTTGAAAAACGGAGTTCGGATGCTCATTCTATGGCTCCCGAAGTGCAAAAACTAGACCTCACTTTGACTGGAAAAAAACATAGTCAAACAACAAAATTGGAAAAAATTACCAACACCATGAGGTCGGGCTTAGAACCATCTTTCTGACACCTATTCATTTTTGAAAAAATGACTCCGTATGCCCAAGATAGAGCCAAAAAACCAAACTCCCCCTTGAAAAGGCCAAAAAGGAGGTCTAGTGGCTGTTTGGTGGTAAGGTGGCTAGGTGGCACTTCGGTGGCTGGGCAATGGTTGGTTGAAAAAAAAACGGGCGGGGGCCACTGGAGCAGTGGGCTACAGGTGGCAGCCGGGGAGCAAGCGGTGGCCAGGGAGCTGAGCGGTGCAGGGAGAAGGCGGCGGCCAGGGCTGAGTGCGGCCAGGGAGCTGAGCAGCACAAGGAGTAGGTGGCGGCCAGGGAGCAGGTCTGTCGAGGGCACTGTAGCGGCGGCGGTCGGAGGCGAGGAGCCGGGGGCGGCAGGGAGCCGATGGCCGGAGTAGGCAGGGAGCCGGAGTGTCGGCAGGGGCCAAGAAGTGAGGGGCTATCGGTGGGGCCGTAGAGGCTGGACTAACAGGTCCGGCAGGCCTGTCAGTCCGGTACCCTGCGGTACCCACCAACCTAAACCCCCAAAAAAAAAAAAATTTTTAAAACCCTATTCGCCAACCTTTTTTATTTCTTTTTTGAAGATTTTTTTAATAAAAAATCAAAATTCGGCCTGCATGCCGTAAAAAGGCAAAATATATCTTTTTTGAAATTTTTTTCTCAAAATACGTTCCAGGGCTGTACGGCCTGGATCTGAGAAAAAAATACTCCCAGAGGCTCAGGAACCAAAATAGGTCGAATTTTATATGACCATAGGGGTTTTTGGATCTTATAAGTACGATGGTGAGGCTTGTTTATGCCCAAAGTGCTCAGGAAAAAAGGTCAAACCCTAGGTACATAAAAAATTCCTGAAACCCCAGATCTACTTCCAAAGCAAAAATTCTCAAAACAAGAACAAGTAGCTGCAGATCTGAAGCTCTGATACCATATAGGAGTTGAGAAAATACAACACCACAGGAGCCCAAATAATCTCTGCAAGCTGAAAAACCTGTTACAAGAAGAAGCAAGGAAGCAAAATATAGAAAAACAAATACATAAAGAATATGCTCAAAAAGAAAAAGCTCAATATTCACAAAAATATGTAATGTGATTCTTACAATGAAAAGAAAGAACTCAACCTTTAATAGGTCAAGAAACCCTAAAAGAGAAAACCTAAGTTTGCACATAATAATTAATTAAAATAATTAATTATATGCACCTAAAGTTAGCTTAAGTCTAAAAGAGATAAAGGGAACTTAAATAATTAAACAAATATTGTTTAATTAATCAAGTAAATACCCGAATACTCTAACAGTTGCAAACCACCACATATAGCAAAAAAACCTTCCAAACAAGACATCTTATAATAAATGCAACCATCATGTCTATTACATAGCACACTTGAAATAAATTCTCTTACCGACTTAGGAGGTGCTTGTATATTGCATTCCTGTAAAACATCGTTAGTGTGCAAAGTAGAACAAATATAACGAAAAATGTCATAGTGCATGGAAAATTCAATATGCATCCTACAACAACACGTGGTGCGCACATGATTAATCTTAATATAAAAAGGTTTTTCCATTTCAAAAAATCTTTGAGAAATTCTTATTTGAGGAAACCTTTGAAGGAATCTTTCATAAAATTTAGTTTCAGTCATATCCAAATAGTGTTTGGCATGTGGCTCACGATTTGTAGACCTGATTCGCCTTTTAACAACATCTCTTTGGTTGGGAAAAACTCTTGTGTTGTCATGCCAAAAAATTTCAATTAATGTTCTTAGTGCATCAACAACAACCTTGTCTTTGTGTGGTAGTCTACCCGAGAATGCCCAAAGAGAATTATTGTTAGGTTCCTCTATCCTTTCCCGCCTCTTTAATGCTTTACTTAATGTTGTTCTACTAATGTTTAATGACTTACTTGTTTTTCTTATCCAATGATCTATTCTTATTTTCTTGCTTGTTATGGTTGATGTAATGACACATCGAGTAGCATTAGAATCTTTAGTACATGATTTTGAACCAATAGCTTGATATGCATCAAATAGATTTCTCACAATAGTTCTTTCACTATTACTTTTAGATGATCTTAGGCCTAGAATTTTCATTCTCTCTAAAATTCAAAATTTTAATCATTTGAACAATTAATTTACATCTTGTGGTTTTATTTAAGTTTTCAAATAGTTTTGTCATATTCTTTTAACCATTCTCCTACAAGTTCGTTCATTCATTTTATCGGGCATTGGCTTCAATATATTCTCATCAATGTCAATAAGATACTTTGGTTTCCTACGAATGATTCTATGAGGTGTTAACATCGGTACATTATGTACATTCAATTCATCAAATAGAGAAGGTGTATGTTCATCATTTAATTGATTATTCAATGTGGTATCTTCTTCAATTGCATTAGGTTCATACGGTAAATCAAATGTCTCTTCTTCAATTGCATTAGGTGCATTATGTTTGTTTGGTAAATTGAATTGAGATGTTGAGGATGGCATACCTTCTTCTCCCATTGTTCTTATTTCACATAATTTCTTCATACGCTACCTTTGTCTTTCATTTTCAGCCTCTTGTTGTTCTATCATTCCTTGCTTGTTCTTTCCCATGGTTGATATCAGTTGTCCAAAATAGAATCATATTAGATATATATGTAAACAAAAGTTCATAAAAAAATAAATAACCATAAATATGCATATTATCATTATTTTTTTGAATCAAACTATTAAACAATCACAATAATATTGACAAAACTAATAAGAACTACAATTCAATCATTTTAAATCATGCAAAAACAAAAAATTCACTTACTTCTATGTATAAAACAGTGATAGAAGTGCAGACACAGTTGCAGTGGGGCCTTCAACGACCTCAAAAACTTATTTTGAGGTCGTTGAGGATCTTGGGCAAATAAAACTATGTCTAAGTACCCCGTATGCACTATATTAATAATCGTGTACGTGTTAGTCCATAAAATGTTGGCAAGCCGAATGATATTTTTTTTCCACTTTGTACTAATAAGTAGCGCATACGTGCTCCTAAGCCTTAAAAATTTTATGGTGGGGTAGCGAACTAATAGGCTCAGTACCCTGTATGCACTTACAAGTAATAAGTACCGCGTACGCGCTCCTACGCCTTAAAAATGTTATGGCAGGGTAGTGAACTAATAGGTTCAGTACCCCGTACATGCTATTTGTAGTGAAAAAAATGTGAAGGAAAATGGAGAGAGAGAGAGAGAGGGAAGGAGGGAGAGGGAGAGAGAGGGAGGGAGGGAGAGAGAGAGAGAGAGAGAGAGAGAGAGAGAGAGAGAGAGAGAGAGAGAGAGAGGGGGGGCAAAAGGGAGGGAGGGAGGGAGGGAGAGAAGGAGGGGGGAGGGAGACAGAGAGAGGCGGAAGAGAGAAGGAGGGAGAGGAAGAGAGAGAGGGAGAGAGAGGGGGAAGGAGCGAGAGGGAGAGAGAGAGAGAGAGAGAGAGAGAGAGAGAGAGAGAGAGAGAGAGAGAGAGAGAGAGAGAGAGAGTGGGGGGTGAAAGGGAGAGAGGGAGAGAGGGAGGGGGGAGGGAGAGGAAGAGAGAGAGGGAAGGAGGGAGAGGGAGAGGGAGAGAGAGAGAGAGAGAGAGAGAGAGAGAGAGAGAGAGAGAGAGAGAGGTGGAAGAGAGGGAGGGAGAGAGGGAGGGAGAGGATGAGAGAGAGAGAGAGGAGGGGGTGAAAGGGAGGGAGGGAGAGGGAGAGAGAGAGAGAGAGAGAGAGAGAGAGAGAGAGAGAGAGAGAAAGAGAGGGGCAAAAGGGAGGGAGAGATAAGGAGGGGTAGGGAGGGAAGGAGGGAGAGAAGAAGGGGTATGAGGAATAGAGGAGGAGAGAGAAGAAGGGGTATTCTATAGATCCATGCATGTGTCCTAAGGGTTCATAGGACACCATATGATTCCTTAGGACATGATATGACCCATAATGACACATAAGAGGTTATATGGAGTCCTAAGGGGTCATAGGACACCATATGACCCCTTTGCACATGATACGACCAATAATGACACCAAATGATGTCCTAAGGGGCCATATAATACAATATAACCTTTTAGGACACCATATGACCCATAATGGCACCATATGGAGTCCTAAGGGGTCAAATGGTGTCCTAAGGGGTTGTTGGAGACCATATGACCCCTTAGGACACCATATGACCCCTAACGACACTATATGGTGTCCTAAGAGGTAATAAGGTGTCCTAGGGGTCATAGGACACCATAAGACACATAACGACACTATACGGTGTCGTAAGGGGTCATAGGACACCATATGACCCTTAGAACACAATATAACCCGTAACAACATCTAAGGGGTCATAAGGTGTCCTAAGGGGACATATGAAACTATATGATCCCTTAGCACCCCATAGGACCTATAATGACACCAAATAGTGTCCTAAGGGGTCATAGAATGCAATATGACCCTTTAGAACACCATATGGTGTTGTTATGGGTCATATAGTTCCCTGAGGGGTCGTATGGTGTCCTATGACCCCTTAGGACACCATGAGTTGTTGTTATGGGTCGTATGGTGTCTTAAGGGGTCATATGGTGTCCTAATATGACCTCTTAGGAAACAATATGACCTCTAATGACACCTAAGGGGTCATATGATGGGCTAATAAAATGATATATTATTTAAAGTTATGAATAGAACATCATACAATAGAACATCGGTAGTTTAGTTTTGATATAGATAAGTTAGACCATTGTCAATATAAGAGAGACTCCAAGTGAACAAACAATGAGGCTTCGCTAAAAACCAAGTGTAACAGCTTGACCTAATCGTAAGAGTACTGCCATTCTAAAACATATGATGCTATTAAATCTGCAAGGTTATAGGACTGATCTCGATTGTGACTATAGGAATTACACACTTAATTTCTTTCATGGGTATGTACCCTTCCAAGCCTTTTGACAAGTGATGATCATCATATACTACCACTGCCATGCTTACAACAAACTTTAATTTCTTTAGTTGATAGGCATTGTGTAATAGCATGGGAAGTCTCGCATACCCATCACTATCATTCTCCAGGACATCATATGTGTTACTCTTTCTCTTCCTACCAGTTGTTTCCTTTTGAAAAACATATTGCAAGTGGTCTTACTAATCATTTTGCTTTGTTGACACTATTTTCCACATATGCTCTGCTCATTAAAAACACATTTGAGAAGAATACTATTGCAGGCTTCCTTGTTTGTCATGGTAATGCACCCATAGTTCAATTTCAAACCCTTCTACCTCCTATTCAATATACACACACAAATCCACCAGTCAATTTTCTTAGGAGAGCATACATGATAAAAATCAAAGAGGAAGTTGCAAACAAGAAATAAATTCACTTACTTCTATAGAAGTGTAGACACAGTTGCAATGAAGATAGGAGGGAGGGAGGGAGAGAAGAAGAGAGAGAGGGATGGGGTATGGAGGAAGGGAGAAGGGGAGAGAGAGAGAGAGAGAGAGAGAGAGAGAGAGACCTTGTATGCACTTGAGAGGGGGATACAATACACTTATATGTGTGTATATATATACTTAATATATTATATATTATTATTATATATATATTATATGTATATACACGTATTATATATACAATATCATATTATACACACACCCAAAATTTAAACAAACGTAGCATGTACGCGCTATTTATAGTAAACATAGCGCGTACGCGCTTCTTACACCATAAGTACCCCGTACGCGTTTTTGATACCATAAGTACCCCGTACGCGCTTTTGACTGTTTAGGCTTGGAAATAGGCCTAGATGACAAAGCTACAATTTGGAAGTTTGATTTCCCTCCATTTCCCTCATTTTTGACATCTTTTATTTTATCAACTTGGTTTATCAACTTTGTCATCATCAGGTTTACACTTCATCAAGTGGGTATTTCTAAAATTGCCACCATATTTTCACCCATTTTCTAAGCTTTCTAACCATATAATTTTTTTAAAACTTGGACAACAATAACATATTATTATTGAATTTCCTTTACCAATGTCTCCATAGTTCTCACAAACATAGGTACACCATTTTTTTAATAACTTCTTATATACTTATCCAAATTTAAAAAACTTTATATATTATTGTAGTGCACTTGATTCTTTACAATTTTAAATAGAAAAAAATGTATTTTCGATTTGTTTAGTGCAACTTATACTTCACGCAGAAATAAGTACCTAATTTTCAGGATGTGCCTGATTGGAAAAATCATTAAAAAAAAATACTCAATAAAAAATTACAAAAAAATACACATATTCTAGTGCTCACTCTTAACTATCTTTATACCAAAGGATCTGTCAAAATACTAAATCTAACTATGACTTTTTTCATGTGCATGTCAAACACTATGTTATGTTTTTTAGAAAAAATCAGGGTCTATTTTTCATGCGCAAAGGAGTTGACCCCCTTAATCTTATCCAATTTTAAATTTTTTTAGTAGTTTGGAAACTAGATTCAGAGTACTACAATATTTGTGCTTTGATTATCTTCATATCTTGAGTGGATGACTTTCAAATTTTGCCTCCAAAACCAGGTTCACCTGATTTCAGAAAAAAGTGTCCACTTATACCCCTTTTTTTGACCACCATCTTTGTGCACTTGCCCACCCAACCCCAAGGGAGAGGTACAAGCCAATCTTCATTTGGTGATATCCTCTTGTTCTCCTACATCTTCAAAAATCCCCCAATTGATGAAATGATGCTTGATGAATGTTGAATGTTGTTGAAGACTTCAAATATCTACTCTTTCATTGCAAAGAAGGCTCTTTATGCTCCAAAAACCTTCTCTTAGATTCTTAGAAGAAGACCACTTCAAATAAAGAAACAGAGCTCTTAAGTATGAAACCCTAGATCTTAATTTCATGTTTATGCCAACCTAGGACTTTAATTTCCTGCCAATCTTTTGGGGTTAAGCATTATTATATCATAGGATTATGCTCCCAAAATTTCAGGGAAAAAGTCGAGGACCATGTGCACTTTCAACATGGTCCGACCAACTTTTCACCAAATTTTTGGGGTCATTAGATATAATGATATTAGAGAAAATCTCAAAGTTACAGCTGATTTCAAGGTCTTTTGATATGCGAAATCGGGCCTCAAAGGTCAAAATAGGACATAATTGGGGTTTAGGATTAAATGATTTATTGAAGGAATAAAATGACAAGGAGCACACTTAAGATAAAGGCCCCATATTTATAACATGTGAAGTGATGAATTATGATTTTAGATTTAATTAAATTGATTAATTAAATACTTAAAAGAGATTAGAAATGCAAGATGCAAAACACACTAAGGCAGGTGCTAACCAAGTGTGAAATTGTACCACCCTAGCAAGGGTGTATAATTTACGACACTACATTTAGCCCCCACTTTAGTGGTCATATGACATTACATGCATATGCTAGCTAAAGTACAGAAAAAATAAACATCATTTGAAAAATGATATATCCATAAGTTGTCGGACGAAGACCCCAACGATATTGCAGTACACAGTTAGGAAACACACCCTACAAAACCACATGTTAAATCACAAAATCACCTAATTCTTACTAAGGGAGGTGATGAAATTTGTGATTAGCTATATGCCCCCTATTTTGGCTTGCTTATTAGTGAGGTTATCATGTTTACCATAGCGAATTTTGTTGAACATGTTCACAACAAGGATCGTTTGTGCATCCAAGTGATTTATGGAACAAATACAGAGCGAGAGAGCGAATTCACGATTCCAACACCATCGACGGTGCAAAAATCAGAGTTGTCTAGCTCAAGATATGACAGATTGAAGGAAAAGTGCATAAATTAGGGTTTTTAACTTAAAAACATAAAACGAAAAAAATGCATAACTCATAAATGTGAAAGTGACACCTTCATTTGTCACTTTTTGACACTATTCACTACAGAGGAGCCCAATTATTTACCAACATTCCTCGACATCGACCAAAGCGACCTATGTGGATGGAGATCCTGCACCAGTTCATACTCACCGACCAACCCTTAGACGAGGTGAGTTGACTTGTCATGGACCCATTCTTGACTTTTCAAGTTTGCACTAAATTCAATGTTGATGATGTCAGCACCAAGACCATGCCCATGTCCCCTGTTTGGGCGCCCTCATCCACTTAGGGTGCCCTGGTCCTCCTAGGATACCTTGGTCCCAAGGGGGGGTGCCCTGGTCCACTTAGGGCCCCCTGGTCTTTGTTCGGGGCGACCAAAGGGTGCAGGAGATCAGGCGTTAGACATATAGAATAGATTGATGATATTTATTGATTCGATTAATATGATTGATGATTAATCACTGATGATTTGATGTTTCGATTTTGCAGATTCTTCCATACATTCAGGAACACACTGCTGGTCATACGTTCCAGAGCCTTCGAGGTCATATTTCGAGGCTCGCATTGAAAGATAGAGAGTTGTTTCATACTATAGGTTTATGGTACGCAATGACTATGCTCGCCATCAAGTTTCATCCCATGATGCTAATGGAACTAATGGAGAGGTGGGATGCAAATACCTTAACATTCCTTTTGCATGTGGGGGAGATGACGGTTACCCTCGAGGATGTATACTATATTTTGTGCCTTCCCATTAGGGGAGAGACTATGAGATATCTAGTCGATCACTTTACTAATGATTACAGGAGGGAGCAGGTCTATTGTTGGCATTTTTGTTGTTTATGTTGTGATTGTCATTGATGGACACACACTTTTATTGAGATCCCCTTTATATGTATGAGCTTGTGCTCAACCGGTATTTGTTCCAACTGGTATGTTGTATACTAGTCTTTAGACTAGTGGTGATTTTGTAGAATGTGTTTCCCAGTCTGAAGCGGCATGTCGACCTCAAGAGGTTCGTAGATCACAAGCAGTATGAGGGAGAAAAGCGGCACAACACATTCTTACCAGTCTTCATTTTTGTCAAACCGACAACCGGTATGTTGTATGAACTAGTAATACTCTGTGATGAGTTACCAACTGACATTTTGTGATGAGTTACCAATCCACCAATTGTTTGATGGTGTCGACACATTGACAGTGCTTCTTGTGTCGTGTTACTGAGTATGTCAAGATTCATTGAACCTTGGAAATTGTAATGTAATCCTATTGGACCGACATGAAATCAGATTCCTTTAAAAGGACATCATGTCTAGGGTTTTAAGTTGTTGCTGAAAGGGTTAATGTCGAGCTAGGGTTTAAGGTGGAAGTTGAGAACGATCTTATCTGAGAAGATCAAGTTGTAACTATGAGAGAGAGAGAGAAGACTTAAGTAATGCTGGAATGCATTAGCTGTGAGAAATACTAGATCTAACCAAGTAGTTTGTGCTATTAGATAGGTCAAACACTTGTTGATTACTCACATCTTTGACAAGTCTGTAGCCCTTAACCGGGTAGGCCTCAAAGCCTTTGTAAAATCCTCTAACAAGGTGGTTCACACATGTGAATCTAAAATCCTCTAACAAGGTAGTCTTAATCAGACTTATCTCCTAATAGAGATTGAGATTCCTAACAAGATCTGTTCTAGTGAAGAACATTGTAAGACCTTAACCGGTCTGACCTTAACCGGTCTGACCTTAACCGGTCTGGTTTCTATTCTGCAGATAGTGACTTGTGAGTTCCATCTCACTGTAGTTTTTCCCAGTTGGGTTTCCACATCAAATATCTTGTGTTATGGTTGTATTTCTTTTGTGCGTGAATGCTTTATTCACATTTTGGTTTGCATGTGTGGTAACTAGTTTGACTGTTAGACTGCTTTACCGGTTTACCTTTAGACTATGTAAGTGTTTTAGTGCAGTAATTTTTGGCATACTAATTCACCCCCCCAACCTCTTAGTATTCATCAATTGGTATTAGAGCCTACCTTTCTATAAGTTTAACCACTTGGAAAGAGATATGGGGGAATACACGATGAGGGAACTTACTCAACGACTCACTAAGTCTGAGGAAGCCTATGATGATCTTATGGTCAAATACAAGGCATCTCAAGAAAAAGGGAGAGAACATGCAGAGAAGCTGATGGAACTATCTGTAAGCAGTTCTGAAGATGAAGCTAACATGGAAGCCATGATTGCTGAAGTAAACAAGCTGAATGATTCAAACTCCAATTTGAGAAAGGAGTTGGAAGGACTGACTATTCGGTTTAGTCAAGAGCTTAAGAACCGGAGAAAAGCTAAAGATTGGATAAAGGACAGAGATCATGAGATCTCTAAGTTGAAACAAGAGATTAGTGCACTGACTGCTCCCCTTCATGAGAGCAAAATGGAAAAAGAAGACATGCAAGGAGAATTGAACATAGCCATCTCAGAAAATGAAAGTCTAATGGAGACAAACACTACTATTTCCAAAGAACTCTTTGAGTCAAAGGAAATACCAATGGTCTTGGTTTTTCTAGACATGAGGAAGGAGAATCCTCAGGAGCAAATGTTGAAGCATCAAAGAAACAATCGGCACTCAAAGGAAAAGGTAAGCAAAAATTCAAACCTGTTTTCTTTAATTGTCTTAAAGAAGGACACATTGCCAATGTATGTAGGAGCAAAGCCTACAATAATTTTCCTTACTTTATCAACAATGTACCTAGATCAAATAAGTTCAATGGTCATTGTTATGCATGCAACAAGTTTGGGCATAGAGCATTTGAATGCAGGTCTGTAATGGATAACACTGGAAGATATCCTCAGAGGACCCAAGGAACTAGTCCTGAACCTTTTATGAACCGGAACCACAACCGATATAATGTCTTAAATCATCAGTCAAGAAGCGGTGGTCATCAAGCGGCAACCAGATGGAGAGAAAGTTGTATGATCTGTCATGGTCATGGTCATGGTCACACTACTGCAACATGCAGAAGGAAGAATGGAAATATGTACATTGGACCTTGGAGAGCACCTGGACTTGTTTGCTATCACTACAACAAACTGGGTCACATTGCAAGATTTTGCAAAAGCAGAAAAAGTATATCTGATGATATATCAGTTACTAAGGAAGGAGAAATAGATGTTGAAAAAGTTCAAAGAGACATGAAGAAAACATGTAAGAAGAAACCAATAATGTCGGAAGAGGAACCGGTTTTTGCACCTAGTGTGGAAATATCGAAACTGGCAAACTAAACCTTAAAGGCTTAGGGGGAGCAAACGGCAAAATGTTTTCGAACCCCCAGTTGACACCAGTAAAAGACCTTAACCGGTATGCGATACCTATCGCTTGGCAGAAGATCGAAAATAGTAAAAAGGCAAATTAGGGTTTACGCCCCAATATAGGAGCATTAATGATGGTAGGTGAGAGACATGTATAAATGCATTTTTCAAATCATTTCTCACTATCTATTTTCAATCAAAGAAAAGTTTTCAAGTGCAGAGTGAAGAAAAGGCGATTTGAGCTTAGATTTCAAGAAATTGAATAACCTTGAAAGAGATTCAAATCCAGTTTGCAAGCGGTAGTGGAGAACACAAAGTGGTGATTTGGCATCTGACGGAGAGTGAAGTGAAGCAGAATCGGGAAGCCCTAAATTTCCATCTGAAAGGTATTTTTCATGTTCTTGAAATACTCTTCAATGGCTTCTGCATCACATACCAATTTGAGTACATCAATTGAGTCGGAAAGTTTTATTCAGAGGAAGTCTAAATATAATGCTTTGTCACAAGTTCCGACTGGAGTTATAGTCAAAGAAGGAATTTCTAATTATATTGATTGCAAAATAGAAGACCTAGGGTCTTTAGCCATTCACACTCAGTTAGGTCTATTTTGCAGCAAGGACAGAAAGATCAAACCAGAATTTAGTGTCATAGAGAAGAAGAAATTCCACAACGCAGTATATTTTTTGGAAGATTTCATGGAGGATCATATCAGAATTATTTTGAGCAGAGTCCATGTGACAAGATGTACCTGGAGAGGATGCATGATATCACGCCTCAGGAAATTCATGCAGTCACCGGTTTCTGCAACACAGGGGAAGTGCCAGCCCTGAGAAAAGTGAGCAAAACGGAAATGACCAAGCTCACCGGTTCAACAAGTGATTCATGGTGTATGATAGTCAATCCTATCAAGGATGATCTGGTGAAATACGCCTGCATGGTGATAGGATACAGAACATTTTTAGCTAGCAGGATTAATTTTGTATCTGCTGTAGCGGTAAATGCTGCTTACTGAATGATAAAAGAGGATGCATCTTTCGACTTATGTACCGGTATGCAGAGGCAACTCCTATTAAATCTTAAGGCAATCAAACAAGACAACTCACTAAGGTTTAAGTTTGGACAACTACTGGTAGGGTTGTTCTTTTATTTTCAAGGCGACTTTCCAGGTGTAGGAGATGTCTAGTGGTCCCCTGACCAACCGGTAGCCAAGCAGATAAAGGAAAGTGTACAAGCCATTAGAACTGGCTACCCTGAGGTACTGAACAAATATTTTGATGAGTTTAGAAGAAAGATGAGTCAGAGGGTAAGAATCTCAGGTGACATAGTGAAGAAATACAAAGATGACATCTGTTCACTATTCAGGTGGACAAATGTTTAATGGAGGCTGTTGAGCCTGGAATGGAGGAAGTAGAGCCTATGGGCTATGAAGTTATGTTTGACATGTTGGAAGGGCATGCCTCAACCCTTATTGCCTCGCCTCTTGATCCAAAGGCTAAGAGGACCGGAACCTACTTGGAGAGGATTGCACCAGTTGAAGAACCATCGGTGAAGAAGGGAAAAGAACTGACAACTAAGAAAGCTAAGGCAGTGCCTGCAGCATCGACACCGGCTACCACTGCAACTCCAAGAGTGACCAAGCAGTCACCGGCAAAGAAGAAACTGGAGGTAACACCGACAAAAGTCTTCGAAAGAAAGAGGAAGACTAAGGAAAATGAACCAGACTCCAAAGAAACCAAGTTTGATGAACAGCCAAAGAAGGCAAGACAGACAAAGAAGATGAAGAAGAATGAACCGGTAACATCCGCACCGGTAAATATAGACATCTCCTCATACAAACCTTTGAAACATTGTCAAAGAATAGTAAAGAATATTAGGAGAAATTTACTTCATGATTTAATAGACTATTATGATGAATTTAATAGTGAGGAAAAAGATAAAGTACTACAGGAAATCATTCTTTATTTATGTAAAAATGACCGGTCACCATCAGAGATTAAATCTCAGACACCAGATTCATTATTTAAAGCATTAGATAATAAATGGCGCATTGCAATTGAAAAGGAATAGGAGATTAGGGAGAAAGTCTTTGCACAGTACTTCCCCAAACTCTCAAATATAGAATTATTTGATGCCTTGGATCAAAATAAAGGTCTCTTCTTCACAAGGAGAAGAAGACTCTGGTTGTTGGAGGGGAGAGTTGATGATGTTGAAAAAGATACACATCAGCATATGGCTCATGCTATCATCTCTCACAAAGCATGAATGGCCAACCTCCAAGCGGAAAAGGAACCGGTTATTTCCAAACCGGATGAGGTCTTTGATGAGGAAGGAAACCTGGTGGAAAAACCAATCGACGCCATCGATGTCAATGCCCTAGATGTAGAAGATGTCACTCAGAACATACCTTTTGAGGGAACTAGATAGGGGCAACAAGCCGATTAGGGTGGTGAACAAGTTGAAGACACACAGCAAGTGGCAAAGGAACAAGAAGAGAAAAAGAAGAGGGATGAAGATGAGAAACAAAAGAAAGAGGAAGAGAAGAGAAAGGAGGAAGAGCAGAAATGAAAAGATGAAGAAATGAAGAAGCAAGAAGATGATAGGAAAAAGAAAGAAGAAAAGGATAAGGAAGAAAAGAGAAAGAAGGAAGAAGAAGAGAAGAAGAAGAAGGAAGAAGAAGAGAAGAAAAAGAAGGAAGAGGAAGAATAGAAGAAGAAGGAAGCGGAAGAGAAGAAGAAGAAGGAAGAGGAAGAACAAAAGAAGAAGGAAGAAGAAGCACAGAAGAAGAAGGAAGAGGAAGCAAAGAAGAAGGCAGAAGCAGAAAGAAGAAGAAGACAAGAAGAAAATGGAAGAGGAAGAGAAGAAAAAGAGAGAAGAAAAGGAGAAGAAAAAGAAAGAAGAAGCAGACAAGACAATTGAAATGATGAAGAGCACATAGATGGAGACTCCTAAGGCAACCGATAGCCAAGCCAAACCGACTGCTATCTCAAGTCCTATTGACCTCCAATCTGCAAGTGAGTCTGAGCTTATGTAGAGCATCAAGGTTGCCCAAGAGCACCTTGAAGGAATTCACAGGAAAAGGGAACAAGATATTATACAGGCGGTTGTAGACACACTTACCGTTTTAATCCCTAGTACTAATCTTCCTGACACTGAATCATCACTAGCACAACTCAAACTTCTATGTACTGTAGTGGATGATCAGGTGCAGAGTCTGGAAGAAGCAGCAAAGGCCAATGTAAAGAAAGAGCACCAAAAGGTTCTTAATGTTGCTCTAGTGAAGAAGTTGAATGAGATTAGGACTGAACTGCTAAAAGATCAAAAGGACATAAGGAATGCCTTGGATGAGGGAAACTTGCTACTCAGCAAAATCTGTCAACTTCATATGTTCTGTGATGATGTACTAGCCAAGAAGCAACAGCTTCAAACGGACTTACAGTCCTACTTGGTCACATTCAAGACTCCTTATGATTCCTTTGCAGCATATGGGCAAACTGTTCACCGGTTCTAGGTCGAGTCAACCAAGATGGAGCAAGAGATCAGTACACAGTCTAGGGATTTGCAGGAGCTTCAACTGGTATTACTTCCACGACTGCAAATTCTTTAGAAGTGTTATCTGAACCTGGATGCCCTGACAGTCACAAAGGAACTGAGCATAGTAGATGCCATGGAGGAACAGGTATCCCAGATGTAGACAGAGAAGGAAGTGGCAACCTCCCTACTTGAGTCCTGGTCCCTATCCATGAAACAATTTCTGCAGGACTATAAATCAATTTTTGACAAGTATTATTCATTATTGTCATAAACTTTATATATATATATATGGAAACAGGGTTTTTCAACGGTACTTTGTCATTGTTGGCAAAGGGGGAGAAGTATATCTGGTTTTTGGTTTTAAAATTTTGATCTTCTGACACAGGGGGAGAAGTATCTGTTTTGAAATTTTGATATATGCTGTGATATATGCTATATGTTCTAATGATTATGCTCTGTATGCAAAATTGCTATACACTGTGTTGATTAAGGGATAGTGTATATGCTTAGGGGAGAAATTTTGTTAATGGCAAGTTTTTGTTGTAAAACACTTAGATGTCAAAATTTTATTTTCCTAAGTGTTGCCATCAATGCCAAAGGGGGAGATTGTTGGCATTTTTGTTGTTTATGTTGTGATTGTCATTGATGGACACACACTTGTATTGAGATCCCCTTTATATGTATGAGCTTGTGCTCAACCGGTATTTGTTCCAACTGGTATGTTGTATACTAGTCTTTAGACTAGTGGTGATTTTGCATAATGTGTTTCCCGGTCTGAAGAGGCATTTTGACCTCAAGTGGTTCATAGATCACAAGCGGTACAAGGGAGAAAAGTGACACAACACATTCTTACCATTCTTCATTTTTGTCAAACCGACAACTGGTATTTTGTATGAACCGGTAATACTCTATGATGAGTTACCAACCGAGATTTTGTGATGAGTTACCAATCCACTAATTGTTTGACGGTGTTGACACATTGATGGTGCTTCTTGTGTCATGTTACTGAGTATGTCTAGATTCATTGAACCTAGGAAATCATAATGTAATCCTTATGGACCGACATGAAATCAGATTCCATTAAAAGGACATCATGTCTAGGGTTTTAAGTTGTTGCTGAAAGGGTTAATGTCGAGCTAGGGTTTAAGGTGGAAGTTGAGAACAATCTTATCTGAGAAGATCAAGTTGTAACTATGAGAGAGAGAGAGAAGACTGAATTAATGCAGGAATGCATTAGCTGTGAACAATACTAGATCTAACCAAGCAGTTTGTGCTAGTAGATAGATCAAACACTTGTTGATTACTCATATCTTTGACAAGTCTGTAGCCCTTAACCGAGTAGGCCTTAAAGCCTTTGTAAAATCCTCTAACAAGGTGGTTCACACATGTGAATCTAAAATCCTCTAACAAGGTACTCTTTAATCAAACTTATCTCCTAACAGAGATTAAGATTCCTAATAGGATCTATTCTGGCGAAGAACATTGTAAGACCTTAACCGGTCTGACCTTAACCGGTCTGGTTTCTATTCTGCAGATAGTGACTTGTGAGTTCCATCTCACCGTGGTTTTTCCCAGTTGGGTTTCCACGTGAAATATCTTGTGTTATGGTTGTATTGCTTTTGTTGGTTAACGCTTTATTTGCATTTTGGTTTGCATGTCTGGTAAGCGGTTTGATTGTTAGACTGCTTTACCGGTTTACCTTTAGACTATGTAAGTGTTTTAGTGCAGTAATTTTTGGCATACTAATTCAACCCCCCCCTTTTAGTATTCATCATCTACTACATAGGGAGAGTGATGCCTAGCGAGACAAGGGGCCATATCATGGTCATTTGGATCCTACACCCTACCAACGAGGTTCCACTGGTGAAGCGACTCATGATCACTACCATCACATTAGTCGTGTGCCCTAATGGGCACAACACCCATATTCATGGAGGTCTCACATATATGATTAGGGCCATGGAGAGACATCAAAGAGTATACTCTAATGAATAATGATGAACAACAAATACCCTAACTGGTACTGAGAGGGGGGTAAATCAGTACATACAAAAACTTCTCTGCAATTTATCAAGTTAAAACAATGCTAACCAATTGTCTTCATTACTGAAAACCATGGCAATGCCGGTTAAACACAATAAGACTTTAGACAACATGAACTGCTAAAACTGAACACTTCAAATATATTCAATACTTGATAACTACTTCACCCATAAACATATCCATGTGGTGTATCAGCAATACCATAACCATTAGCTCTGCATGCATAATTACTCAAACAAAGAATACTTAATCATCACATGAAAAATGCACAACTCATGACACACATATTTTTCACGTGGAAACCCAAATGGGAAAAACCACAGTGGGGATGAATACCCACAAGCTTGTTTTGAACTCTTTTGAAGCTCGCTCTGTTAGGAGCCTAGTCTGGTTAAAAAATTTACAATAAGGTTCTTCTAGGAATTGATCCTGTTAAAGATCACCCGGTTAAGGGATGGCTATATACCCTGTTAAAGATTACCTTGCTAGAGGATTTAAAGAAATCAATGAACTTGAGTCACCTGGTTAGAGGATTTACAATAAGCTTGTTAAAGCTACCTGACAAAGGGATTTTCCTTCTGTTGAAATGGTTAGAAGACAACAGGTAAAACTTTGATCTGATTATAACACTATATGCTAAGGCAGATCCTTTTCAGTTCCTTTGCTCTACAATCACACTATGCAGTTTTCACTTACTGGTCTGGCAAGTATCTCATCACTTGGATACACACACAACATTTGCCAACAACTTACAATAACAAACATCATCGACCTTATAGACAAGAATTAGGTCGATAAAATTAACCCTAAACCCTAAGCATCTTAGGTTTACAGTCACAAGCAGTCCAATCCTGACCGTCCAAACAAATTTCATAGAATGAAATAATGTCAAACAAATCACAAGTCATTTTGCATCGTCCATTCTTCACCACACATAGAAATCAGTAAACCATCACACTTTCTTCTCATACCGCTAAGAAGAATGTTCATTCTCGAAGTAGACATTTAATGCAATCGATCTTCACATGCAAGATCCTCAAGGAAATCCATCACATACACAAAACTGACGTGGCATCTGATCTCATCCTTATTTTTTAGCTAACTCATCATAGAATATCATTGGTTGCATTGCACAAGCTAGATTGTCAAACCAGAAACCCTATAGCTGAGACTACCAATCGATAGTCACAATTAGTGAAACCTTGATACTGGTTCACTACATCTCTTCATACCAGTTTTCCAACTTAATCATCAATAACAAATTCTTCCAATCTTCATACCAGTTGACTTGTACTTCTTGACATCAATGAAAACATATATTATTATAATATTATCATACTAGTTCATCATATGCCAACAATCTCCCCCTTTGGCATTGATGGAAATACTCAATGTAGCATTGCAACTAAAAACATCATAGACTAGTGCAACTAAAATATCTTCATCAGATATCTTCTCCCCTATCATCTTGTCCCCTATCATATATCTTCTCCCCCTTTGACAACAATGCCAAAGTGGAGGCACAAGCTCCCATACTCCACTATGTTGCTCCCCCTAAGGAGTAGCATCCTTCAACACATCAATCCTAAAATATTTGTCACTATAATACCTGACTGATGTGGAGCACACATCTTTAGTTTACTTCCTGAAGGGGAAAAAACCCTAATTCACCTCTCAAATAGGTAAATATAGTCTTCGGTAAGGGCTTCGTGAATATGTCTGCTAGTTGCTCCTTGCTTGAAACATGTTTTAATACAACCTCTCTGTTTTGAACCTTCTCCCTCAATAAATGATACTTGAGCTCAATGTGCTCAGTTCTAGCATGCAATACCAGATTCTTGGAAATACTCATTGCACTAGTATTGTCACAAAATATACTCACCGGTACAGATATAGGTACTTTGAAACCATCCAATACATGTTTCATCCAGATTGCCTAAGTGCAGTTCATAAATGGTGCCACATATTCTGCTTAAGATGTAGACTCAGAAGTACAACTCTACTTCTTACTCGCCCATGAGACTAGTCTTCCACCAAGAAAGAATGCTCCACCAGTTGTGCTCTTCCAGTTGTCCACATTACCTACCCAATCTACATCGATAAATACCTTGAGATTAAAATCACCATTGTATGGATACCAAAATCCATAATTAGTTGTCCCTTTCAGGTATCTAAGAATCCTATTAACTACTACCAAGTGGGATTCTCTTGGATTTTTTTGAAAATGAGCTACTATACCTACTGTATGAGCAATATCTGGTCTGATGTGCACCACATAGTGTAGTTTACCGATCATTGACCAATACTCCTTCTCATTCACCAACGTTGAATCATCTTCCTTAGTCAGTTTACAGCTAGTGACCATCGGTGTACCAACCGGTTTGCTCTCCTCCATGCCAAAGGTCTTCAATACCTCTTTGAAATACTTGGACTCAGTAATAAATATACCCTCTTTCATTTGCTGAATCTTTAAACCAATGAAGAACTTTATCTCTCCAATCAGAGACATTTCAAACTCTTTCTTCATTTCATCTACAAAAGCATGGCTCATTTCATCATCTCCTCCAAAGATTATGTCATCTACAAATACTTCACAGATCAAAATCTGATCACCTTCAGATTTCAGGTAGATGTTGCTATCCTCACTTGTTCGCTGAAATCCTATCTTCACAAGATGAGAGTGTAACCGTTCATACCGTGCCCTAGGTGCTTAATTCAATCCATACATGGTTTTCTGTAATCTACACACCATGTTACTATCTTCTGATAAGGAAAACCCATCTGGTTGCTCAATATACACTTCCTCTTCTAGGATTCCATTCAAGAATGCAAACTTCACATCCATTTGGTATACCTTAAATCCCTTGAATGCTGCAAATGCAAGTAACATTCGAACACCTTCCAGTGTAGCCACATGAGAAAACATTTCTCCATAGTCTTCTCCCTCTTCCTGAGCATATCCCTTGCATACAAGTCTTGCCTTGTTTCTTACAATTGTGCCTTCTTCATTTAGCTTATTCCTGAAAACCCATTTGGTACCTATGACATTCTTGTGTTCTGGTCTGGGTACCAAAGACCATGTTGCATTCTTTTCTATTTGGTCTAGCTCCTCTTCCATTGCCTCAATCCAGTTTTCATCTGTAAGTGCTTCTCTAGAAGTCTTGGGCTCCAATTCAGAAATCATGCAAGAGTTTTCTTTCACCTTTCTTCTTTAGAGTATCCCTGCATCTTTATCTCCTATGATCTGCTTCAGATCATGATGTAGTTTCACATATCTAGGAATGACTTTAGCCGGTTCTTCTTACTTCTCTTCTTCTTCTTCTTCTTCACTTAATTCTTCTTCTTCTTCACCTATTGCAGCTTCTACTAGTATAGGAACACTGAGGTCTTTACTTGTCTCTTTCTTAACCGGTTCCCAGAAGGCTATAACCGGATCATCTTCCACTTTCTCACTGCAGGTTTCCTCAAGCTCCTCTGGGGATTCATCAACCCTGACATTGATACTCTCAATAATTTTTTGTGTTCTATTGTTGTAGCACTTGAGAGCTTTAATCTTAGTGGAATATCCCAAAAATATTCCTTCATCACATTTAGTATCAAACTTGCTCAGATGCTTACCTCTCTTGATGTAACACTTACTGCCAAATACTTTAAAATGACTCACAATGGGAGTCTTCCCGGTCCAATACTCATAAGGAGTTTTATTTTTACCTTTCTTGGTGAGCACCCGGTTCATAGTATAGACTGCAGTGCTCACTGCTTCTCTCCAAAAAGTGTGAGCAACCTTTCTTTGGATCAACATTGTTCTGGCCACTTCAACTACAATCTTGTTATTCCTTTCTGTTATGCCATTATGTTGTGGTGTCCTTGGGGTAGACAACTGCCTCTTGATACTGATATCTTCATAGTACTTATTGAATTTATTAGAAGTGAATTCACCTCCTTGATCAGGCATTTTATCTTTTGACCACTTCCCTTCTCTACTAATGCTCTAAAGGCTTTGAATTTTCCAAATGCCTTAGACTTGTCTTTCAAGAATGTGACCCATATCATTCTTGAGCAGTCATCAGTAAGAATCATGAAATACCTATCTCCCTGAATACTTCTAGTTTTCATAGGACCACACAAATCAGTATGCACAAGATCAAGTAAGTAGTCTGCTGAAAAAGACTTACCTTTGAAAGTTGAGGAAGACAGCTTCCCAAGTTGACATTCTCTGCACAAAGAATTCTCCAGTTTGTTCAGCAAAGGCAATCCTCTTATTGCCTTGATCTTACTAGCCTTTACAATACTATTGAAATTCATATGATAAAGTATCCTATGCCATATCTTACTGTCATCAAACTTCGCCATCAGACACCGACTTATCTTGGCATTCAACTGAAACAAGTTACCTCTGGTCTACTTACCTGTGGCAATAAGTTCACCACTTTTTCCAATTATACTACAGACTCCACCTTTGAACTCCAAAATGAGTCCTTTATCATTTAGTTGACCAACACTCAACAAGTTATGCTTAAGACCTTCTACCTAGTAGACATCATCTGCACTGCTCTTTCCATTCAGTGAGATGGATCCTTTTCCTTTTACCAAGCAAGGTGCATCATTGCTAAATATGACAACACCTCCATCATATTCATCTATAGACAAAAAATTTCTCTAATCACCAATCATGTGGTGAGAACAACCACTATCAATAATCGACTCATTAGAGTTGTAAATGCGAGAGACAAGTGCTTTCTTGTCAGAAACTTCTTCCTTTACAACTACAAACACTATGTCCTCATTCTCTTCATCCTCAAATTCTTCATCAGTAACACCTTCATCCACTGCAACAAGACAATTTCTTCTATTTCCTCCTTTATACTTTCTAAACCTCTCCACTTTATCCTTATTGTCATTGTTAGGACAGTTAATAGCTATATGTCCTATCTTATTGTAGGAAAAACATTTTAAAGGAAGCTTACCTTTGTATTTTCCAGTGCTTTTTGGAATTCTCTTGGCAAGATGAGCTTCAAACTCCATCAGATTCTCTTCATCATCCATACCTTTTCTTTGCATGGATTCATAACTGGTACTTCCTTCTTTTCCTTTTCTAGTTGGTGCAACAGATGCTCTAAAAGCTGACTTAGTCTTCTGAACACTACCATCATAGCTATTTAACTCATATACAGTCAACTTTGCAATGATAGAGTCTAAGGATACCTTGGTTTTGTCGATAGATCTTAGTTCCTGAATAGCAGCAACTCTGATTGCATAGACTGGTAACAATGATCTTAAAACTTTATTGACAATGGTGGCATCATCAATTGCTCCACCAGTGCTCTTGATATCTCCAACAATAGTCTTGATCCTTATGCCATATTACTGAATGGTCTCATCTTCAACCATCCTCATGTCTTTAAATTTTCCTCTAAGGCTTTCTTCCTTAGCTTGCTTGACATGCTCATCACCGCCATAAATAGTTTCCAATGTGTTCCATACATCCTTAGGATTTTCCTCATCTTGTACATCAATGAACTCAATATCAGACAAACTGCTAATAAGGGCTTCCATGACTTGCCCATTTTCTTGAATCTCTTTTTTTTAGTCATCTGTTAGAGTTCCAATGGGGATTACATAGGCATTCTCAACATAGCTCTAGTGTTGAGCACCCAAACTCTTGATATAGATCTTCATTTTGTCCTTCCATATCTTGAAGTTATCTCTATTGAACTTAGAACCTTCCCTCTTCATCATTAAAGAAAGATCTTTTTCCTCAAGCGGTTAAGCTTATATCACCGAGGACCTGGAGTGGCTTTTATACCAATTGATGAATAATA
This sequence comes from Cryptomeria japonica, assembly GCF_030272615.1. Lineage (NCBI taxonomy): Eukaryota > Viridiplantae > Streptophyta > Pinopsida > Cupressales > Cupressaceae > Cryptomeria > Cryptomeria japonica. The sequence continues at coordinate 557,540,058 of NC_081408.1, read as the reverse complement.
ATGAACAACAAATACCCTAATTGGTATCGAGAGGCGGGATGAATCAGTACATACAAAAAAATCTCTACAATTTGTCAAGTTAAAACAATGCTAACCAGTTGTCTTCATTACTGAACTTAACCATGGCAATACTAGTTAAACACAATAAGACTTTAGACAACATGAACCACTAAAATTGAACACTTTAAATATATTCAATACTTGATAACTACTTCACCCATAAACATATGCATGTGGTGTATCAGCAATACCATAACCATTAGCTCTGCATGCATAATCACTTAAATAAAGAATACTTAATCATCACATGAAAAATGCACAACTCATGACACACATTTTTTTCACGTGGAAACCCAAATGGGAAAAACCACAGTGGGGATGAATACCCACAAGATTGTTTTGAACTCTTTTGAAGTTCGCTCTATTAGGAGCTTAGTCCGGTTAAAAAATTTACGCTAACGTTCTTCTAGGAACTGATCCTATTAAAGATCACCCGGTTAAGGGATGGCTATATACCCTGTTAAAGGTTGAAACCCTGTTAAAGATTACCTTGCTAGAGGATTTAAAGAACTCAATGAACTTGAGTCGCCTAGTTAGAGGATTTATAATAAGCCTGTTAAAGCTACCTGACAAAGGGATTTTCCTTTTGTTGAAATGGTTAGAAGACAATAGGTAAAACTCTGATCTAATAAAAACACTATATGCTAAGGCAAATCCTTTTTAGTTCCTCTACTCTGCAATTTTCACTTGCTAGTCTGGCAAGTATCTCATCACTTGGATACACACAACATTTGCCAACAACTTACAATAACAAACATCATCGATCTTATAGACAATAATTAGGTCGGTAACATAAACCCTAAACCCTAAGAATCTTAGGTTTACAATCACAAGGGGTCCAATCCTGACCGTCCAAACACATTTCATAGAATGAAACAATCTCAAACAGATCACAAGTCATGTTGCATCATCCATTCTTCACCGGACATAGAAATCAATAACCCATCATGCTTTCTTCTCATACCGCTAAGAAGAATGTTCATTCTCGAGGTAGACATTTAATGCAATCGATCTTCACATGCAAGATCCTCAAGGAAATCCTTCACGTGCACAAAGCTTACGTGGCATCTCGATCTCATCCTTATTTCTTAGCTAACTCATCATAGAATATCATCGGTTGCATCGCACAAGCTAGATTGCCAAACTGGAAACCCTAGAGCTGAGACTACCAACCGATAGTCACACTTAGTGAAACCCTAACACCGGTTCACTACATCTCTTCATACTGGTTTTCCAACTTGACCATCAATAACAACTTCTTCCAATTTTCATACCGGTGGACCTGTACTTATTGACATCAATGACAACATATATTATTATCATATTATCATACTGGTTCATCATATGCCAACATACTCTTGGGGTCAAAGCATGTCTGCACATATCTATCATGACCTTGGAGAGTATGAGTTTGGACAGGGGTGCAGTCTGATGACCTACACACTACTACAGGTGTGGATGTTTGATCATATTACATACACTAGGCCTGTTGGAGTCTCGATAGACTTAGTTCTAGAGAAGCCTAGGGTATTTTCTTATCCACATACCCATGAGTGGCGGTTCAATGATCTAGTGCATTGGAGATTGAGTCTGGACAGATTGATAAGGGGTAGGATAATATGGAGACCCTACCTCAAGATGTATATGTGAGCAAGGATACATAGGCAGTTATTTTGCATGCATAGGAACCATCTACTAGAGGCACGGTATAGTCACATAGTCGTTCCCTTCTACTTCGACTGAGTTTGGTGATAGTTTAGGTCCAAGTAGTGTGTTCCTATTGATGTGCCTGTCTACATCTGACACTCATGTGTGACTCCTAGTTCAGGAGCTATTCCTAGGCCTACAAGTGATGAGATTGACATCATGGATTCCAATGGATCAGATCGAGATATGGTGACAGACTATAGAGATGATGTGGGTGCACACCGATGGTACGTCACATGGTGGGGGAGGACATACCTTGTAGCCATCTTTCTAGTAGACTACCCTAGAGTAAATCCTGGACCATGGAGACAGACGAGCGACAAGGAGGGACTTGATACATCTGAGGAGGTCTTAGTTGATCAGGTTGACAATGTAGGACAATAGGAGGCAGATGGGGATGGAGAGGATCCTAATACAAGAGAGGGAGATCAGGATGGAGACAATGAGGAGGATGGAGAGGACGAGGACGAGGAGAATGAGGAGGAGGATAGGTACGAGAATGAGGAGGAGGATGAGGAGGATAAGGAGAATGAGGACGATGAGGAGATAGAGGAGGCTGAGGAGGATGAGTCAAATACAGTTCTTCATCACTCCGGGGATGACACCATAGCATTAGATCCATCAAGCCTCCCATCACAGGCGGAGAAGGACCCTATAAGGGGTTGTGATTTTAGTCCCCATCAGCCCATGCCTACTATACAACGACAATACAAGTATGGAGAGCCTAGTGGGTCCCAGTCTTAGGCGGTCTCTTTCCACAACCCCTACGGGTAAGAGGAAGATCCAAGTAAGGTGTTTAATTTATGATTGTTTAATTTATGTATCTTAAAAATTTTGGATTTGATGATATAGAATGTTACTCATGAAAACCTCTCTCTCTGCAGTTGGTGTCTAGGGGTGGCGCTCCCTTATCCAACATGTAATGACAGACCTCATCATGACCTCACACTTCCCCAGTTCCTCACAAATAGAATATATACCACAGGGGAGAGTAGGATGACATGAGGACCTATTCACCCCTATTCAGATGGAGATGGAGGTTTGGTGAGAGACAAAGAGATCTTTATGAGAGAGATTACAGCAGACAAAGCGTTATCTAGCAATGTCTCAGATAAAGACAACCACATACTGTGGGATTATGATGGAGAGGGATCGCAGAAGCTCCTCACGGATTCACTCATGTTCCGTAGCACAATACACACCCATGGGCCCACCCCCATGGCCAGATTAGGAGGGGACATCTAGTCACCATCCTCTAGCTACTAGTCCTAGGGATAGGAGATGACTTTACTTTTTTGTTGATGCATATGTTATGGTACTCATAGATATATATTTATTTATGCTCATGTTATATCTCAAACATTTTATTTTAATACTTAAACACTGTATGCATTTCTTAGATTAAAGGTAACACATTTGGTGGTGAACATGTATGTCTAATTTAATTTCTATGTGATTGATTTCTCAAAGCTTCATGATTAAATTGATACATGTGTGATTTAATTAAATAACTAAGTATTTAATTAAATGCTACTTTGATGATGTAGAAGAGGAATATGTCAAGCCTAAGAATTATATGACTAATTTGATTTAATTAAATCTAATTGAACACAACTTGATATAATCCTACTTTACACATAAGAAATTGTATAACATGCTAGCACATATAAAATGTAAATCTATTACAATTTACATAAATGAATCCAAGACAAACAATAAAGTAAAGAGACATGCTTGTCAAGAACAAAGTAATGTAGACTAAATAATACAATATCATTTAATACCACATACTTTAATAAAGATATGCTAGCACATTATCCAATTTTGAAGAAAGAAAAGGTACAAAGAGGGAGAAGATAAAATAGAGAGAGAGAGAGAGAGAGAGATACTAGGCATAGTATCTACAAAGGTGCATAGCATTTATGGGTTCCTTGCGAGGCGTACCTTCCACATCTACTATCTTGTGAGCACCTGATCCATAGACTTCGACAACAATGTATGGTCCAAACCAATTAGAGCTGATTTTTTCTTTCTCCTTGAGTAAAGCATTCACGTTACGTTGATTTTCATAAAGCACTAGATCACCCATTGAAAAGGAACGCTAAATGATTTTATCATTATATCTTCGTTGTAACGTTTTATGATATGCTTGAATATTCTCAAGAGATTTTATACACCGTTCATCAAGTATCACAAGTTGTTGAAGTCTTTGTTCTCTATAGGAATCATCATCCACTATACCCCTAAGAGAAACTCTCAAAGAAGGGATTTCTAACTCCAAAGGCATAATGGCGTCAACACCATAAACAAGATTATAAGGAGTACAACTTGTAGAAACACGTACGCTCATTTGATAGGCCCAGAGAGCGTAGATTAATTGAGCATGCCAATCCTTACCATTCTTATTTACAGTCTTTCAGAGAATCTGTTCAATTATCCTATTCGAAGACTCGGCTTGACCATTTGATTGAGGATAGTAAGGTGTAGAAATTTTATTTTGAATATGATATTTCTCGAGGAAATTCTTCACATCTTTATTTTTAAATGACGTTCCATTATTTGAAACTAAGGCAAAAGGTATTCCAAATCAGGAAATAATGTTTTCCAAGATGAATTGACAAATTACTTCAGTGGTAGTGGATCAAAGGGGAATCACTTCCACCCACTTTGTAAAGTAATCAGTTGTAGTTATAATGAAAGTATGTCCTTGAGACAAGGGAGGAAATATTTTACCAATGAGATCCAAACCCCATGTAGAAAAGGGCAAAGATGCTACCTGAGATCGAAGTTCTTGGGCAAGAGCGTGGATCAAATTGCTATGTTGCTGACATTGATGACATTTTTTAACAAACACAAAGGAATCTTTTTCCATGGTCTACCAATAATATCCCATTCGGAGCAACCTCTAAACTAAGGAACTTCCCCCAAAATGCCCCCTGTAAGCACCTGAATGTGCTTCATCAAGAGCAATAGGAATTTCGGCTTTGTTACGACATCGAAGGAGAAGACCACTATAACCCCTCTTATAAAGAACATTAGAAAGGATAATGTATCTAGTGGCCAATTTGCAAATCCTAGCCCTATTATTCTTATTTGTAGAGTCGGGAAAGGTACCGTCTCTCAAATATCTCACAATACGTGAGTACCATTCATCATAATCTAAAATGAAACAATACGCCACATCACTAAGATTATTAGCAATAGCCGGTGTAGTGAGGTTGTGAATAGTGAATTTGAGATCTACCAAGGGGTCCTCTAAAGACACAAGAAAGGCTACACATACCATCGCATCAATATATCAATTATCTTTCCAAGGAACATGCTCCATGGTATAAGAATCTAACTTTTGTAACAAGGATATAACTAGAACTCTATATTGTGATAATTTGTCTTGCTTAGCTTGATAAACTCATGTCACTTGTCTTATGATTAGTTGCAAGTATATAAGAGCCTCATATTCAGCAATGTTGTTGGTACATATGAAATTAAGACAATATGATAAAGGGATAGGTTTCTTTTTGGGAGAAATTAAGATGAACCCTGCCCCCAATCCTGTACGACATCTAGAGCCATCAAAATATAGTTCCCAAATCTTATCAATCTCAGGGAAGAAAATATAGTCATTGGGAAAAGACTCTGAATTAGAAAGGGAGAATAGTGAAAGAGCCTCAACTAAGTGGTCGGTCAATTCTTGACCCTTTATTGCCTTTTGTGAGACAAACTTAAGGTCAAACTCAGTCAACATCATAACCCACTTAGTTGGACGTCTCGAAAGGTCAGCTTTAGAGAAAATATGTTTGAGAGGATCAAATTTAATAATAACTTGGACTTCCGTATTCAAAAGATAATGCCTTAAATTTTGGGTTGCAAAGACTAAAGCAAGGCACTGCCTTTCTATCATAAAATATCAGACCTTGTAATCAAGCAGAGTACGACTTATATAATAAACCGGACATTCTCTAGACAATCCTTATCACGTTGTACCAATAAGACTGCAAGAGCATGAAGGGAAGCATCTACATATAAAAGAAAAGGATTGGAAGGGTCAGCAGGATGAAGAATAGGAGGATTGGCCAAATAAGTCTTCAGATCTTCAAATGCTTGACAATAATCCTCATTCCATTGAAAGGTACTACTCTTTTTAAGTAATTGAGTAAAAGGAAAGGTACGATCCACAAGCTGAGATATAAACCTACGGATAGCTTGAAACTTTCCTTGCAAACTTTTGAATTGGGAGACATTTTGAGGACGTGGAATGTTAACAATGGTATCTATCTTTTTCGTATCCACCTCAATTCCACGATGCGAAACTATGAACCCTAATAATTTTCCACTATCCACACCAAAAACACATTTTTGGGATTCAAGCACATGTTATAATTACAAGTTCTCTCAAAGCTTTGGTGAAGGATCTTAACATGATCTGTGCGAAGAGCACATTTAGCTAAGATGTCATCAATGTAATCTTCTAAGGTTTTATGCATGCAATCATGAAAGAAAAGAGTCATAGCATGTTGATAAGTTGCACTTGTGTTTTTCAATCCAAAAGGCATCATAACCCAACAAAATGTGCCCCAAGGGGTTCTGAAAGCAGTTTTATGTTGACCTTGAGAATTAATGAAAATTTGATTATATCCTAAGAAACCATCCATGAAGGATAATAAAGCATGACCCGGTACAAAATCTACTATCATATCGATATTTGGGAGAGGAAAATCATCCTTTAAAGAAGCTTTGTTTAAATCACAAAAAAATTGTACACATTCTAATCTTATTATTAGACTTAGCCACAACCACAATGTTCAAAATCTATGGGGAATAATCGATAGGACGAATGAATCCGACATCCAACAGCTTTTCAATCTCATCTTTAACAAGTAATGCCACTTTAGGGTGAATCTTTCAGATCTTTTGCTTCATAGGTTGAGCATCAGGAATTAGGACAATGTCATGAGTGACAATCTTAGGATCTATTCCAGGCATATCAGAATACATCCAAGCAAAGATCTCAGGGAATTCATGTAATAACTCAGCATATTGTTTTTGCTCTTCTTCATCAAGACATTTCCCTATCTTAATAACTTTATCTTTGATACAAGGATCCATCCAGATATCAATAGTGTCACTTATGAGGAGATTACTTTGTTGAGGAGTGTCTTTCACTTGAGGAAATTATTTAACTATCTCATCATTATTTCTTTCTTTCCCAAAGTAATCTTATGTATTCAAACAATAGGGAAGACCATGATTATGATGATAATGAGGAAAGTTGTCATAGACTCCTAGAAATTCAGCTAAGGAATCATCAGTGGGAAAAACATCCAAAGCAAAGACACTAGAAGAGTCACAGTCAATATACTCTGGATATTTTAGTGAAAGAGAAGTAGCAATGACATTAACACTAATAGATGGTCTCTTAGAAGCTTTAGTACGCTCAAAAGGATCATAGACAAGTCTAAATATTGTTTCACGGAAGTTATTTTCCAAGGGAACCTTAATCCCTTGTTCTTGAGCACCACACCTATTACCATTATATCCACACCTAGCTAGGATGTGAAAACCAGGACCATAAAGGTTAGCCATTTCTGAGAGAGAAGGAGGATTTTCATAAAGTGAAGCATAAAAGTCCTATAAGTCCTAAACTAAGGGAGATGAAGTCTGGGAAGCTACTACAAAGTTATTACTCAATGGCCCAGATAGAGTGGATTGATTTTTAGGTTCTTCTTCTTCTTTCTTCTTTTCAACCTTCAGTTCTCTAGGGAAAATTTTATATTCCCCTATGAAAGTAGGATTAAAATCAACGGATCCCCAATCATCTTCTACAAGAACCTTTTTAGGAGAAAAGGTGTCCTCATTACTAGAGTTAGGTTGAGAAAACTCTTCCTCAAGAACTTTAGGTCCACTTGAGGAAGTATTGGGAAGCAATTCGGAAGTAGGATATGGGTTTCATGAAGTGGTCACACTAGTGTGAGTAGAAGCTTTAGAGGAATTATCTAATATAGTTGGGGAAGAACCAGCTAAAGAGGATTTGGAAGTTGATGTTTGCAGACAAGCCTGGAGATTTGTGTCACCTAGCAAGGTATATATCATATTGTTGTAAATGATCGTAACTTGCCTATGTAATGTAGAGGGGAAAAATTTCATATTATGAATCCAAGGTCTCCCTAGTAACAAGTTTTATGTCAATTCTCCAGACATGAAATGAATAGGTGTGGGTAAAGTAACAAGACCTACCTTAAATGGAAAGGTGGTGATACCTAACAAATATTTAGCAACATTATCAAAGCCTCGGATTGTGAGAGAATCGGGCTTAATAAGAGATGTATTGACATTGATCTTATGTAACAAATTAATGCTACAAACATTAAGGCCAAAACCATTGTCCACTAGTATTTGTCTTATTGCACTATCATTTATAATAACCGCAATCATTAAGGGATCATATTGATGTTGAATTTCACTATAGGGTAGCTCATCTTGTGTAAACATAATTTTAACCTTAGGAACTCTGATAGAATTAATCAAGGAGGTCATATTATTGGATGTTGTTGCAGGTGGGACATTCAATATTTTCAAGGCATCTTGTAGCAATCTATGATGAGTTGAGGAATCCCAAAAGGATATCTTGGCAGGAGTAGCTTTAAGTTGTTCAACAAGAACATACTCCTTACCAAGAGTTTGTGAAATGTGAGGTGCTTGAGAAAGGATAGGTTTAGGATCAGGAAGAGAAGTTGGGATAACCAGTGGAGGATTAGGTTGCTTGGGAAACTACATTATAACTCTCTTTAGTTAATTTTTTACCATAGCTATAAGGACTCTTAGTGGGATTTCTTCCTTGCACCTTAATGATGGGTTTGTTGGGAGTGCTAAAGGAATCATGACTATATCCACCTTGAACTGTAAAAAGGGGTTGATTAGAAAGAGGTGAGGTTGGAGATGGATAAGCACATTGGACTACAAAAAGAGGTTTACTATGCTCATTCACATTAATCATGTTTATTAACCTTTTAGATGTATTATTTTTATTTCAAGGTTTAGGCAAAGACATAAATTCATCAAGGGCATCTTCCAATAAAGCATGATCATAGTGATTGAAAGGTTTATCTTTGGAATCAACAGGAGACATAACCTCATAAAGGGAATTGTGATGGTCAAACATGCTATTAGATTTAGTGGAGGAGTTGATAGGAATGTACCCATGGGAGGATCCATTCAACTTGTCTTTCTCATCACCATGAAATGACATAATAACAAGGTTGATTAGTTTTTGTCAAAATGAGGGTTTAGAAGGATTAGGGATCAAAAACTCATCTAGAGCTTCATCTAATTCATCCTTAATAAACTCATAATCAACATAATTTCATATATCATCAAAATCATGAACATCTTGTAAATAAAAATATGACATTTTAAAATAAAATTGAATGAAATTTGAACACACAATGCAAGAAAAGTGAAAGGAATTTTTTTTTTATGCTTTGAGAGAAAATGAAATTTACTAAATCTAGATTTAACAATGCAATACATTGAAATTGGAATTGGATTCACGTTAGGCTCACCAAAGATGTGTAGGGGAAAAAGTGAGACTAAGTATGGAAACCCTAATCCCACTCTCATACACACTCACGAAATACAAAATAGCCTAGGGAGGTAACACACTTCAGCTACATCTTGTGAGGAAGAGAGAGATGAAGATTACCTCTTAGGGTTTCTATTTCCTTGCTGTAAATGAGAGAGAGAGAGGAATGATTCAAAATGTAATCTAACCTAAAGTGCAAGTAAGCAAGCAAACCCTAATCTAGAAATGCAGAACATAAAATAATTGATAAACCATCGAAGAGTACAGATTAGGAGGCAAAATAAGAGGTGCACATGTGTCCAAAATCTATGCTAAAATTTTTGGGACCAGGGTGTCATGCCATTGTCTTGATTCTGCAAGTCTGAAGTTGCAACTGACAAGATGAGATCTATACACTGCAAACTGTTGCACTGCCAAATCTAACTGAAAAACAGGCAGGACCAAGGTGCCATGCCCCTGTCTTGGGTAGGACAAGGGTGCCACGCCCCTATCCTAGGTGTTTTTGTTGAGATCTGAGCCCCAGGATAGCCTCTGTGTGCTCTGTCAATCCTGAAACTTCTAGCGACGCTCGGATCCGAACTTGTACTTGTAGCTGAAAAAGAGGGTTTCAGGTTCCTATATAGTGTTTTCCTTAGACAAACCCCTATTTTTGTGATTTCCACCTCAACAAATAGCCGCTAATGTACTAAAGATGTGTGTTCTATAACCTTGTTTGTGTGCAAGATCCTAAAATGAAAGCAAACAATCTAAAGCAACCCTAAAGAGTAAACCCTAATTTCTTATAATTGACAAAGTAAATACTCTAAATCCATGATGCAAAGTGACCTAAAGTATGAATATGAATAAAAATGAAGCTCATACAAAGACATGGAAACAACATGAAACTATATCCAACCCCAAGGGAGAGGTAGAAGACAATCTTCAGTCGGTCATCTCCTATTGTTCTCCCACATCTTCAAAAAGCCACCAATTGATGAAATGATGCTTGATGAATGTTGAATGTTGTTGAAGACTTCAAAGATCTACTCTTTCACTACAAAGAAGGCTCTTTATGCTCCAAAAACCCTCTCTTAGATTCTTATATGAAGACCCCTTCAAATGAATGTTTCGCCAATATTTTGGGGTTAAGAATTATTATATCATAGGATTATGCTCTCGAAATTTCAGGAAAAAAGTCGAGGACCATGTGCACTTTCAACATGGTCCGAACCAACTTTTCACAAATTTTTGGGGTCGTTAGATATAATGATATTAGAGAAAATCCCAAAGTTACAGTTGATTTCAAGGTGTTTTGATATGTGAAATCGGGCCTCAAAGGTAAAAATAGGACATAATTAGGGTTTAGGATTAAATGATTTATTGAAGGAATAAAATGACAAGGGGCACACTTAAGATAAAGGGTCCATCTTTATACCATGTGAAGTGATGAATTATGATTTTAGAGTTAATTAAATTTATTGATTAACTACTTATAAGATATTAGAAATGCAAGATGCAAAAACATACTAAGGTGAGTGCTAACCAAGGGTGAAATTGTACCACCATAGCAAGGTTGTACAATTTACGGCACTATAGATTGTTTCACCTAGACTAATAGGAGATTTAGTTTCTGTAACATAGCTAAAAGGTTGGATTGGTTCTTTGTGGAAAGTAATTTGGAACAATTCCCTTCTGTTTTTTAATCTCTCATCCAACCATACTTGGGATCGGATCATTATACAATCTCGTTGGACTTTCAGATTGATAGTGTGCCTATCCAATCCCCTTTCAAGTTTGAATTATTGTGGTTTTTGGATCCTAATATTCTAAATCTAATTGTTGAGTGGTGGAGTGATGTGCCTTTTTTTGTGGGTACTAAAGCCTTTTTATTCTTCAAGAAATTGTAATTTGTGAAGGAAAACCTCAAAAGATATAACAGATGCAACTTCAAAAACATTTTTGATGTGAAAGAGAGAATTGAAGCCGAGCTTGATAAAATTCATTTTGAAGTTATTTGTCATTTATGGACTTGAAAAAAACTGAGAGAGTGGGGGGGTGAATCAGTGACACCAAAAGAAAAACTACTTCAAACACTAACTAGTAGATGAAATTAAAAAATCTTTTAAACACAATGCATGCAATCCAAAATGATATAGCAACATCCAAAAAAAGTAAAGCATCCACCATAACACAAGTGTTTGTATGTGGAAAACCCAAATAGGTAAAAACCACGGTGAGATGGAACTCATAAGTTAACTAGCTGTAGTAATAGATAACTGACCGGTTAAGGTCTACACAGTGCTCTGCAAGGAGTGAATCTTGTTAGAGATCCCAAATCTTGATTAGAAGCTTATACCCTGTTAAGAGTAGTACCTTGTTAGGAGTAACCTCGGTGGAGGATTTCAAAATCCAAACTAATGGATCACCTTGTTAGAGGATTTATACATTGAATCTTGTTAGAGCTTACCTAGTTAGGGGATTTGATTCTACTGTAATGGTTAGAAAACAACAAGAGTGGTTTGATCTATTCTGAGTAGCACAATACTTGCTTAATCAGATCCTTCTAAGCATATTCAACACTACTATTCAACACACTCTTCAACAAAAACTTTCGCTCTTCATGCATACAATGTTATTGAAAGATTTACTGAGATGTCGATATATAGACATTCAGATTTCATGTTAGCCTAAGGAAATCATGATAGAATTTCCTAGGTGTAGTGTATCTATAAAAGTGACCATAACTCATCACAAAAATTACCGCCAAGTAGTCGGTGCTGGTAACTCATCACAAAAATCAACAAATACCGGTTTGAATAAAACATATGAATAGTTGTCCTTGAATGTCTACTTGATCTCCATCTTGATCTTCATCTTGATGCTGACTTAGTATAACCACAGGTTGTCTCTTATGCACATATCGGTTAACACAAAGTACCGATTATAGATTAACCACTAAGTATACTAGTTGACAGTGTAAACAATTGAAGTTACACTGGTAGTCAATATAATCATATGTGTGTGTGAGTGTTTCATCAATGACAACAAATGATGAATACATTACAATCATCATCAAGCCAACAATATCTCCCTTTGGCATTGGTGGCAACACTTAATAATTTTTACAGTAATACCGCTAAGTATGCATACACAACAAATTTTAGACATTTACTCATGCTCCCCCTTAATGCATACATTATATAAAATTTTCAAAAACACAAATACATATTTCTACTCCCCCTTTGACAACAATGCCAAATTGAAAAAGTAAAATATACATACATACATACTTATATATATATATATAGAAAATTTGTATCAAAGTGTTCAACATATACAACAGTAGCTTAAAATTTCATGCATTAGCCAATCTCATAAAAATAGCATTGAAGCTCTTCTTCATCTATGACAAAGCATTTTCCCATGATTCCAATATGTTCTGAGTATACTCAAATGTAGAAAGAAGGTGTGAATGGAATTCTTCCATTGAGTCCAGTGTGCAGGTTTCAGGGGTTGCAAGAATAGCTTCTGCATTGGAGTGGGCTCTCGAAAGTATGTCTACTTGTGATGTGAGAAGACTTTTGAGTTCTTTAAGAGATTGGAGTCTCTTTGTCTTCTCATTATCATAGATGTCCAGTCTGTTATGCAAATCATCTACAGATTTGTTAAAGGCATGTATGGAGTCATGGAGTGGGACATATGCCTTGCATATCCTTTCCATTTCTTTCTTTGTTTCAATTTGACTTTTTGAAATGTCAGAATAAAAGAAAGTAACATTGGAGGTAGAAGCAAGATACTTTCCTCCTGTTTCAATAGCTTTACTCAACAGACTTTTATTGTGTGATAGAGGCATTTTGCCACTATCAATATCTTTTGCCAATTTTTCTCCATATTTCTTCTTGTGACTCTTTTTAGCATATAGTTGAGCAGCATCTTCTAGTGACTTAATTTGATCAGATGTATCTGCAACTAACTGATCAAGTTTTCTAATAGGCGTAGATAGATGTGCTATAGATGTTTCCGATAGCAGACCAGATAAAATATCTATTGCAGTCTAAATTGTCTTTGCTTCAACCCTTTTCTCTTTTAGTCTCTTCTTATGCACTCTAGATTGCATGACACTTGCAATCTTCATCATTTCTGATGCACTCAAATTGTTCACATCAATAGGCCTTGAAATACTTAGAGAATCATCATCATCCTCATCAAGTTGCTTCTTCTTTGCTAGTTCAGAGGATACAACCTTAATGATTGCTTTCTCTATATTATTCTTTGTTTCCTTTTTAGAGGATTGTGTGACAACATTTTTAGTAGGCTCCTTCTAAATAACTTGAAGGACTGGTGGAGATTGGGGTTTTTCTAGTTGTTCTATTGTCGATGGATCGTCCACTTTTAGTTGAGTTGCCGGTTGTTCAACTAAGGTAACCTATACATCAACATTTGCAGGAGGCTCCATATCTAGTGCAATGTTATCTCCAAATAGGTTAACTGTGTTATGAACATCATCAACAACATGAATAATAGAGTCATCCATTTTCTCGAGAGGGTAGACCTCATCAAGTTGAATAATCTCTTCTTTGTCCATTTCCGGTCGATTAACAATGTTGTCAACATTATCCTCATTCATAGAGGATTGGATAAGCTCTTCCATCCATTTGATTTCATAGGAAATATGATGGGTCTCAGTTTTAACAATTGCCCTCTTTCCACTGAGTTAATTCAGTCTCCCTGCTTTGAATGTAAATTAAGATTTGTATCGAGCAACTAAAGCACTAATATCATCTTTAGAAAATTTAGAGAAATATTGTACAAATACCTCATCAATTATTTATTTTTCTAATTTTATAGCTTCCTCCCATTTATTCAAAAGAATAGTGTATAAATAATTTGAGATATCCTTTTCTAGTTCATGTGGATATCTACTGTAATGACACAGATGAGTGATTACCTGCTGAATCACTTGCTCTTTCTCATTTTCAATGAAGGAATCAAAATGCTCTTTTACATTGTCAAACCTATTCCTCCTTAGTGTCTTCATTGTTCTTTCAAAATGGGTTTCTAGTTTGAAAGATGCTATATCAATAGGCACCGTTGCCTTTGGCACTTCCTTAACCTTCTTGGATATTTTGCCAATTGATTTTACCTTCTTTGGTTCTTCATCAAAATCCGTTCCCTCAGACTCTGGTTGCAAAATTAATTTTCTGCCTCTCTTCTTTGTCTCCTTCTTAATAAATACTTTGGGTCCCAGTTCCTTTTTGGTTAGGACATTGTTGGTAACCCTAGTACTCTTTGTTGCTGGAGATGCTTCATCATAATTTTTATTCTTTCTTCTTGCACTTTTAATAGGTGCAGTAACGGTTTGTATAGGTGCATCTTGGACTACCACAATGTCCAATTTTGCCATCTTTTTGTCTTTAGGTGATGCCAATAGGGCATTAGCATAACCAACCAGTAGATCATAGTTTACCTCATAACTCATGTCTTCCATTTCTTCCTCTTTGGGCTCAATTGCTTGCATTAGGCAAAAATCAGTGGTAACCATGAAGATTATATCCTTTTCAAAGTGCTTTACCACTTCTTCTCGTAGTCTCATTCTTAGGCTCATTTTCTTTTGGTGTTCATTGAAATACTTATTCATGACAGCAGGGAATGTATTCTTTACAGCCTTGATGTTGCTCTTAATTTGTGACGAGACCGGTGAGTCCTTTGACCACTCAATGTCTCCAATTCCTGGTAGAAAGTTCTGAAAATAAAAGAAAGTCCAACTAATAGCAAACCAAACTTGAATTTCAAACTTCTATCCTTCTTGATAGATTACAAATTCAAAAACAATTTTCTCCTCATAGCTTCACAGAGATCATAATTTGGATTATCAACAATCATTCTGTGAGCTATATGAACTGCTACAGATGGAGCACTATTAAGTCTACTAGAGTAAAATACTCAATAGCCTATGACCATTGTTGCTAGTTTTACTGTAGGGTCTTTAATGTTGTTAACGAAAAAAAATGCCCATAAGATGTAGAATTGGTTAAGTTGAAGACAATATCCTTAGAAATTCTCCTTAACTCAGGTACTTCACTGGTTGAGAAATAGCCAGTCACAACCTAAATGGCTTCCTTTGTAATTGTGTGAGTTCTTTCTAAATACGTGTTTTCTCCATGAACTCAACTCAAAATGATTCTGATATGCGCTTCTTCAAAATCTTCAAGAAAATAAGAGGCATTATGAAAACCCTTTTTCAAAAATTCTAGCATACTTTGTCTTAATCTTACCATTCTCATCACAAAGTGATTTCAATTGTGTGTAAATGTATAGAGATCCTAAATCTTCTAACTTGCAGTCAATATAACTAGACAAATCACCTTTGACTGAAACTCCGCTCAGAACTTGTGACAATGCATTATATGATACAATCTGATCTGCCTCTACAGCTTCCATAAGCTCATAAGTAATCATTAACCTCTCTATAGTCTTTGAAGTTGATGCCATTTCAGATGAATAAGATTCGAAGTGGTATGTTCAAATAAATACCTTGTTTCATGCACGTTGCCCTATTTACTAGTTGAGATGCCCAAGTGCACACCAGTTTGACCTTCTGCAACCTTCAATTCAGCTTAATTTCATAAATCATGAAACAATTCAGTAATTAACAGCAAAACAATATTTCCCAGCTCAACAAGTGCTCCCAATTTCTTTCTTGAATGCGTTAGGGTTAAAATGAAAAAGTAAAACTTGCTTTTATCCTTTTTACCTAGTGCATTAAATGCTCGCCTGCTAGGGTAACAAACCCTAATTTCACCTCTCAAGAGGAAAACCAGTTGATAACATATTGACAAGAAGTTACCAAAATTTCATGTTTCTCCCGCTCATTTTTCACAAGGGGTCGAGAGGTATTTTAACCATTAAGCTCCCCTTAGCCCTATTAAAAAGGCTTAAGTCACCGGTGCAGGGTTCTCTTCACTGGGTGAAGGAACAATTTCTTCTTCAAGTGAGTCATCACTTTTCTTCTTCCAAATCCGATTCATTTCCTCTCTGGTTTCTTCAGCATTAATTTTCTGCTTTCCCTTTTGATCCTTAGAAGAGTTGACTGGTTTGTTGTTTCTAGATCTACAGAATTTTGCTAAGTACCCCAATTTGTTACAGTGATAACAAGCCATACTAGATGATCTCCAAGGTCCTGCATTTCCTCTTCCTGTTCTTCTTCTGCAGCTCATAGCAACATGACCAAAGTTATTACAGATGGTGCAAATAACATTTGTTACCTTTTCCATCTCAAATGGACTAAACCGGTTGCCATAGGGTCTTTGCCAGTTCAAGTTTACTCGGTTGTCAAAGTTTCTCATTCGGTCACAATTTGGTCTTGGATGCATGTGTGGTACAGGATTGTTTGCTCCATATCTGCACTCAACAGATCTATGTCCATACATTTCACATGTGAAGCAATGACCTTCAAATTTATTGGACACATACCTAGCATTAGTATTGTAGCTTGCATTTCTGTTAGGTTTGTCTCTACAAACATTTGCAGTGTGACCAGGTTTATGGCAAACAAAACAAACAGGTTTAAAGACCTTCTTACTAGTAGGCTTGTTGATCTTAGGAGCAGATTTATTCTTAGGATTCTTGCTCTTTGTACTGGAGGATTCACCTTTTTTAATTGTGTGAAAACCAAGTCTATAGATATCACCCTTCATTCTTTGTGATTGAATTTGTTCTTTTAGCACAGTAGAACTTCTGTTGAACTTCTCCAATTTCTCATTGGCTTTAGTAAGCTATTTTGTGAGATCTTCATTATGTTTAGATAGGTTCTCTTTCAGAGATGATGCAAGTTCAAGATCTAGCTGCAAGCTCTCCTTTTCTTCTCTTTCAGCAATCAAATGCTCATGCATAGTGGCATTTTCCCGCTTGATCTTGACAATCTCTTGATCTCTTTCTTTGATAAGATCTTCAACAACTCTTCTAGCTTCTAGTTCCTGACTCATGCAGATAGTGAGACCTTCTATCTCTCTCCTCAGATTCAGTTTCTCACTATTTAACTTTTCAACTTCCTCTGCTAAAGCATCAATATTGGCTTCATCTAAAGAACTATTATCAAATATCTCTAATAGTTGTTCAATTAGCTCTCTCCTTTTAACTTGAGAAGCTTTCAATTTGACCCTAAGGGTTTCAAGTTCATTTCTTCTATCTTCTAGCTCTCTAGCCATCTCAAAGTAGCTCATGTCCCCCATGGTGGTTTCAAGGCTCCCTTCTAAGCAATTAGGCTTCAAAGAAGTTAGGCTCTAATACCAATTGATGGACTTAAAAGAACTGAGAGAGGGGGGGGGTGAATCAGGGACACCAAAAGAAAAACTACTTCAAACACTAACCAGTAGATGAAATTAAAAAATCTTTTAAACACAATGCATGCAATCTAAAATGATATAACAACATCCACAAAAAAGTAAAGAATCCACCATAATACAAGTGTTTGTACGTGGAAAACCCAAATAGGTAAAAACCATGGGTAGATGGAACTCACAAGTTAACTATCTGCAGTAATAGATAACTGACCGGTTAAGGTCTACATAGTGCTCTGCTAGGAGAGAATCTTGTTAGAGATCCCAAATGTTGATTAGAACCTTATACCCTATTAAGAGTAGTACCCTATTAGAAGTAACCTCGATGGAGGATTTCAGAATCCAAACTAATGGATCACCCTATTAGAGGATTTATACATTGAAGCTTGTTAGAGCTTACCCGGTTAGGGGATTTGATTTTGCTGTAATGGTTAGAAAACAACAAGAATGGTTTGATCTATTCTGAGTAGCACAATACTTTCTTAATCAGACCCTTCTAAGCATATTCAACACTGCTATTCAAGACACTCTTCATCTTAACACTTATCACTCTTCAACAAAAACTTTCACTCTTCATGCATACATCATTAGTGAAAGATTTACTGAGATGTCGATATATAGACATTCAGATTTCATGTCAGCCTAAGGAAATCATGACACAATTTCCTAGGTGTAGTGTATTTGGACAAGTGACCATAACTCGTCACAAAAATTGCCACCAAGTAGTTGGTGCTGGTAACTCATCACAAAAATCAACAAATACCGGTTGGAAAAATTAATATTGGTTTGAATAAAACATATGAACCGTTGTCCTTGAATCTCCACTTGATCTCCATCTTGATCTTCATCTTGATGTCAACTTAGTATAACCACGGGTTGTCTCTTATGCAAATACCTTTTAACATAGAGTACCGGTTAGAGATTAACCACTAAGTATACTAGTTGATAGTGTAAACAATTGAAGTTACACCGGTAGTCAATATAATCATATGTGTGTGTGAGTGTTTCATCAATGACAACAAATGATGAATACGTTACATTCATCATCAAGCCAACAGTCATGGGATGTGAATATTATGAATTTCTTCAAGAGAAAAGGCTTTTGGTAGAGTACTTAGAGATCCTACCTAGAGAAGAACGGTTCTGGAAGCAAAAATAACGAGAAGGATGGCTCAAAGCTTGAGACATAAATACCAAGTTTTTTCATGCCTCAGTGAAGGCTAGGAGATTTCCAAAAAAAATTTTGGAGATCAAAGATAAGAATGGAAATATATTGTCTAAGAGGGAAGACATTTGTGAGGAAGAGGTTCACCACTTCTCATCTCTACTGAATTCTGAGAGCAACTCAAATTTGAAATCTGGAGTAGTGGAAGTGATGTAGGAGCACCGATTGAGAAGTTAGCAGTGGAATTGCTTGGAGATTGTGTCATTCCTTCATGTTTCAGAGTTAAGCATTGTGGATTTGGATTTAGTCCCTTGAGTTCATGGTCATTGTCATGTTTGAGTTTCACGACATTTGGATTTGATCTCAATGAGATATCGATTCCAGTATTGGCCTAGTTGATATGTTATTACCGGTTAGTCTTGCAGAGTGTTGATCAAAGTTGGATCGGGTTGCGGTGTTTTTTTGTGACTTGCGGATCATTGAGTTATGTTTCTTGTGTCTTTTCTGATGTTCCCATAAGACTGCATGATGCTATGTGCATTGGAAGTTGTTCTTAATGATTTGAGCCAACTTGTTATTGTTTACACATTTCATGAACCGGTTGGTCTTTGGGCTCACTTGATCAAGTTGTTATTATTTGTGGACAGTATAAATAGAAGTTTTCAAATCATTTGAGAAGATAGAAGATAGAAGACATAGTTTAGATATCGAGGGAAGATGTAGAACTGATGAGATCCTAGTCCGGTGGACTGAAGCCGAAAGGGCTAAGGTCTGGATTAGGGTTGGATTGGTAGATAGTTTCTGGAGGCCGACTTGATGTGTAGATGATCTGTCGATCTTATATTTGTGTTGTAAGCATTTCTTGTATCCTGGACTGCGATCCAGCATGTGACATATGTAATTCTCAAACTGTTATAAGAATTGTTCATATTGTTTACCAGTTATGTATTTTGTGATGTTACCGGTTGTTCTTTCTGCTTTATTTGGTGTTGTGTTACCAATTACTAGTATATCTTGCATGGTGTTTGTGTTAGGCTACAAGGATGAGATGTCCTTCATTGGATCTCCATACCTTGACTGCATCAAATGGTATCAGAGCTGGTTTGTGAGCCTGTTGTTGGAGGAAGACCCGGTTATGCACCAGTTGGTTGGAGAGGAAACTGAGTCAACTTGTGGAATTGTTTAGATCACCGAATGTGAGACAAAGAAAGGTTTTAAGATAGACCATCGATCCTAGAGCTTGAGCTTGAGGTAGTTAGTGGGAGGAGACTTGAACAGATCGTCGATTGGTGCAAGCTACAGATTGGACCGGTAGATCACCGAGGAGAGGCATCTGTAAGTTGCAGTTAGATAGTTGAATCCTTGAGCAGTTGCAAGTACCTACAGACAAATCGGTGAACCGGATCAAGTGATGGGACTCACTTTTTAATTAACCCCGAGAGTCTGATACAGGAGCACTGATGTAGTTCTTACCAGTTGAGTAGTTAGCAGTGGAATTTCTTGGAGATCATGGCATTCCTTCATGTTTCAGAGTTTAGTGTTGTGGATTTGAATTTATTCCCTTGAGTTTGTGGTCTTTGTCATGTTTGAGTTTCATGGCATTTGGATTTGATCCCAGTGAGATATCATATCTGGTATTGGTCCAGTTTATATGTTCTTACCGATTAGTCTTGCAGAGTGTTGAGCAAAGCTGGATCAGGTTGAGGTTGATTTCCATGACTTGTGGATCATTGAGTTATGTTTCTTGTGTCTTTTCCGATGATCTCGGAAGACCTCGTGATGTTTTGTGCATTGGAAGTCGTTCTTAATGATTTGAGCCGACTTTTTATTGTTTACGCGTTTCATGAACCGGTTGGTCTTTGGGCTGACTTGATCAAGTTGTTATTATTTGCGGATGGTATAAATAGAAGTTTTCAAATCATTTGAAAAGATAGAAGTTAGAAGACAAAGTTTATAGATTGAGCAAAGATGTAGAACCGACGAGCTTCTAGTCCGGTGGACTGAAGTCGGAAGGGCTGAGGCCTGGATTAAGGTTGAAACAACATACTGTTTTCGAAGGCTGACTTGATGTGTAGATGATCTGTGGATCTTATATTTGTGTTCTAAGCATTGTTTGTATCCTGGACTGTGATTGAGCATGTGGCATATGTAATTCTTCAAACTGATAAGAATTGTTCATATTGTTTACTGATTATGTATTCTGTGATGTTACCAGCCATTCTTTCTGCTTTATGTGGTGTTGTGTTACCGGTATATCTTGCATGGTGTTTATGTTAGGCTATAAGGATGGGATGTCCTTTATTGGATCTCCCTACCTTGACTGCATCAAATGGTATCAAGGTTGGTTTGTGAATCTGTTGTTGGAGGAAGACCCCGTTATGCACCGATTGGTTGGAGAGGAATTTGAGGTAACTTGTGGACTTGTCTAGATCACCGAACATGAGGAAGAGAAGGTTTGTAGGTAGATCACTGATCCTAGAGCTTGCGCTTGAGGCAGTTAGTGGGTGGAGACTTGAATAGATTGTCGATTGAGGCAGGCTACAGATTGGATTGGTAGATCATTGAGGAGAGGCAATTGGAAGTTGTAGTCAGATCATTGAATACCTAAGGAAGTTGCAAGTACCTACTGATAGATAGTCAAACTAAATCAAGTGATGAGACTCACTTTTCAATTAACCATGAGAGTCTGATGCAGGAGCACCCATGTAGTTCTTACTGGTTGAGCAGTTAGCAGTGGAATTGCCTGGACATCATGGTATTACTTCATGTTTGAGAGTTTAGCATTGTGGTTTTGGATTTATTCCCTTCAGTTTGTGGTCTTTGTCATGTTTAAATTTTATGGCATTTGGATTTGATCCTAGTGAGATATCGATTTTGAGATATCGATTTCGGTAGTGGCTCAGTTCATATGTTCTTGCCAGTGTTTTGCAGAGTGTTGAGCGAAGTTGGATCGGGTTGCATTTGATTTCCGTGACTTGTGGATCATTGAGTTATGTTTCTTGTGTATTTTTTGATGTTCCCAGAAGACCACGTGATGTTTTGTGAATTGGAAGTTGTTCTTAATGATTTGAGCTGACTTATTATTGTTTACATGTTTCATGAACCAGTTGGTCTTTGGGCCGACTTGATCAAGTTGTTATTATTTGCAAATGATATAAATAGAAGTTTGTGAATCATTTGAGAAGATATAAGATAGAAGATAGAGTTTATAGATCGAGCAAAGATGTAGAACTGACAAGAGTCTGGTCGGTTGGATTGAAGCCGAAAGGGCTGAAGTCCAGATTAAGGTTGAATCAACAAACTATTTCCGAAGGCCGACTTGATGTGTAGATGATCTGTAGATCTTATGTTTTTGTTTTAAGCATTGTTTGTATCCTGGACTATGATCCAACATGTGGCATATGTAATTCTTCAAGTTGTTATAAGAATGGTTCATATTGTTTACCAGTTATTTATTATGTGATGTTACTGGTTGTTCTTTCTACTTTATTTGGTGTTGTGTTACCATTTACCGATATATCTTGCAAGGTGTTTGTATTATGCTGCAAGGATGGGATGCCCTTCATTGGATCTCCCTACCTTGACTGCATCAAATGGTGTAGTGTCGTAAATTATACACCCTTTCTAGGGTGGTACAATTTCACACTTAGGTTAGCACCCACCTTAGTCTGTATTGCATATTGCATTTCTAATTTTCCTTTAAGCATTTAATTAATTATTTTAATTAAATATAAAGTCATGTTTCATCACTTTACATGTTATAAAGTTGGGCCTTTACCCTAAGTGTGCCCCTTTTCATTTTATTCCTCCAATAAATCATTTAATCATAAACCCTAATTATGTCCTATTTCAACCTTTAAGGCCTGATTTTGCATATCAAAACACCTCAAAATTAGTTGTACCATTGGGATTCACTCTAATATCATCATCTAATAGTCCTGAAATTTTGGTGAAAAGTTGGTTGGACCGTGGTGGGAGTGCACATGGTCCTCAACTTTTTTCTCGAAATTTTGAGAGCATAATTCTATGATATTATAATGATTGACCCCAAAAGATTGGTAGGAAATTAAATTCCTAGGTTGGCCTATAGATGGAATGAAGTTGAAATTAAGATCTAGGGTTTCATACATAAGAGCTCTCTTTCTTCATCTGAAGGGATCAGATGTAATCAAATATAGGAAAAGATTGTTGGAGCGAGAACAAGGAGCCTTCTATGTAGTGAAAGAGAAGCCAATGTGGAGTCTTCAACAACATTTCATCAAGCATTCATCATCAATTAGGAGCCTTGAAGACATTGAAGAGTAATAGGAGATCTAGTGGCAATATCTCTCCCTTGGGGATTGGTATGATTTCATGTTATTTTCATGTCTTTGTATGATCTTCTATACATAAATTTGCATATTTAAATTCATGCTTTAGATCATTTGATATATTTGGTTTAAAGCATTGACATTAATATTCACGTTTACATTTAGGGTTTACTCTCATGCATAGGGTAGCTCTAGTTTCTTTCATTTTAGGATCTTGCATACACACAAGGTTCTATCACACACATTTCCAGTACATTATTAGCTATTTATGGAGGTGGAAATCACCAACACAGGGGCTTGAGTGAGGCAAAACCCTATATAGCCACCCAAACCTTCCCTTTTCAGTTGTAGGTGCAAGAACAGGAACAGGTACTCGAGGGTGGTTTCAGATAAGGAAAAGTCATAGGAACCACCCAGAAGTCTCAAACTTGCAAAAAATTATCAAGGAGAGGGGTATGGTGCCCTAGTCCTACCCAAGGCATGGCACCCTGGTCCCCCTCAAAATCAGTGAATTTTGGCAAGTTGAAGGTTCAGGATCTCCTGTTTGCAATCTTTCAGTTACAGCCTCTTGTCTGCAGAAACAGGACAGTGGTGTGGAACCCTAGTCCTAGTCAGTTTGGATTAGTTTGCAACATTAGGTACACATCCAAAATCCTCCCCCTTCCATGCTTTTAGTATCTCATTTCAGATCTGCAAGTTTGTGTAATTTCAAGTTCATTTATGCTTCATTCTTCATCTCCTAGTCTAGTTGATCAATCAAACCCTAGTTTTTTCTCATCATTTGCAACAAGAGGAATAGAAACCCTAAGCGGTAATCCTTTTCTCTCTCTTTCTCATGAGAAGTATCCAAAGTTATCTATCTTCCTAGGCTCTTTCGTATTCCCAATGTATTGTCAAAAGTGGGATAGGACCTAGTCACCTGATCTCACTTTCCCGCCTCCACATTTTGGTGAATCTGACGTGAATCCAATCTTTTTTAATTCTGATTTATGTTCTCAGATCTGAGTTTTTTTTCTATTTCAAATCCAAATTTACATTTACAAGTTTCAATTCCTTGCAAATTTCAAAATTTAAAGGTTAATTTTGCAAAAAACCCTAATTTTTCAATTCAAAATTGAACTTGTGGATAGCTTAATTTGGATCATTAATTTCAGATCTGATTTTGGGACACATTTCAGTCATAAATTTAATTTTCTAAATCAACATTTAGAGTGATTTAATTGGTTAAAATTGAACATTTTCTTCTATTTAGCACATGTTATCATTTGAAAGACGAAAGTTGTTGTCATGATGCATTCATTTTATAAACGTGATAATGGGTTAGCTTCCCTTGCTTTAATTTTTCCATCTCTTAAATAATCTCCTCCTACCTATGAAAACATTTTAGTGCCTAAAATATTTTTTACCAACCCCTTCAAAACTCTCATATGTTCTAAGTATGAAGATTTGAGGATTGATCTTCACAATTCTCCTAAATTGTGCACTTCCCATCTAGCTATCTTAGAGGAAGAGGATGATATCATAAATACTTTTCTTAGTGTTACTTTACCCTCTTTACATGATTCCTCTCTAAATGAAAAGGTATTCATGTACATTGACTTATCTTCTCCTAAATTTGGTCTTACCAATATAGGCATGTTAGTGCAACAAGAGGTTATGAGCACTTCTTTCAAAGATCTCCTTCCTAACTCTTTGAAAAAAGATGTTCAT
Organism: Cryptomeria japonica; assembly: GCF_030272615.1. NCBI lineage: Eukaryota > Viridiplantae > Streptophyta > Pinopsida > Cupressales > Cupressaceae > Cryptomeria > Cryptomeria japonica. Next base: position 557,515,209 of record NC_081408.1, on the reverse strand, counting down.
CTCCCTCCTAAAGAATACTCCTCTCATGAGGATCATTTTATGAAATAAGATGGTAGTGTCCCTACTTTTCCTAGTGATGGCATTTCCTCTTTTGACTTCAACAAACTTCCCACTAGAGATGCTGCATTAATGAGAAATGCTTCTCCTTGCCCCGAAGCTTGTCTTACCCATAAAGATGCCTTAGAAAAAGAAGAAGAAATCATAATAAATTTCCTCAATTCTCTCTACCCTAAACATCCTATTGAACATATTTTGAGGCAAGAGGATGATTTAAACACATGTAGTGATGCTCTCCCTCTTAAGGATAAATAGTTAATAAACATTGTTATCCCTTCTCCCAAAATTGGCAATAAGGACATCTTTGTGCAAGATATTTCTAATATTTTTCAATGATCTCACTATTTGGGATGAGCCATTAGAAGAAGGTGTTGATTATTCTCTACCCTATGAGAGTAATCTGCTTGATATCATCTCACCTTCCATGAATATCAATCATTCTCCCTCTAAAAATAAAGCATCTCCCTTTCCTCAACTTGGTTCTACTTATAAGGATACCCTAGTTCAAGGTAAGATTGTTGACATCTTTTTCAAATATCTCCCTCTCAAAGGTGAAATTTTAGAAATTAATGTTGATCCTTCTCCTAGATAGTTTATTCCCCATGTAGATCCTTTGATAATAGAGGGTGTTATAACCTTTCCTACTAATACTCTTCTTTCTGCACCCTGCTACAACTTCTACCTCCCACCCAACTATTGTCGGGGTCGGGGCAATATAACCCTCCACCCACCAAAACTAGAACATGGTGGTAGAATCGAGAAGGTTGATGAATAGATGGGCAACCGATATCAAGTAACTTAGTTTCCCTCACCTGCTTCATTATCGAGGCACCCCGTAACCTTCGTTAGATGAGTGCCCCAACATCGCCCTACAATTCTATGGGGTTCAGTTCATCAATGTGTACTTCTAGTCTATCTCCTAAAATTGATCTTATCCATGATAAAATTTTAGTGCAAGAAGAGACTATCAACAATTCCTCCAATAATCTTGTCCATTCTTCTTCTAAAATTCATAAGGACACCTTTGATATTCCTAAACCATCTTCAATCAATTTGATAGATGTGAATGAAACACCTAATAAATCCCTCTTCATAGTTCAAGGTGCTTGTCCTTCTCAAAGTTCTCAACATAAGCCTATCTTAGTGGTTCAAGGTGGTTAAGCTAATGATCATTTTTTCACTCCCAAGAAACCTATTCTTACTATGCAAGGAGGTTATCCTACTAAGAGCCCTTATGAGTATGCTCAAAAAATTATTGGAGAGAGTTATAATACGATTGCTCATACCTACACCACAAGAAACAATAGGCAACCTAATCCTCCCCTAATTATCCCAATTTATCTTCCAGATCCTCAACCTATTCTTCCTAAAGAACCTCATATAACACAAACTCTTAGTAAGGAGTATGATCTCATTGAACAACTTAAAGCTACTCCTGCCAATATTTCTATTTGGGCTTTGGTTCAAACTTCACCTGCTTATCATGGGATGTTACAAGATTCTTTGAAAAACTTAGATGTCCCACCTGCAGTGACACCTAATAACATGACTTCTTTGATTGATCCTATAGGTGAAACCAAAGCTCAAAAAGTATTCACACAAGATGAGTTTGTTGGCATTTGCATGAAGATTGCATTAATGATATATTATGTTGTCATTGATGTCAATTGAATCGGTAATGGTATTTATGATATTGTTGATTTTTTGTTATTATTGATATTGTCTTGTAACTGGTAGGAAGAGATTTGTGGAAGATGTTGTAAACCGGTATGTAAGTTTGTAAGTTAAACCGGTAAAACGGTGTATAAGATTAAACCCTTTCTATGCTATCTAACCGGTAAATCCTACCAGTTGTCTTTGTTAAACCCTACCCGATTAAGTTTGTTGAAATGGTTATAATGGTTTATTATCTGATGTTGAGTGGTAATGGCGCATTTGTTTGTTTGTCTCAAGAATGAGAAAATTGGATTGCATCTAATGCAAAGATCGTGATGAGTTACAAGTCCGATGAAGCGGTGATCATGGAGCGGTTCAAATTTTCTTGAAGAATGTGTACAGATTGTTATGTAAATCTAACGGTCACACTTGAACCGATTTTTTTGTAATCTCTATGAGAGAATTAGGTTTTTGTTGTGCTACCGACATAATTGATTTGTATTTAAGGTCGATGAAGTTGTTTTGTAAAAGATGTTGACAAAAATTGGTTGAGTGTGTGGTTGCCTAACCGGATAATGAATCTGTAGTTTGAGTAAAGGCATATTGAAGCTTAAAAGGATTTGATCAAGCAAACGTAGTGCTATTCAGACAAATCAAGAAAAACCTGTTGTCTTCTAACAATTACAACAGAATTGAAATCCCCTAACTAGGAAAGCTCTAAAAAGCTTGGTTACTTCTTAAATCCTCTAACAAGGTGGTCCATTTTCTTGGATTCTTAAATCCTCTATCGAGGTTACTCCTAACAGAGTATTTTCTTTTTAGAAAGGCATTTGTAAATCCCTTAACCGGGTGATTCCTAACATAATCAGTTCTTAATAGGACTTATTTTAAAATCTTTAACAGGCTTGGCTCCTAATAGGGCAAACTTCAAAAGAGTTCAGATAGCTATCTTGTGAGTCTCATCTCACCGTGGTTTTTACCTATTTGGGTTTTCCACGTATAAACATTTGTGTCATGTGGTGAATATTTTTGTGGCTATGATCTTATTTGTTGATTTCATTAACTACTTAACTATTCTGATAAGGCACGATAACCGGAAGCATTGAGAGATGAACTATGTTGATATATGATTAAGCATTTGGATGTTTACAAGTTGAATGATGATTTACTATTAAGGTGTTGTTACAGTAAACTGGTTGATGTTAAGTATTCTTATGAGTATTGATCTTGATAGTGATATTTTATTGATAAGTTTACTTTGTGTGATTGAGATTGAGTTTGAGAAGTTTGATACAATTTTTTAGTCTATTGATTCACCCCCCCCCCCCTCGTAGTAATCTATCAGATACTTATTCTTTCATCATACCATCAGATTTACCTTCTCATGAAATCCAACATCAATATGATCCTCTTATTATTGTGGTTATTATCCATGATAGTGTTATAAAACGAACCCTTGTGGACAATGGATCTGGCCTTAATGTTTGTGGTGTAGACTTATTGGATAAGATTAAAGTGGATTGTTCTCTAATTGAACCTGCCTCTTACTGTTTGAGGCTTTGATAATGTTGCTAAATAATGTCTAGGTGTCATAACCTTGCTTGTTAGGGTAGGTCTTGTTATACCTATTCATGTTATGCCTCGTAATTTGACATATAACCTTTTATTAGGCAGACCTTGGATTCATAGCATGCAAGTTGTCCCCTCAACTTTGCATAGGCAAGTCAAGTTCATTTATAACAATATGACATACACCTTATTATCTGATACCAAACTTCAAGAATCATTTAAACCTAGATCTTCTTGTTCAACTATTTCCCATTCTTCTCCCAATCCTCCTACTTCTTCAAATACATCTATTTCCTTTAATGATTTTGTTCCTTCTAGTGCTCCTGATTCTTCTACTTAATCAAAATCTCCTCCCAAGGATATTTTTTCCCCCAAAGGAGTGCTCTTAGATGATGATTGGGGATCTCTAGACTTTACCCCTACTTTTATAGGAGAGTATAGAGTATCTTGGAAAGGATCTAAGGAGGAACCCAAAGAGAAACCCACCTTGTCTAAGCAACTAAGTAACCACTTTGTGGTTGCTTCTAATTCAAATAATTCTTCAAATCCTTCCTCTAATTCCTATAGCACTAAGACCTATGAGGCATCACCATCTCTTTTAGATTTGGCATCTCTTTATGGTCCTAGTTTTCACATTTTACCTAAGAGTGGCTATGATGGTAATGGTTGTGGCACAAATGAAAAAGGAATTAAAGTTCCTTTAGAACATAACACACATGAAGCTTCATTTGGACTTGGATATAATCCTTCTAAGCCCACCAAAGTATCTAAAAGACCATCTCTCAATGTGAATGCTATATTTATTAGTGATGATGAACTTAATTAATCACCTTCTACTTCTTTCAATACTCATCCCCCTCATAAGGAAATCTTGGTGATGAACAAATCTCTTTATGAATCTCCTCAAGATATTTCTAATACCCCTTATGAGACTTTATCTTTTACTCATTCTAAAATCCCTTCTTTTAGGAATAAGGCTCTAATGAATTATACTTATCCCTCTCCTAAGATTTTTTGTGTGCAAGAGAAGTATGACTTAGTGGCATATTCTTCTCCTATAAACTTCTCGCTTTCTAATTTTTTTTTAACATTCATCATCTTATACATTGTTTTAATCTCACTTATAGTAGAGAATTTAACATGTCATATTCAAATACCTCATTTAATCTATCATGTCTTTAAATAACATTAATTCCTATTATGTTGATCATCATTATGTGACATTGGTAGCTCAGTTACTAGGGGCTCATTGTCATTCATGATGGTACAATTTCACGTGCAATAATAATTTTAGAAGCAACATAATAGCCTATTTCTTTCTCATCTCTTCTCCCTATATATGGGGGGAAAGAGTGATTTCAAACATCTCTTCTTCTTGAGATTAAAATTTCCCCTTCGTGAAGTAGTGTCTTCTATAAGGATTTCTTATTGATTGTGGAGGTGTATTCATATTTGAATTCCTTCTCTCATATTGGAACAAGCATCCCTAATGGGGATATTAAGTACATATCCTTAATAGGGACCTCCTCCTTGGTCATGGAAATCTTTGATCATTCATCAATTTGTTTTCTTCATTGAGTAGTATATTTTATAATAAACCCTTCTATTTTGTGAACGTGCATGCCCCTAATGAGGATCTCTTGCCTTCTTTAGAAGAGTGTTTCTATAAATAATCTCTCTTTGATGTCATTTGAATCCTCCATTCTTTTCCAATTTATTTTATGGAGTTGCATTTTTGGATTATATCTCTTGCATTTGTTTCTATTTAAATATTTCATCTTGTGTTAGAGAACTCTCAAATCCTCACACTCTTTGTTGTGTTGGAATTGAGGTTTAGTTCTCTTTCTTACCAAATTATTCTCCATTAGTTTTTTATCTTGTATTGAATCTTCTTGTGAGCATTTGTCATCAATATTCTTTCACAATTCGATGTGGTAAACATGATACCTTGTTTGAACACACTAAAATTAGCAAGTCGAAACAGGGGGGCATATAGCTACCCTCGAATTTTCATCACCTTCCTTAGTAAGAATTTAGGTGGTTTTGTGATTTTATCTAACATGTGGTTTTGTAGGGCGTGGTTCCTAACTGTGTACTACATATACCATTGGGGGCTTCGTTCGACAACTTGTGGATGTATCCTTTTTCAAATGATGTTTACTTTTATGTATTTTAGCTTTCATATGCATGTAGTGTCATATGACCTATTAACTGGGGGCTAAATGTAGTGTCGTAAATTGTACACCCTTGCTAGGGTGGTACAATTTCACACTTAGGTTAGTATCCGCCTTAGTGTGTCTTGCATCTTACATTTCTAATTTCCCTTTAAGCATTTAATTAATTAATTTAGTTAAATCTAAAGTCACGTTTCATCACTTTACATGTTATAAAGTTGGGCCCTTTACCCTAAGTGTGCCTATTTTCATTTTATTCCTTCAATAAATCATTTTAATCATAAACCCTATTTATGTCCTATTTCGACCTTTAAGGCCCAATTTCGCATATCAAAACACCTCGAAATCAGATTTAACTTTGGGATTCGCTCTAATATCATCATATCTAACAACCCTGAAAATTTGGTGAAAAATTGGTCGGACCGTGGCGGGAGTGCACATGGTCCTCGACTTTTTTCCCAAAATTTTGGGAGCATAATTCTATGATATTATAATGCTTAAACCCAAAATAATGGTGGTAAATTCAATTCCTAGGTCAGCCTAAAGATTGAATCAAGGTGAAATTAAGATCTAGGGTTTCATACATAAGAGCTCTCTTTCTTCATTTGAAGGGATCATATGGAATCAAATATAGGAAAATTTTGCTGGAACGAGCACAAGGAGCCTTCTGTGTAGTGAAAGAGAAGCCTATGTGGAGTCTTCAACAAAATTAAACAATGTTTAATCAAGCATTCATCATCAATTAGGAGCCTTGAAGACATTGAAGAGTAATAGGAGATCTAGTGTCAATATCTCTCCCTTGGGGATTGGTATGATTTCATGTTATTTTCATGTCTTTGTATGAGCATCTTTACATCAATTTGCATATTTACATTCATGATTTATGTCATTTAGTATATTTGGTTTGAAGTATTTTCATTTACATTTAAGGTTTATTCTCATGCGCAGGGTAGCTCTAGTTTCTTTCATTTTAGGATCTTGCATACACACAAGGTTCTAGCACACACATTTTCAGTACATTATCGGCTATTTGTGGAGGTGGAAATCACCAAAATAGGGGTTTGACTAAGGAAAAACCCTATATAGCCACCCAAAGCTTCCCTTTTCAGTTGTAGGTGCATGAACAGGTACCTAGAGGCAGTTTCAAATCAGGAAAAGACACAAGAACCACCCAAAAGTCTCAAATTTTTAGAAAATTGTCAAAGATAGGGGCATGGTGCCCTGGTCATGCCCAGGATAGGAGCGTGTCACCTTGGTCCCCCTCAAAATCAGTGAATTTTGGTAGGTTGAAGGTTTAGGATCTTTAGTTTGTAGTCTTTCAGTTATAGCCTCCTATTTATAGAAACAGGACAATAGTGTGACACCTTGGTCCTAGTCAATTTATCTCAGTTTGTAGCATCAAGTACACATCCAAAATCCTCTCCCTTTCATGCTTTCAGTATCTCAGTTTTATATTTGCAAGTTTGTGTAATTTAAAATTCATTTATGCTTCATTCATCATCTCCTAGTCTAGTTGATCAACCAAACCCTAGTTTTTCTTATCATTTGCAACAAGAGGAATATAAACCCTTAGAGGTAATCCTTGGCTCTCTCTTTCTCACAAGAAGTAGCTAAATTGATCTATCTCCCTAGGCTCTTTTGTATTCCCAATGTGTTGGCATGAAAAGTGGGATTAGGACTTGGTCACCCAATCTCGCTTTCCCACCTCCACAAATGGTATCAAAGTTGGTTTGTGAACCTGCTATTGGAGAAAGAACCAGCTATGCACCGGTTGGTTGGAGAGGAAGTTGAGGCAACTTGTTGAATTGTTCAGTTTGTCAAACATAAGGAAGAGTAACATTTGTAAGTAGACCGCTGATCCTAGAGCTTGAGCTTGAGACAGTTTGTGGGTGGAGACTTGAACAGATTGTCGATTGAGGTAGGCTACGGATTGGACAGGTAGATCGTCGAGGAGAGGCAACATGAAGCTCTAGTCAGATCGCTGAATCCCTGAGGTAGTTTCAAGTACCTACTGATAGATTTTTGAACCAGATAAAGTGATGGGAATCACTTTTCAATTAACCCCAAGAGTTTGATGCAGGAGCACCAATGTAGTTCTTACCGATTGAGCAGTTAGCAGTGGAATTTATTGGAGATCATTGCATTCCTTCATGTTTGAGAGTTTAGCATTGTGGATTTGGATTTATTCCCTTGAGTTCGTAGTCTTTGTCATGTTTGAGTTTCATGGCATTTGGATTTGATCCCGGTGAGAAATCGATTCCGGTATTGGCCCAGTTGATATGTTCTTACCGGTTAGTCTTGCAGAGTGTTGATTGAAGTTGGATCAGGTTGCGGTTGATTTTCATCACTTGCAGATCATTGAGTTATGTTTCTTGTGTCTTTTCCGATGTTCTCGAAATACTGCGTGATGTTTTGTACATTGGAAGTTGTTCTTAATGATTTGAGCCAATTTGTTATTGTTTACACGTTTCATGAACTAGTTGGTATTTGGTCCGACATGATCAAGTTGTTATTATTTGTGGATGGTATAAATAGAAGTTTGTGAATCATTTGAGAAGATAGAAGACAATAGACAGAGTTTAGAGATCGAGCGAAGATGTAGAACCGGCGAGATTTTGGTCTAGTGGACTGAAATCGAAAGGGCTCAGGTCTGGATTAGGGTTGAACCGACAAACTATTTCCGGAGGCCAACTTGATATGTAGATGATATGTCGATCTTATATTTGTGTTGTAAGCATTGTTTATATCCTAGACTACAATCGAGCATGTGGCATATGTAATTCTTCAAACTGTTATAAGAATTGTTCATATTGTTTATCGGTTATGTATTTTGTGATGTTACCAATTGTTCTTTTTGCTTTATCTAGTGTTGTGTTACCAGTTACCAGTATATCTTGCATGGTGTTTGTGTTAGGCTGCAAGGATGGGATGTCCTTCATTGGATCTCCCTACCGTGACTGCATCAAATCGTATCAGAGCTAGTTTGTGAGCCTATTGTTGGAGGAAGACACAGTTTGTTGGAGAGGAAGTAGAGGCAACTTGTGGACTTGTTCAGATCTCCTAACGTGAGGCAAAGAAAGTGTAAAGAGGAAAATCAAATCCCAGGTGTTCCCCCACTCCAAGGAGAGAGAAAGGAGGTCACTACGGTTGACGGTTTTCACTTAGGAGAGACTTTACATTCAAAAGAGGGGTTGAAACTCACAAGATCCAATCCCACACAATGCAAGATTGAATTCTAAATGAGTTTCAAGGGTTGAGACGACAAGGATACCCTCTTTTGTAAAGAATGTAGATAGGAGGATTGAACTAGGAGTGCATGTAAAGTAAGAAAGATTCACTTATAGACAGAGATAGGGACACGGGATGAAGCTACGGACCTGAAATTAGTAGTAAAATGTCGAGACGATGTTGTCCTGCAAATTTGAGCGAAAGTTGACGGGACGATGGCGCTCGGAGTGCACACGGTCCTCCGAAAAATCTGTGAAACGAAGGGGGATCTGTTCGTCTCTGCATAAGGATTCCAAATCTTCAATTACAGCCGCGTACCTGCAACCTACACATAGAAAAGAGAGGACAATTGGGGGGTTAGGGATTAGGGGTTTGCCTTCAGGTCAAACCCCGGTTTTGGAATTAACCAAGAAATGAGAATGTTGTAAATGTAAATGTTTGTAATGTAAACAAGTACTGATACCTTGTTGTAAGAATGTTTGTATTCTTACATGCGAAGGTGTAATGATGTTGTATGTTGTATGTTGTAGGTTGTAGGTGATCTCCTCTTCAATGGTTGAATCCTTGTCTTGAATGCAACACCTAGCCTTGAATGGAGACTTAGAATGCTCAATTGCTTGAAGGAATGCTTGAATGCTTGAATGTTTGAATATCGCTTCCGCCTCTTGCTACTACCACCTTTTTTCTGGGAGGGGAAATGTAGTTTATATACTTGTCAATTAGGGTTAGGAGACTGATTTTTCTGACCTTAGGCCGACCTAGGAGCATTATTTTCCAAATTGCAAACTTGAAGACCCGATGCCCAACAAGAGACCGAGCCCAAAATAGGGCCAGGGACCAGGGCGTTGGACGCCATGGCCCTGAGGGACAAGGGCGCTAGGCACCATGGTCCTGAAGGACTAGGGCACTGGGCGCCATGGTCCCACCTCCCGAGACAGCAATGTGCAAGGAGGATCAGGCCAAGGTGCAAAAAGATGTAGTTTTTGGTGTCGTAAACAGGTTTCGGGGTCTCCATTTAATTTCAACGTTGCGCCGCCATCGTGAAGACCCAAATGCAATCGAAATTGAAAGGTGTTGCAATTTTAGGACGCTACAGAAAGGTTTGTAGGTAGACCGCCGATCCTAGAGCTTGAGCTTGAGGCAGTTAGTGGGTGGAGAATTGAATAGATCGTCGATTGAGGCAGGTTGCAAATTGGACTGGTAGATCACTGAGGAGAGGCAATCAAAAGCTATAGTCAGATCACCAAATCCCTGAGGCAGTTGCAAGTACCTATTGACAAATTGACGAATCAGATCAAGTGATGAGACTCACTTTAAATTAACCCTAAGAGTTTGATATAGGAGCATTGATGTAGTTCTTACCGGTTGAGTTGTTAGCAGTCTTGAAGATCGTGGAATTTCTTCATGTTTGAGAGTTTAGCATTGTGGATTTGGATTTATTCCCTTGAGTTCATGGTCTTTGTTGTGTTCGAGTTTCATGGCATTTGGATTTGATCCTGGTGAGATATCGATTCCGGTATTGGCCCGATTGATATTTTCTTACTGGTTAGTCTTGTAGAGTGTTGAGCGAAGTTAGACTGGGTTGCGGATGATTTTCGTGACTTGCGGATTGTTGAGTTATGTTTCTTGTGTCTTTTCCAATGTTCTCAGAAGACCGTGTGATGTTTTTTGCATTGTAAGTTGTTCTTAATGATCTGAGCCGACTTGTTATTGTTTACATGTTTCATGAACCGATTGGTCTTTGGGCCAACTTGATCAAGTTGTTATTATTTTCGGACGATATAAATAGAAGTTTGTGAATTATTTGAGAAGATAGAAGATATAAGACAAAGTTTAGAGATCGAGCGAAGATGTAGAACTGACGAGATTTTGGTCTGGTAGACTGAAGCCAGAAGGGCTGAGGTCTGGATTAGGGTTGAACCAACAAACTGTTTGCGGGGGCCGACTTGATGTGTAGATGATCTATGGATCTTATATTTGTGTTGTAGGCATTGTTTGTATCCTGGACTGAGATCCAGCACGTGGCATATATAATTCTTCAAACTGTTATAATAATTGTTCATATTGTTTATCAGTTATGTATTATATGATGTTACCGGTTGTTCTTTCTTCTTTATCTGGTGTTGCTTACTGGTTATTGATATATCTTTCATGGTGTTTGTGTTAGGCTGCAAGGATGGGATATCCTTCATTGGATCTCCCTACCTTGACTGCATCAAGAAGAGGTTATCATTGAAATGTATTTCCTATGAAAAGAATGCTATACTTTTGGCACCTATGTTTCTATGGAGGAGCTAAAGAAGGCTCTTTTTGGATTGGGTCATGATAAGGCCCCTAACCCTAATGGTTTGCTAGCTAGATTCTATCCTCTGGTGTGGGATATAGTGAAGCATGACTTATTAGAGCTTGTGGAAGAATCCAGATTAAATTCCTATATGTGTAGAGATTTCAATAATACTTCCATTGCCTTGATCCCGAAAAAAGAGATTTCTACCTTTGATGACTTTCGGCCTATATCCTTGTATAATGTTTCTTATAAATTTATCACGAAGGTGATTGATAATAGATTGAAATCTTTATTGTCGTTTGTTGTTTTAGAAGAGTGGAGTGGGTTTGTTCCTGGAAGGTATTGTGATTGCGCATGAGGCTATCCATACCATCAAGACAGCTAAAACAAACTGAATGATGGTGAAGTTGGATATTAGGAAGGCCTATGACTATATGGACTAGGACTTTCTTCTACAAGTCTTGAGTAAGTTTGGGTTTGATGAGAAATGGATTACTTGGATTAAAAGTTGAATATCAACTACTAGGTTTTTCAGTACTAGTAAATGGGTCCCCGCAAGGTTTCTTTAACTCCTCAAGAGGTTTTCGACAGGGGGACCCCTCGTTTCCTGTTCTGTTTATAGTCATGGCAGAAAATTTGGGCAAGTTGATTAATAAGCACATGATGGAAGGTAGGTGGAAGGGGTTTTGTATTGCAGAAGGCACGAAGGCAGTCACTTATCAACAATTTGTTGATGATACCTTATTAATGGATGAGGCTAACCTTAGGGAAGCAAGGTGTATGAGGGAAACCATGGATAGGTATTGTGCTTTGTTCGGGAAAATGGTCAATTGGCACAAATCAAAAGCCTTTTTCTTTTATACAGATCTGAACAAACAAAGAGATATTTGTAATTTCCTATGAATTAGATCGGGTCAGCTTCTAGGCAAATTCTTGGTTGTGCCTCTCTTTGTTGGGAAAAATCGAGTTGATTTGTAGAATAAGTTGGTTGATTCATGCTATGGGAAGCTAGAGGGCTGGAAAAGAAGATGGCTCTCTTCAACTGACAGATTAATTATTCTCAAATGTGTTCTCTCCTATGTCGATCTATTCGATGATGTGCATGAAGCTTCCTGCTAAGATTATCAAGATGATTGAACAAAAGATGAGAAAGTTTTTCTGGAATTGGGGGCAAGAGCAGGATAAAATTCCTCTACTCGCCTGGGATAAGGTTTGTTAACCCAAGTACTCTGGTGGAGCAGGATTGAGGAAATGGCACATTATCATTGAGGCTATGGGGGAAAATTTAGTGTGGAGCATTTACAGAAAGCCAAATAAAAAATGGGCGAAGATCCTTCAGCACAAGTATTTAGATTCTCTAAAAGAAAATAGAATTCTTACAACTCTAGTTGATCCTCCCAGGGGCTCTTCCATCTGTAATTTCTTACTTGATTGCAAGCATGTCATTTTGGATCATATCTAATGGAAACTCGGTGATGGTATGAGTTCTGACCTATGGCAAGATTCACTAGAAGGGTGCTCGTCTCTCAGTGAAGGTAATGATAGAGAAGATCTCAAACGGATCACTGAGGCTAGATGGGGGGAAGAAAGTAAAAGACTATATCATAAAGGAAGTAGTGGATGGTGAAATCAGATGGAAGTGGAAAGATGGGAATGAAATTGGCCTTTCATGGGATGATAATTTTACTTTGAAGGAAATTTTGAATAGTCAACAATTCGTGCTATTTGGTGCAAGGGATGAGTTGATTTGGTGTGGGCGATAAAAAGGGGAATATGATGTTAGGATTGGCTACAAATTATTGGAAGGGGTGATAGATGATAAAGAAGGGGTTGGTTGATTATGTTGGAATAGATTTTGTCTCCCAAAAGTGAGGATTTTTGAATGGTCAGCCTCTAGAAATTGGATTTTGGCAGAAGAAAGGTTGATGTGGTATGGGTTTCATGGCCCGTTCGAATGGGTATTATACAAGGAACAAGAAGAGACGATGGACCACTTGCTACTGCATTGTAAGTATGTGAAATATTGTTGGGACTTTGTACTGGGTAAGCTAAACCTCTCTTGTGCCTTTCCTTAGACTATCAAATAAATGTTTCAGGGTTGGACAATTCCAATCCGTCAATCGGCCTTTGACTCTATTTGGAAAATTTGCCCTTCGATGGTGATATGGGAGTTATGGAAGTAGCAGAACAAAAGGATTTTTTTGGGCAAGGAAGAAACTAAAGCTAGACTATGTATGAGGATCTTGAATTCTATCTCAGAGCTAGTTAATGCAGCTATGGCAAGCCAAAACCCGAAGTATCAAAGATTTAGTTTTTCTGATAGTTTGTTGCAAAGATGTTAGCCCTATTTGAAAATTTTGCCTGCCAATGGGCAAGCTAGGGTTGATCCTAGAACAGGGAGAGAAGGTGTGCAGTGGGCCAAACCAGAGCCAGGTTGGCTGAAGGTATATTTTGATGGTGCCTCAAAAGGGAATCCTGGTCCCTCCGGGGATGGATGTGTTTCAAGGGACTAAGAAGGTAAGATTCTTGCTATTGATTCAAAGTATATAGGGGTAGGGACTAATAATAAAGCGAAAGTGAAAGCAGCCATGCTAGCAGTGGATTTGGCGAAAAGGTTGAAGATTGATCAATTGCATATGGAAGGTGATTCCCAGATAGTGATCAATGCAATTGCCAATGGGGTTGTAGGGGTATGGAAACTGGATAAAATGGTGCAAATAATATTTTAAAAAATCAGAGATTCAAAAATTTCAAATTTTCCCTCATGTACCAAGAAGGAAATTGGTGCAAGGGCACCTTCAAACAAAACCACCACTCATGGTATGCCATGAGTATAAGGATGTAACTAGATGTTTAGATGTGTCAAGGTCCTATGGACCATTTTTTTTAATTTTTGTTTTGTAATAAGGCCCACTATGTAAGGCCATAGACATGTTTGGCACTTATAAGCCTACAAGGTCAAATCTAGTCAATAGGGTCAAGAATGAATAGGAATAGGATTTTTGAGTCTTTTGAGTCACTTTGGATCGTGTGGAACCCAAATTGGTTGGGTTGATATGTGGATGATCAAAATTGTCAAGTTGACAAGAATGTTGCATGGCAACATTCTTGACAACATAATGTAACCTTTGTCTTTCGGCCAACCACTCTTCCCAACGGTCAAAAACTTTCAAATATCAGCTGGGGGAGTTAGTTGAAACTTATATAAGGCCCACAAGGCCGAAGACATGGCAGTTAGAGAAAGCTTGGAGATTGAAGTTGAATGAAAACACATATTTTCCTGCAATTTCACATTCTTTGTGCAATTCTTGTGGTGTTATTAGATTGGGGATGCATTAATCTGGGCATAGAAACATATTAGGATGTGTTAGAGTCACTTTGGCTTTGATTTCATTCATTTTGGTGGAGTTTGTGACATTCTAGAGACAGATCTTTGCTACTAGGTCTGAAACCCTCCCCTTACCTAGGGTTTTATGTTCAAATACCTCTAACTTGACTCTCCCTTGTGGAAAACTTTCGGCCTTGGGGGGAAGACAAGTTTGGAGGATGTATTTTAAAATTATAAAAGCCTTGTGCAAGAGAGTGTGGGTAGGTGTGATAAAACATTGACCCTAGTCGGGCATCCTCATGTGACCAACTTGTGTTAAGGAGCAAATTGATGCATACCATGCAGATTTGGGATGGATCAGCCAAACCAATGCTTGAATTGGTATTTTTATAGTAAGACAACACTTCCAAAACCATAACTTGACTTGGGTAAGTCATCAGTGGTGTACTTCCTTTGCAAACCTGTCCAATTAGGCATATCGACCTAATAGGACTGATTTGGGGTTCAGACATTTGCCTTGAGGGATGGAATCTAAAATTCTAGAGTCTTGAAGAACTTCCAAAAGGGTATTTCAAACCTCCATGTGTTTGGGAAGTCCTTTGTGAGTTTGGAGAATTAAGGTCCAAAAACCAATTAGGTCGACCTAATGCAATTAAGCCTCCCTCACTAGCACATATCGGACAATCATGGTTATAAGGCTTGTGGGTTGTTAAAACCTGTTGAATTGGTGTATTTGTGTGTTGAAGAAACCCTCTGATCCATCCCTCAAGTTGGTGATTTCATTTCATGTGTTTGGTGATACCTGGCCTTGTAGGTGTTGGGTTTAAGGGGTTGATAGATGGATCTTGTTACACAAATTTGGTGTGATGCCTTTTCTTGCATTAAGAAACCTCAAATCTTGTCTTGAGGGATAATTGGAGCCTAGTGTGTGGGCCTAGGCCTAATAACACCAAGTTTCCCTGTTGACTCTACATCAAAAATGTGATGGCAGATTCATTATCCAAACTGGCGGCTGATAGGATTGAGTGAAGAGCTAGCGACGAGCTGGAACTGTACATATATGCATTTATTTGCCTTTTTATATGTTGGATATTGTGAAAATTGGAAGGCAGGTGGGATGATAGGTGGCGATCGGTAGTGGAAGTCATTTATGGATCGTTTGATGTTTGTATTCCAGCCTTTATTACCATCTTTTTTATTTTGTGGGAAATGGAAACACAACTATCGATAAATTATCGAGAGGGTATGTTTTGTTTGTTGATGGTGAAGGTGATCATAACGGTTTGCACATGAAGGCGAATTTCAGTTTGGAGGTGTCGAAGCAACAGATGTTGTTGTAGGGGAAAATCACGCTCGAAAGGATGAAGATTGTTTTTACCATAGATGACCCCTTTTTTCTTCTGCAAATCCGCTCGGTACTTGGCTACGACTACATCATAGCGAGCTAGAAGTATTGCATGAACACAGACATAGCATCCATGTTTTATGCATGGGGATTGGAATGCGCTAGTGTTCAGGAGGTGAAGCGAGTGATGGAGAGGCGTGTGAAGCCAGAATTGAGGTAGAGATTGGACATGCTCCTTGAATATGCAGAGTCGGGGTGAGGTTTTGTAACGGTATTGGGAGCTTGGGTGGCGGCCCCGGGGTACCCTCCGCATGTTCATCCATTCATATTGTGGCATGTCATGGAGGATAAAATTGCACAAAGATATGAAGCTATTGAAGGTTGGAGAGCGGCCTGAGACTATGTGAACGACTGGGAATTGGTACTCGCATCTGTGTTTCCGCAGAAGTTAATGGATTTGACCAAACTCAAATTCAAGTTTGCAGACTATTGGAGAGGGAAAAAGAAGCATGGGAGTCGAAGCAGTCATGCTCGGAGGCTACGGCAAGGTGTGGCAAGTGGGGGAGCTGAAGCGGTCAAGATAGAAGACAATGGTGCGACGGGTGGGCAAGGTGTTAATAGAAGACAACGGTGAGGTGAGGTGAGGCAAGCATGTCAAGGGCAAGGTAATGTGTAAAGATTATTATGTGGGAGCCTGTTTTGTAATTTTCATAATCATGTCGATACTATGGAGGTTGCATACTATTCTTTTGGATTGCGTACATGTAGATGTTGAGGGTCGTATTCAGTATGGCCTCAGGGTATTTTGAAGGTAGGGAGGGGAGGGTATTTTCTATTTTTGCACTCATGGTAGTATATTTTGTATTCTGATGGACTGGGAGATAGTAGGTGGAGGGCAGGAGTTGCTCATTTTAAATAATTTTTTTTTATTTTTTATTTTTGGATGAAAATAATGTAATTGTAAATGTATTATTATTAATAAAATATATAACATTTTATCAACCAAAAAAAATTCTTCTAAATGATATTATGAGTTAGAGATATATATTGTGTAGGAACTGAAGAAACTTATGATGATAATAAAAAACTATTTTAAAATTTAAATTTTTATCTATCTACCAACTCATTTTTATTAAGACATTTTAAATTGGATATATAAGATACATTCCCAACACTAGAAGAAATAGATGTCGATAACCTATACCTAGGTTTTAAGTTTACTCTTAATAGCAAAAGAAACCACCCAACTCAATAGTCTCACTTTGGTGTGTCTGATAGGAGATACTAACTATATAACTTGAAGGAAATCTAGACAAAAGTCTAAAGGACGTGACTAAACTAGCTCCAAAACCGCATGTTAAAACTAGTGTTATTGATTTTTCGAAAATTTTCGAAAAATCAAAGTCACGGCTAATTTTGGTGATCATGATCAACAATCTATAATTTTTGCAAAAATCAATAACACAAAGGTTACTGATCCGTACTATGCGGTTTTGGAGCCAGTTTAGCTGCGACCAAATGTGAATACATCTATAAATTCCAAAAAGCTATTTAAAGGTTGGATATTTATTAAAAAGAATTGAATGGTTTGAAGATCTTTATTTCCCTATTTAAATTGATGTGGTTTATATATTGAAGATCAAATGTGAAATACAATAAAAATTTTAAAAAACATTATATAAGTAAATAATAATAACACTTCTATATAATTAACATTGATTAAATTTAATGGTCTCATGATCATATTTCTATATTTTTATTATAAATAAAATAAAAAAATTTAAAAATTATATTACATGAAATAGGAAAATTGTGATAATATATTTAAGATTTAAAATTTATATACAAATAAAATAATTATATACAAAATAACAATTAATTTTTATTTTTTTTATAAAAATACAATTAATTGTTTATTTTTTTTATAAAAATACAATTAATTGTTTATTTTAATTATATCATGTGAAAGGAGAGTCTTGAAATACATTTAAAGTTAGGTTTTTCATTTTTTATGAAATACCTATTGTCTTCGGAGTTGCACTAGTTGCTCCATTGTACGAATAGACTAACTTCCTATTCGTTCGGAGTGAGGTTCGAACTCGTGACTCAGGGCAACATCGGTTTGAGAAGTATCACGAGCATTCCAAGGATCGAACTCGTGACCCAGGTCAATGTCACGTGCAAATCAAAGTGCCAAAAAATGCAAAACATTAATGATATGGAAATAAAATATTTAATTTAACCTAATCTAAAAAATATGAGGAAACATAAAATGTCTATCCAAATAAGTTTAAAAAAAAAAAAAAAAAAAACACAACTCTTTTGATAAATTTTAGATAGCTACAAAATTGTTGAGATTATTGTCGAGTTTTGATATCAAATTTGATTTAAGATTGATCATATAACATTGCGTTATCCTTTGTTAAGACTTTATTCACAATGTGTAAAAATATGAATATGTAAATATGGCGGTTGCTTTTTGCTAGACAAATACCTTATCCGAAAAATAAGGTGGGTAAGGCATTTATCTAACAAAAAACAAAATATTGATATGGTGTTTTTTTTTGTTAGATAAATACCTTACTTATTTGTCTAACAAAAAACAAATACCATATCAAAATTCTTCAATATGGTTGGTTTTTTTTGTTGGACAAATACCTTACCTATTTTTCTAACTAAAAACAAACACCATATCTACAAATCCATATTTTTGACTTTTGAATAGTGATGGCGCCTTTTGAAAGCTATATGTTGAATTGATGTATATTTAGAAGGTTGTTCATTCAAACTTGATGATTCATTTGAAGATCTTGTTGGTTTTTTCACATATAGGAGTCATTTTCATACCTTATTCCATAAGTGAGATACATTATTGTGAGATCACTCAAATGTGGAATAAATAAAACTTAGCTAGAACTAAACAAAGTTAATAATTTTAATATCAAAATTTAGTCGATAAGTAATAAAGTGATATATAAAACAATATAAATTAATGAACCAAAGTTTTTGAAATAATGGTGACCATTCATGTGATTTTTATCATGTTTCATTACTTGTTCCATTGAATTTATATTTGACACATTATTCAAATATATATGATTCATTTTATTATGATTCATTTTAACATATTTATAGGAAAAATTTACAGAGATGAAGAAAAATGGAGTAGCAATGTTTGTTAGTGGACGTAATAGTAGAATGTTAGAAATTATCCTAACCTAACATTTTTTTCAATGTTATTAATAATTTATGTTTTTCCAAATTTTAAGTTGAGTATTGTACTTAGTTTTGAGTGTCAACATTAGTGTGCATTGTGCAACATGCTTTTATGAGACCCATCCATTAGACATAAATTCATTTAAATGGTTAAGTCTCATCTATTAGAAGTTGGTATTGTTGAATTTCATAAACATTGATGGAACTGTGGATGAATCTAGTTTATTTAAAAAATTAGTTAGCACAGTAGATTGCAATTTCTAGTATGTTTAATTTTGAAATTGAATTATTAGCCAACCTAATTGTCATTTGCCAGCCTTAATGCTATCCACATATTGAGATTTGTTGTATGTACAAGGTAACTTTCTTTGGCTAAAGATTTATGGACCTTATGAACTATATGTTGCAAGAAATATCTATATCTAGAACATTGCTAGTAAATAGGTTAGTATTGGATCATAGTGAAACATTAGTGAAAAGAATATTCCTATCAAGAATTAAATGAATGAAATATATTTTTGAGAAAGTGGAATGTGTAAATGAAAGGAAAGTGGTTGTAGTAATATAGTACAATAAATAAAATATATTATAAAATAAATGTTTTTGGTTCTTTTTTATTTTATTTTATTAACTAAAGTATTTATCCTTTATCAATTCATTTAAAAATAATAAAAAAGTAATTAAATTATTTACCAACCAATTAAGAAACTCAAAAAAAAAACATTCAAAATAAATTTGTGTATACCTAGTAATTAATCTCAATTTTTATATACTTGTATTTTTAAATCTTAATGCATAACATAGATTATGCAATCTTCTTAAATGATGAAGTAGCTATATTCAAAATTTAGAAAAAAAATATTTAATATAGATTTATAGTATAACAAAACACTTCATAAATATGAAAAAATGGATAAAAACAATGAGACCATTAACCCTCCATAAAAATAAAACCTCCTCAAATATTTGAGTGGTCACTAATATTTTTTTATGTGGCCCTTGTTTAACCATTTATTCACTAAGGGTAAGACATTACGTAAGTTGGTTAGACCTTGCATTAATATGTGTTTAACAAATCTATTTGAATCATATTAAAGTCTAGTAAATGTATAATTGGATATCAATTTTATGAGTAATAAATAATATATATTTTTATTTTAAATCATCTCATAAACAAGTTCAAGACACACGACTAGGGCTTATGAAATTTTTTCATATTTATTCATTTGTGAGACAATGCTTATCTAATGGATGATTGATACTTCTCCCTTCACTTTACATTCACAATTATCAATATGAAATCCATGATAAATGACATTTTCATTAGGCTATAACCCTAATTTAATTTCTATTATATCATGGATTGAGTCAAAGTGTAGCACACCTTGGTGGTTATAAAAATTTTGTAGGGCCTAGTACACCAACTACACACAATACGAAGTGTCATTAAGATCCCAATGCATATTCAAGTCTTCAACAATGGAAACCAATACAACAAATTTAGCTTATGTAGTTTATAGACATCCCAAAATTTGATATTGGTTGGCCTAAAGGAAGGTGGTGACTGGTGACGTGAGTAATCTAAAATTAGTGAGGTTGGAATTTTCATTGATGTCAACATATTCCTGCTCCGATGATTGCAAATGGTTTCTTGGGTTTATGTTTGTTTATCTGATCAGTGCTTTGCAGAGTTCAGTATTTCCTAAAAACAAGACATAAATCTGAGATTTTGGGATATTGTTTGGGATGGTCTTATGTATCTTCATTTCAGATGGTTTGTGATTTGGTGCTCCACAAGTTATCTTTTCTTTGTGACAATTGTTGTTGCTTGGGTATTCTTGAGTTTAGATGTTAATCGATGAAGATTTGATAAGTGGTGTTGGTGCAACTATTGTTGATGATTCTAACATGCTGGTGTTTTCTAGTTATGTCCTATTTGTTTTGATGATCCACATTGATCATTGTGCAAGTTCTTGGTGATTTTGCTTAACCGGTGATGTTCTTTGTGTTATGAGGTTTTCCTGATGGTGTAGCATATTGTGGTTGATCTTGGCGTGATTTCTGGTAGTGTTATGTGTTTCGGGATTTGAATTGGGTCCATGATATATCATGTATATCATTATATTGGTCTGGTGATTGATCTTTGTATCATGTGATGTAATTTTGTAATTGTGAGTTGAGGGTTCAGCCGACCATGTTATCAAGGTTGATGAATTGTATAAATAGGTGATATAATCATGTAAATTAAGTGTCATGGTTGTGTTTGCATTATCAAAGAGTGGTGTATGTGTGATCAAGTGATTCATCCTTCAACATTGTGATTGAGAAAATATTGATGTTGCAGAGCAGACAATTGAGCTTAACCGAAACTGTAATTAGGCATTTGGAGATGCTATTGTTTCAGTTCATTTCTTCCAGATTGTAGTCCAAATGTTTTTGTAACTCAGTGAGACTTCCCTAAGGTTTGTAGCCTTTTGGGTCATTATCTTTTGGGCAGTGGTCTCTAGGAAGTGTGCCTAAATGCATGTCTATTCCCCATTGTAATATTTTCACATACTGCTATAGTGTATCATCTTATTGTGGGTAGGTTCCCATCATGGTTTTTCCCTTAACCGGGTTTTCCATGTCAAAATCTTGGTGTTGTGTGTTGTGCTATCAATTTTGCTTATCATTTTTATTGTTGCAGTTTATCAGATCTATTTTTGTGATTAAGTTATTAAGTTTGTGAATCTGGTGAAAACCAATTCACGCCACCCCCCCCCCCCCCCCCCCAACTCCTCTCAGTTTTCCTGCATTGTTGCTACTAACACTTCCCAAGCCAAGCCATTTTGTAGCCATTTCTAGAAATGGATGGAAAATTTTCAATTCAAAAGAAGGTGATATGTATCTTCATAAGCATTCCCACACAAAATACACTTAAATAATGGTAAAAATGTGAACATGTCTTATCTGAAGCCTATGAGAATCTTATTGTTCAATTGCAATCACAAAAATGCCCCAAAATTTTGGAGACAAGTTGGGCCCCAACAAGAATTATTGGAAAATTAATATGAGGATGTTGGCCAACTAAGACTTTATTACCCTCTTTAATTAAATATTGACCAAAATTAGAAGGAAACCATACAATTTCTTTTTGCAAATTCATTCTCATATAGTTCAATATTATCATGTGAGAAGGATGGTTGAATTAATTTCCAACAAATTGAAAAAGGGAAGACTACTTAAATTAAATAGTTTTCCCATGTGTGATTCACATAAAGTATCTAGCCGAATGTTACATAGAAATTTACAAGTGGCTACAAATAACTATTTAATGTGGTTAAACACATCACCTATGATGTAACACAAATAAATAATTATCTAATTACATGATTAAATTAAATCAATGTTATATATAAGGTGTACAACACCAAATTCTAACATGAATGCGAGAGAAAACCTTAAAGTAGACACAATTTTGTGACTATATTCCCTGCTATCTTAATAAAAAATAATTTTGTAACTAAATTCTCAAAGTTATCAACAAATTTGAATCCCAGAAAATAAATAATGTTGGCCCTTTTATAGACATGAGGTGCCAATAGTTAATTACAATATCGTTTATAGTTCACTAAAATATTGGATGACTATAATTCAAAATGACATTGAAAGCACATTCCTTTGAAATCACCATCTAATAGTTGGAACTTGAGAATATTATTAGAGAATTGACATCTTTGCACTAGAACTAAATCATATTCCTTCATAGATTCAAACATTTGCAAGATTGACAGTTGGCAATATATTTGCTAGAATATAATCATTGAATGCATGCTAAAAATATTTGGTGATGTAACAAAGGAAAGAATGATTTAAAACTAAAAAAATTACCTTTTATCACTAAGGAAATTTTTTAGGGAAGTTGTAGGTATACAAAAATAAGTAACAATCAAAATTTACTTTGCTTCACTATTATCATCAATTGTCACCTCCTTCTCCAAGGCATCTTATTTCCTCATGTAGTCATTAAAAGATACTGATAAATTGGTGATTCTCTCTCTACTGATGTCTTAAGACACACGCACACACACATACCATAATTTTCCATCAACTTAATTATCTACATTTATTTCTTTAATTTTCCTATTATAAATTTTATTATATCTCCTTTTCTATTACCTTGCTCAAAACATCATCATTCAAGTTGTTGATGGATCATCTAAGGATTTCATAAAAACTTCTTTAAATTTACTCAAAACTAGCTCGTCATCTTCTAGTGCATTCATGTCATTACCATAGTTTGTTAATCCTTCAATAATGGCCCAATATTCATACCTGAGATCTTTCACCTTTTTATGGATGGATTCTATATTATCTTAGCATCCTTCAATTGTCTCTCTCTAATTCAAGATATTTATTCCATTTCCTAAGCTTGGGGATAACCTCATTGGTCTCTATGTTTTCTTTTAGCAGTAGACTACCATCCATTTTTCTACTCATCTTAACCTTATTAATTTTATATCATTTTTCCCTTATCAGTGTTCATGATTATGTTTGAACTTGTAGTCACATAAATCTGTCCATTTAATTAAATGAATATTTACTATTTATTTGATTATTAAATCCACTAGCCAATAGTCAATTAAATTAATATTTAATTAACTCATCCTTACACTCTTCTACTATTAACTAAATAAATTACCTAATTTATTTAAATTAATTCATTAAACCACACCTCTAAATCAATTAAATGAATAAATCATATTTATTTAATTTAACCACTTTCTTCTTTTAAATAAATAAATAAATATTTATTTAAATCACTAAACAAATCCCCCCCACTTGCATTCTCCTACAAATGCAAGTTGCAACCACAATTGAAATAAATTAATTTTATTTTAAATAAAATCCTATTTTCCCTCACCCACCAAACCCACTTGCAATCCTAAAACCCCTTCTAGACTCTTCTAACCACTTTCTAAGTTCTTCTAAATTAGCCTAATCCATCTCCTAAATATTGTCACATTCCTAAGCAACTTGGAGTCACTTCTCAAAGCCTCAAAGTCTTTGAAAAGAATTTAATGCTTTATGTCTCCCACATGCTAACCCCTAAAGTCTTCCAAACCCTTAATGGTTCTTACACAACCATTTATGGCTCTTACATAACCATTAATGGTTAAAACTACTCACCCACATGGTTAGAGGCTTAACCTCTAACTCAGCCTCCATGTAACCCATGTGTCTCCTCAAGCATTTATTGCTTTGACCATGGTTATCCTCACTAACTCTTGCACAAGAGTTTATCCATTGGATAAAGACATTATTTATTGGATAATGGCTTTATTCATTCAACTCAACATTAACCTTACCCCCCAAGTTAACCTTCAAGTCATGTCAAGCGTTTAATGCTTCTTCCCTCTCCCCTCAACCCATCTCATGTTGACATTTGTCATCCTGGGATTGGGTTGAAAACCCTCACATGGATCATAAACCCATCAATCCTGGAACTTGTTGAGATTACTCAATCTCAACCATCCATTGCTCCATTTTACCTATAAATAGAACTCATTTCTTCATAATCCAGATCCTAAAATCTTGTATGCATCTAAGTTATAGTGAATTCTAGAGAGCATTTTAGCATAATAATCTACATTTGTCTTTTTGGCTAAAATTAACATTAGATAATTAAATAACATCTCATTTTAGCTTGTTCACATTTGCATTCTCATAAGTTTTCATTCTATAATCTTGAATCTCCATAAGACATACATAATAGTGCAAAAAGCTACTGAGAGCTACACTCATTTGGAACTTGGAGAGGAGAAGAACACGTGAGGAGTGGCTACAAACATGGTGGAGGGCATTTGGAGATGTTTTGTTGTATTTCTTAATTTTGTTAAGCTTTCTATTTTGTGTTTGGTGTCTCTCTTGATATGCTTGCTTAGGATAGTTTTTGATTTGTGATTTCTAACACTAACACTTGGATTGTTTCTTGTGTGTCTGTGTTTGTCTTCCTAAACATATTCTAACATCCTTTTTTGAAGAGCATCAGAACTTATTTTCTCTCTTGTCCTAGTTAAATGCCTTTTCTATATCCGTCAATGGAATTTTTATTGTATCCTCAACTTGTGATATCAATAT
Organism: Cryptomeria japonica; assembly: GCF_030272615.1. Classification (NCBI taxonomy): domain Eukaryota; kingdom Viridiplantae; phylum Streptophyta; class Pinopsida; order Cupressales; family Cupressaceae; genus Cryptomeria; species Cryptomeria japonica. Next base: position 557,490,229 of record NC_081408.1, on the reverse strand, counting down.
TTTTATCTATTACTTTATAATCTTTGTAGTGTCGTGAATTGTACACCCTTTATCAGTGTGTCCAATTTCATTATAGGACCTTCATTGTTATTAATTGATATTTAATTCAATATTATGGGTCTTTTCTATTTTATTACATTATCACACTCTTATTTGGACCCTTAATACTAGGTGTGCCCTTTATCCTTTCATCCTAGTCTATCTTTAATCCTACCCTAATTTCAACTCTCAAAGCATATTTTACATATTTACATCTTGACTTGAGCCACTGAGCTGGATTTAGCATTAGAATCACAATAGCTTGCATCCCTATAAATTCAAAAAAAAGTGGTCAAGACCAAAGCGCTAGAAATTATGGTCACGCGTTTTTTTCCTTGAACTTCGGGAGGAAGATTGAGGGGTCTTACCCTATTCAAATCTAGCTCCATGTGAAAATATGTTAATTATATGTTGACCTAAAGGTGATTTCAATTATGAAATCCCTATATAAGGCATCCTTCTCAACTCATTTTGAATCTAAGACTCGAAGCCTCATAAGTATTTAACCTAAGGCATTCAAGAATTCATTATCAAGCGTTTTCAAAGATCTTCAAGGCTTCATATTCTTCATTTATCCATTGTGGAGAAAAATTATATCATTCATATGCAAGCATGTGTGTGTGATTAGGGTTTTGTCATGTTCAAAATTCAATGTTCTCACTTTCCAAACATCATGTATAGATATAAAATGTGTTGTCAAAAAAAGGGCCATGAATGGCATGGAAAAACATACAACAATATTATGAAGATTGATAATAATGTGTAAACATTATACAAAGAGAAAATTAGAATTTAAAAAATAATAAAGTTCATTATTTGCATCAAAGTGAGGTGTCTACTAATTTAGAAAGTTAGTAAGACTATTTCACTTCTAAATTAGTGAATAGATTTAAAATGTTGTGATCAAATTTAAAATTAACTGTCTAGTGATAATATTTTATTTATATATAAAATTAGACTTATTCAAATTTTAAAACAATTACTTTGAAAGTTGAGTCTAAGTTTAGAAATGAATTATCCTTCTCTACATTCATACATTAATAATTTTGGTGTTTGAACTTCCAAAGAAAATTTTAGAATAATTTGTAATGTCATCTTTGGAATGACTTAAATTCATTAATTTTTTTTGTAAATAAAATTCAAAGTCAATAATGATCATTATTGGAAAATCTAAAAGTCAGGGATGAACGGACTTTAATATATTGAATAATTTTCAAGAAACATTTCATGCTCAATGTTATTTCAAAATCTTATGTTGTCCTTCCTTTCTAAAAGGACTGGACTTTTAAAAATAGCTCATTGTCTTTTAAAGGGTCGTTAAGATTAAACTGTCTCATTTGTAACAAGTGACTCATATTGTGAATCTTCAACACGTCGTTCAGCTGATTCCACCTGCACAAATTTTCTTCATTAGTTTTTTTGTTTATCTAAAATTTATAGATTTTACAAAATTAAGTTTTGGTTCCTAAAATTTTAGATTGAACTTGATAAAATGTTAAAAAATTACTTTACCTCTTTATTCCAATTAGTCCGTACTGTAAGTATAATAAGGATTATTGTTTGAAGTCCCACTCCTACTGTCATTCCCCACCATATTCCCTATCACATAAGATGGTTGAATAATAAGAGTAAGATCAAGATCGAAATTATAGAATAAGTAATTGTTAGAGATATCTTAAATACATCATTTACGTTGATAGATATGAATATGCACGTGTTTATATTGAATTTGTAGTATAAATTAAATTGATATGTTTGAAACATAATTATGTTAATTATTGTTATTCTTAGACTTATATTCTTAATACCAACAAATTAGAAAAAAAAAAAATTTAAATGATTGGAAAGAAGAAAATATTATTTACCTCTACTCCCATACCCAACGTAAATCCTAGTACTATACCAATAGGTAAACCTATAACATAGTATGCTCCCAAATTCACATATGCCACAAGAGCTTGCCATCCACATCCTATAGCCACACCTGCACCCACAAAAGACAATACTTCTATCACTAAATACACTGCAGTTTCAAATATAAAAAATACAATAATGTCATTGGCTTCAAGTTTTCTTGTTTAAATTATACGAATGATGTAAGGCATGTGTTAGCTCAAAGATTTTAATGAATATAACAAAAAAAATGACTTTTAACTTGTTAGCCTAACATCATAGTCAAAAAGATATCGTGGTCTTCGTACCTGATAAAATTGGTTGAACGCCATTAAGGAAAACTGATATTGCAAGCAATGGTGCCAAAGCAATGACAGCTTTCAAAACAGTAGCACTACTTGTGTATGGTAGACCCAAATCCTTCCTCAACAACATAACTAGTAACGAGAGAATGGCACTGATTATGATACATGTAGTAACTACAATTATAACTGAAAACCTTGCAGTTTTGGGTCTCCTTGCTCCAAGCTCATTACCCACCCTTATACTGCAAAAACATAATTTAATAAAATAAAATCTTTGTCACAACATGAAGCTATAAAATGAAAACAATCAAGGTATGAAAAAATGTTCAATTAAAAAAATGGTTAAGTAAGAAAAAAAATGATCTCTACATATTTGAGGCAGTAGTTATAATACTGACCTTCCTCACGCTATTTTAACTACTTAGACTTTAATGAACTTAAGCATCTTTTTTGTTATGAACTTGGATTCATTAGACATTGTGAATGTGCCTCTAACATGTTTTTTTAATTACTATTATACTATTCTCCTCTATTAAATAGAATATGTATTAAAAACCCTAATTTTAAAAAGAGGAGGAAAATCTTCATCCTATTTATTTTAAATTTTTTAGAAGAAGAGTTTTATTCTATTAAATATCTTATCCTATAAATTAAGTGAGCTAAAAACAAAAAAGTTGCAAGAATGAAAATTTATGGTGGATTCCTTAAAACCCACAATATTGGGCAAGTACAGCATAACTGAGTACCTTGCAGCAGTACTGAGCCCTAACATAAACATCATGTCCCACGTCCAGTAGTTCATACTGTAAAATCCAAAATAAATTAAAGTCAGTACCAGTCAGTACAAACACATAGTTTTCAGTACTTTCCCTACTGAGAAAATACATACCACACAGAAATGGAATCAAGTGCAATCTCAGCATTTGGAAGCCATCCTGACAGAAGCACAAGCCCTTGGTTGTACCATATCTCCAGCCTGAAATTACAGAGCATATCATTAACAGAACAAAGAAGTTTACATGTACCAAACTGTACTTTTTAAGGATTCTGAAACACAAACAAAACCTTCTATTATTGGGAAATGCAACATGCAAAAGAGAGAGGATCCATACGTTAGCATGAAAGCTGAAGCTACAGTTAGCTTGAAGTAAGACCAGAGCCCTGTAAAAGCCTTCATACTGAAACCAATCCATGTGTTTTTGCATGTAGGGGAGTAGAATATGTAGGCAGCAGTAAGTATGACCAGAATCCACCATGATAAACTCAGTGTTAAGGCTGCCCCCAGAAGGCCAAAACCCAGTTTGTCAACTGCCAGCCATGAGAGCAAAACATGGAGCAGAAAAGTGCCCACTGCTATATATGCCAGTGGTGCCACTATGTTCTGAGCTTGCAGAAATCTCTGCATTGGACAGTTTATGGCAAAGGCAAATAACTGGGGCACTAACCCTCTTGCAAAAACCCCACCTGCAGCAGCTATATCCTTGCTCTGCCCAATTCCCACCAGAATATCATCTGCAAATATATAGATGAAGGCTAGCACAACTGCTGTTGCAGTCATTATGATCATGGACCTTTGGCAAATGACTCCTAGCATATGGTACTGTTTGGCACCATAAGCTTGCCCACACACTGTCTGCACTGCACTTGCCATTCCCAGCTGAAGAAAAGAAATGGCCCAACAGTTTTATTAGACAATGGGGGCAACACCACCTTTTTAAAGCAAGACAAGTTAAAATTGAATACCAACAAGAAAATATTCCCAGTTCATATTATAAGAGTTGTTTCTAGATTAGCTGTGTATATTTTTCCGATCGACATTTCAGATCTGATCCATTATCATAAAAAAAAAAAAATTTAGATAGAAAACCTCAAACAATTATTGAAAGAAATATTCAGTTTTCATCATCTGTTAGGAATTAAACCCAGGATTTAACTGTACAGTAAGTTCAAAATACGTTTCATTCAAATTATAAGCAAGGTCAAAGGCCAATAACAAAATCAATCAGAGCAGCCAGTGAAAAAAAAGAAAGATTTTGTGTCAAATTATTGGTTTGGATCAGTCATTTTTATGGTTTGGGTTCAACTTTTCAATTATACTGTAGCTGTTGGGATTCTTAGTCTAATCCAGATGTTAAGGATTATGTTCAACTTTGTATGAATCAATTAGAACTCAAATTTGGGAGCTCTACCACTGAGCTATCAGATTTTTCTTTTTTGATCAATAATTTAAACGTCTTAATCTATAATTAAAAGATTAAGGATTTTCTTATTACAGTTTTAATAATGTCTATATAAAGATATATCGAGATTTAAGTTGCTTGAAATGTTTTTGAATTTGATTAAATGATTTTTCTCATCAACATTTCAGATCACATTCCATAATTTATCATCAGATATAGATAGCAGAAAGAGCAAAAAATGATGATAGATTGTGAAGACTGGTCCGTCAATTAAATCCATAAACATACAAATCTACTTCACAAAATTCAACAGACAACAATAAAATCAAGATCACAGTCCTCACTCTTTGCATTAAAACTATTCTGTACCATGGTCTATGAACTTGGGGCCCAAAAAAAAAGAAAGATGGCAGATAGATTATGATACCAACCATGATTCCATAAGCCAATCCTTGAATTCCAGTACTAGCAATGGATGCCCCAGCCAATTCAAGCTCTCCCAAGTGACCAGCAAACATCTGGGAAATAGCACTGAGCATGTAATTGAAAACACTGACAATAATAGAAGGTCCAGAAAGAATCCAGAGCTTTTTGGACTCAAAAATGGAGGCCTTCAAAACTCCAGGCCATGAAATGCTCTCCTGAGACAGAAGAGATTCAATGAAGGATGACTCCTCTTCAGCTCTTTTAGCCAATTCATCTTCCTTCCTCCTCTTTTCAATCAAACGCTGGCTAAGACCATCTCCATTGTTGGACATTTTCAAGTGTTCTACACAAACCCACAAGGAAAAAACTACTGATATATGGATATTGTTCCTCCTTTCCCAGATTCAGTGCTCTGTACTACAACTGGATAGCTTTAAATCTTGTAGGACATGATATAGAATTTTCTTTTTGTTCAAGTTCTTATCAATTTGAGTTTTTTAAGGCTTCTCAACTGTCATTCTTGTGCTATGGAAATCGGGTTAGGCAGGACCATCTGCACACCTCCTTTGTCTTTGTACTCTTAAGATATTCTACACACATATAGTGGAGGTCACTTACAATCTACAGTCAAATAATATAATCCAATTCATATTTTTCTTCATATGGGAAAGATAGGCACGTGTAGGGTATTCCCAACAAACCAGAAATTGAACGAGTTTGAGAAGTGTGAAGGTTTCAAATGGCTTGGAATGTCTCACATTGGGTTTTGAAATAGTAGGTAGATAACCAAAATGGTATGAATTCTCTAAGTAAATGAGCAGTTAAAGCGGGGGAAGACTTTCATTCTGAATTAAGTGGAACGTCAGTTTGTCATTTCCAAAGTGCAGATGTGCTGTTTTTTACGTACCATGTTTTTTCAATGAAGTGGATAAAGGATCTTTGTCTTGACTGGTAGTTGGGCTCTATTCACAATTTGATCATATTGAATATTGAGAAGAAATGGGTTGGTAAAGTACCCACAAACTATAATGGAAAATTGCTTTAATTTCTATTATTGTATAAATGAAAGATATAAAGTATGGAAAGTATAGCCTTTGAAATTCGCTATTCTTTTTCTTATTATTTTTAAAATATTAGTAGTTTAATAGTTAAGGGTTAATGTTTGTCAATTAAAAAAGGATAATTATGGGGTAATTTTTTAGTCTAAGTGGTTGGTAAGGTTCTTTTTATGTAGGTCCACGGTTCGACTCTTGATGACCAAACTAACTTGGTGGGTGTGGCTTGCGAGTAGTTGTATCCATTCGTAGGGGACTAGTCTCACCTCATCTTGTCCCATTGGCACCCCAACTTGACATAAAAAAATAAGCCCAAGACAATGTCTAGTGGGAATCATTGAGATTAGACCAAGGATGCCCCTAAGTTATTTTTAAAAAGGATAAATATGTATTCTCTTTGGGGTGAATAAGTATAAAATTGTTATTGACTATTTAAGTTTTATTAATTCAATTAATATATAAGTAGAGCGATATCTTTGTGCATATAATGACAATTGATGTGACTTAGACAAAGTGTCTCCCCTAGTAAAATCTTTTTTAAATTGTAAAAGAAAAAAGACAAGGCTCCGCCGGGCGGACTATAGGTGGTACAGATTAGTTAAAGCTGCATTAGCTTAGGTGAAGAACAAAAAGTAGGGGGAGATACTAAATTGTAAAAGTCAAAAAAGAAAAATTCAAATTTAAATTAGGCGAATGAATGATACATATATATAAGCATATATCAATTTAAATTAACTAATTAGAATTGTGAATAATAAATTCCTATGAATTATTAAAGTAAATGTGTGGAAAATCTATTCTAAATTGTAAAAGAAAATAACTTTTCTTCAAATTTAATCTAGGCTAATTGAATGATACACATATAAGCATATATTAATTTAAATTAACTAATTAGAGTTGGGAATAATAAATCTCCATAAATTGTAAAAGTAAATGTGATGAATTATCACACTTGATGATGATGAATAAATCCATAAGTTGAATTGAAATTATATTTTCTCAAGATTGGTAATAATTTTTTGCCGCATGTACTTTGCCTTGAGATCAAAATAGTCCACAAATTTCTTATATGATAAATTTCACATAAAGTTGTTGAACACAATGTACCACTAAGAGGGGAGGGGAGGGGGGGTGAATCTGTGGTTCCTAAATTCTTTTCCCTTTTAAAGCAACCTTAGAGCACCAATTTTTATCTTAAAATAATCAAACCAGTAAGGCAAATGAGGATACCACGGAAGACAATCACACAAATGCAACCCACAACACCAGATGTACGAGGAAAACCCAATATGGGAAAAACCTCAGTGAGAAATGATGTTGGAGACTACTGCTCCAATCCGAGTGAAACACTAAATTACAAAGATTTAGGACACCAACCCAAGGAGCACCAACCCCTACACCAAGCTCCAACTTGTTGATGAAATACAATTTTGATACAGTTATAGTTTCTGGTTGCAAATGAGTTTTGCATCTCTTGATCAAATAGGTCTCTGTCGGTTAACAATCTTCTCTTCTGTTGAGACATGGACCAGCTAAGACTCGAACCTAGGACCTTCCATACGCTATTGGAGTGCTCTACCACTGAGCTACTGGCCCCTCTTGGACCAGTCCATCATCGGTTCGGGTGTGGCTTATTTCCAACACCAACACCCCCCCTTAAGCCACACCTCTCGTGTGCTTCGGGCTCCTAGCCTAGACCTGGCTCTGATACCATGTTGTGAAATATGGATCGAAGAATAATGACAGCGATTCTGGAAGACTGATTGTCATAAGTTATTGATCGTCTCCATCATTGAATCCGGTTTAAATACAAGAGGAAAGGTTGCCTACGTAGGGACATGTCCATACGTGGCAGTTGCCACATATGGACATGTCCCTACGGAGGCAACCGTTCATAACAATTAGTTTGTTTATGTTTAATTTCCAAACTGTATGCTCTGTTAATATATCACTCTCCAAATAATAACCGATTTACCATTGGTTAGATTCATGAGGGCTATATCTTAACACTCCCTCTTAGCAGGAGTGGATCTAAGTAATTTTCTTGGGAGCATATTCTATCATGACTTCCGACATAATTCGAGACAACATTTAATATAGTCTTGTCACATGGACAATAAACTCAATATCATGATATCTGGCTCAGTCCGGGACAATCACTTAAGAAGTCAATCATGAGATGATCACATACTTTAGGATCAAGATATCTGGCACAGTTCGGGACAACAACTTAATGTAGTCAATCTTGACACTTGGTCAACTATTCTCAAGATCGTCACCTTGAAATAGTAACCTTAAACATAAGAAGATCGTCATCTTCTTGAACACAGTTATAATATTGCAATATACATTTTATTTATTTATTCATGAACAAATTACACATGGTAGGAATTTCATCCTAATAATCTCAATTATAATCTAGTCATACCAAGTTTACTTCTGAAGTATTCTATCTTCAATCTTGCAAGTGGCTTGGTGAAGATATCAGCATTTTGTTCTTCAGTACTGATGTACACTAGTTTTATGACGTTTCGATCTACCATATCTCTTATGTAGTGATCAGGGATCTCAATATGTTTGGATCGATTGTGAAAAACTGGATTTACTAAGAGCTTGATACAGCTCTGATTATCACAGTGAATTATTGTTGAATTCAGAGTTTTTCCAAATAATCCAAATAATAACTTTCTTAGTCATACCGCTTCACGAGCTCCCATGGAGGCTGTCATATATTCTGCTTCGGTGGAGCTTTGTGCAACTGCTGACTGTTTTTTGTTGAACCAAGATATCATAGCAGAACCAAGACTAAAGCAACACCCTGTAGTACTTTTATGGTCAGTGGTACTTATGGCCCAATCAGAATCAGAATATCCTTCAAGTTGAATCTCAACATTTTCATACTTTAAGCCAAGTCCTATTGTGCCTCGTAAATATCTTAGAATGTGTTTAGCAGCCATTAGATGTATCTTCTTAGGTTCACACATGAAGTGACTTAATACATTTGTAGCATAACAGATATCAGGACGAGTATTTACCAAATACATGAGTGAACCGACGATTTGTCTGTAGAGTGTGGGATCTGTAGGTTCTGAATCTTCTACCTCAATTTTCAGCTTGTGCAAATTAGTTTCCATTGGTGTAGCTAATGGCTTACACTCCATCATCCCAAATCTAGTTAGAATATCTGTGGTGTACTTTCCTTGATTTAGGAAGATGTAGTTTTTCTTCTGCCATACTTCTAATCCCAGAAAATAATGTAGAAGCCCTAGATCCTTCATATCGAATTTTGCTGCCAGATCTTGCTTACATTTCTCAATGAGATTATCCTCTCCTGTTATCAAAAGATCATCCACATAAAGGACCAATATAATCATATTGCCATTTGAAGCCTTGAAGTAGATGTTGAGATCTGCTAGGTTCTTGGAGTACCCTAGTTTGGAGAGATAGTTGTCTATCCTTGCATACCAGGCCCTAGGTGCTTGTTTTAACCCATAGAGAGCTTTCTTTAGTTTACAAACATAGCAATTTTTATCACGTATGGTGAATCCTTCTGGTTGTTCTATATATACTTCTTCTTCAATTGAACCATTTAGGAAGGCAGTCTTTTACATCCATTTGGTGAATTTTCCATCCTTTGGATGCTGCAATTGCAATGATTGTTCTTACTGATGTATACCGGGCAACTGGGGCAAATGTCTCTTCATAATCAATTCCTGCTTTCTGAGAGAATCCCCTAGCCATAAAGCGAGCTTTATGTTTTTCAATGCTGCCATCAAATGCATATTTGATCTTGAATAACCACTTGGATGAGACAACTGATTTGTCTTTTGGTCTAGGCACTATATCCCAAACATCATTCTTTAATATAGATTGATATTCTTCAACCATAGCATCTTTCCAAGCCTGTTTTGATAAGGCTTCTCTGACATTTGTTGGTTCAGAATTTGTGAGTTTAGTTAGAAGTGCAGCATAACATTTTAGAGTTCTTGTTCTCTTATTTTCTTTGGAAATTTAATTTGGTTCTACATTATTCTCTTCAATCATTTTCCTTGCCCATAGAGGTCTTTTCTTGTTATTGAGTGTTTCAATATTTTCATCAACAAGAGGTTCAAAATCTCTTATGATGTCCTCCCTCTCAGTGTCTGAAGGTTTGGAATTTTCTATGATATTCTCCCTCTCAATCTCAGTTATGTGATCTTCTTCTTCTTTAGTAATGTTATCATCCTCAGGTTCTTTGAGTGTAGTGTTTTCTTCAAACTTTACATCTCTACTTATCTCAACAGATTTTTTTCCTGGAATGTAAATACGATATCCTTTAGTATTTTCACTATAGCCAATGAAGCTACCTCTTTTTTCCGGATGGTTCTAGTTTTGTCCTCTTTTCTTTAGGAACATGTATATATACAGGACAGCCAAATATCCTTAAATGACTTAAGTCTGGTTTGTTCCCTGTAAAAGCTTCTTCAGGAGTTATGTTTTCTAGAACTGAGTGCAGACATCTGTTTTGAATGTAGACTTTTGTATTTGAAGCTTCTGCCCAGAATGAAGTGTGTAAGTTTTGGTCATGCATCATGGCTTTTGTTGCTTCAATTATGGTTATGTTCTTTCTTTCTACTACTCCATTCTGTTGTGGATTATATGGTACAGTATACTCCCTCTTAATCCCAACAAAATTACAAAAGTTTTTGAAGTTGTCAGATGTATATTCTCCCCCATTATCAGATCTTAACACCTTAATTTTCTTCCCTGACTAGTTTTCTACTAGTGCCTTGAATTCTTTGAACTTAGATAGTACTTCATTTGAGTCTTTGCACTTTAGAAAATATATCCATGTTTTTCGAGAGTAGTCGTCAACAAAGATTATGTAGTATAAGGATCCAGTTAGGGATGGTGTTGACATGGGACCGCATAGGTCTAAGTGAATTAGTTCTAAAATAACTTTTGATTTGTGCTTGCTTGAGGGAAAAGAAAATTTCAAATTCTTTCCCAAGGCACATCCTTTGCAAATGCATGTGTGTTCAGATTTTAGTTGGGGCAGTCCTGAAGTAATCTTCTTTATGTTGGATAGAGCACTATATCTTAGGTGTCCTAATCTTTTGTGCCATAATTCATTATTATTTGAAACTTCAAGATTTAGTGCTTCCTTTTGATCACTACATAGTTTGTATAGGCTACCACCTCTTGAACCTATTGTTATGGCATTTTTTATATTTGTATTTTTAGGCCAAAGTAGAACTTTATCTTCATTGAAGGTAACCCGATATCCTTGATTAGCTAGGGATAAGATTGAGACTAGATTTCTTTTTATTCCAGGTACAAATAGAACATCCTTTAATTGTAGAGATACTCCATTTCTTAGTTTGATAGTACAGGTCCCAATTCCTTTCACAGGATATGTGGAGTTATCTCCAATAGTAACCTCTTCACTTGAGTGCCCGTTAAGTGTCTCAAACTGATTTCTGAATCCAGTTATATGTCTTGATGCTCCACTGTCTACGATCCAAGTGTTTTTATTTGTATTTATTTCACTTGATAGGGCTAAGAAGAAAAGTGAGTTTTCTCCTTTGACTTCGGCTAGAGTAGCTTGTGTTTTCTTCCTTTCTGGACAATTCCTGTGAGTGTACCCATATTTGTCGCATTTGTAACACTGAATTTTAGACATATCTCTTTTCTGATGGTTTTTATTTCCTCTCTTCCATTTGGAGAACTTTTTCTTTTTGTTGAAGGTATTTGTATTAAGTGCTTGGGTTTCTCCTTCTTTATTTGTCCCTAATCCTCTTGAGATTAGTCAAGATTCCTCTTCAATGCACTCATTCTTAAGTTGTTCAAATTTGGGTAAGGGGGGTGTTCTGCTAATACATTGAATGTAGGATTCTCATGAAATTGGTAATCCTCTTAGGGCTATGAGAGAGATTTCTTGATCATCTACCTCATTTCCAATAGTTTGTAATTGGTCTTTTACTTCAGATATCCTTGAAAAGTATGTAGATATTGTATCATCTTTATTCATCTTTATGTTTAAAAGTTGTTGTTTCAAGGTTAACATTTTGCTCGCATTGTTAACTTCATATGTATTTTTAATGGTTTTAAATACTTCATATGCTTTAGGCAGTCTAGCTATAGATGGAAGAATATGACCTTTGACTGATTCAATAACTATTTTCTTTGCTTTATTATTATGCCTTTTCCAGGTAGATTTCTCTGGTTCATCATTTGGCATGTCTAAATTTTCTTCTATGTAAGACTCTAATTCTAGTTCTTCAAGAATGGCAATGATTCGTATCTTCCAGGAAACGAAGTTGGAGGCTCCTTTGAGTCTATATTCCACTCTCATATTACTTGACATTTTGAATATTTTCTTAGTCGAATATATCCTCTGCGTATATAGCCTCTGTGTTGATTTGTTATTTACTTCCGATAAATGCTTATGAGTAATATGGCTATCTAATTTATTCTCTTAATATGTTGGCTCTGATACCATGTTGAGACATGGACCAGCTAGGACTCGAACCTAGGACCTTCCATATGCTGCTGGAGTGCTCTACCACTGAGCTACTGGCCCCTCTTGGACCAGTCCATCGTCAGTCCGGGTGTGGCTTATTTCCAACACCAACATCTTCTTCACTGGATCTCACACTGTCGATTAACAGATTGCTCTCTCTGATTCTTGGCCTCTCTTCTCTCTCTCACACACAGCCTCACAACACATCGTGTCACACTTGGATGCCTTCTTGATCAATCACACCTCACCAGTTAGCTCAACTGTTAGACTTGCTACAGTTTACCAGTTAAACCCTCTCACTGGTTTGCTTGTTAACTCACTCTGCAACTTTCTTAGAATAAATTCTAAGGGAGATAATTCTTCTCTACACTCAAAACTCTCTTCACTCTCCTTTTTCTTATCAAGCGTCCCCTTTTTTGTCTCAAGCTCATTTATTTATCATCTTGGATTCCCACCTAAAACCGCATTCAACAATATCGTGTTAGGTTTTGTCTTCTCCAACTCGAACCCAATCAGATTTGATTAGATCTGCTTTTCCAGGGATATGCTCTTCATGACATTGATCAATACCAGGGAAGCTTTGCATTCCAATGTGTGTTTTCTAAATTTCGAGGTTTGCATCATGCTTTTCTACTTTTCTCTGTCATACATCATTAATGGTTTTGTTGTTTCCTTCAGCAAACAGGTACGGAGATCAAATCTTCTTGCAGGATCAGTTCAAACACTTTTTCATCTTGCCTTCCTCAAGCCGCAATCCTCTGGCATCCTCCGTGACTTGCAGGTTCTTCATAAAAGTCGAGCTGCTAGCTAATTTGTTACGTTGATGCACACTCCACCAACCTGTGCAATACCTCCACCTAGCATCCAGCTATCATGCTTGGCAACATCCACCTCTACTTGGATTCCTATGTTGGTTTGACATTCTTTGTCAACCAAGGTTGACTACCGACTCAGTTCACCTTACCGGTATGACCAAGAAACATCCTTTGTACCGGCAGCACATCCTCTATGTTTGCAAGTTTGTGTTTGAAGTTGATTGAAGATGATGATGAGTTGTTTGATGAATGATTGATGGTTGGTGGATTGTGTTGTATGTAGATCTCTTAGCACTCTAAGGTAGATGTAACCAAAATTCTTTCTTTGAATTGCTTGTTTGTTTCGAGGAGTTTGGATGTGATAAGGTGTAGAGAAATCTGAGATGTGTTACAGATTTTGACTACCTAGCAATGAGAGGATTCACTCATGAGCTAGTTTTAACCTACGTAGATGTGTCTCTTAGGATGAGCTTATCCTAGATGTAGAAACAATCTAAAAAGTAATGTCATGTGATTGATTCAAGCAACATCTAAAAGAGAACTTTGGGACAAGAACCTCTTAATATTTTGAGAGTTTTGGGATGGATTGATGATGGAATAATGATGTATGAATGAGATGATGGATGTTTTGTTTTTCAACTTCAATAAAAGCTTTGTGTTACAAATGGAACAAACTCTACCTCTTCCCTTTCAGGTGTTGGTGGCACTTCTCGAGCTGTGTTGTAGGTGATACAGATGTTTGGGAAGAAATTGGGATTAATATTTCCTCCTTGATTTTTGTGATAACTCAGAGCTCTATATTGCATAAAAGCTCTGCGGTTCAATGATCCTGAATCAAACTCGTTTGTTTTACCTTGAAGGTATAGACACATGCGATGTAGAAAGACTCTATGTGAGACAAAAATTTGTCTATTGAGATAGAAGAATTTCCTTCTTTTGATTAAAGCCTTTGAGCTTAGTGGTCTCCTTTTCAAGGTGATATTCTGATGACGCTTCTTCTTTCGCAAGATGTGAAGAATGGTCATAATTTTTGACTCTTTGTTTGTTTGCACTTTGTTTTTGATATTTTTGTTTGTTTTTGAGAAATGTTGGATGAATACTTTGTTTTTGGGATTGATTTTCTGATTTTTCTTTGACAAGAAAACAAAGCAAGCACACAAACACAAGAATGTTGCCTCAAAGGCACAAATGAGTATGGGTCTAGATCAACCCAATTTTTGGACTTGTTTTTGACCCTTCCTTTAGATTTATTTTAAGGTGTAGTTCCAAAGCCTGAAGTCGGCTCAATTTGCACTAGGTCTGTAAAACAAACACACTTCAAACACTTTTTATCCCTAAGGTCAAATGGCCAGTTGTGATAAATTTAGCCCACATCTTGATATTTCTTCGACTTTGGTACTACATACCTTATGAATCCCGTCGTGGCAGGTAAGGATGTGATATACTAAGTCTTGCGCGAGCATAACAAATAGATGATCCCTATGATGGGGGAGTCACCACTTTTATCAAGCCACAAGTGACTTTTCAAAAAGCTATGTTTTTACTCAAGGAAATATGTATGGTGAGTATCTTGGGAGCAAAACCTTCTATGCTCTTGCACTAAATTATATCTCAAATATCCTCAATCAATAGAACAGGTGGGCTACTACTTAAAGGTGTTTAGTCATGTTCGATGGCTTTGGACATAAGTTCATTCTGCAGTGACTCACTTAAGAGCCTTGTAACTGGTGGTGGGGCCCATTTGTCCTTTCGGCCAGTTACACTGTAGGAACAGCTATACCCAAGGCTACAGCTTTCGCTCTCACCTGATTTCTATAGCGGCTCAAAGGATTTACCGCTCGAGGTCGTTCCCAAGAGTATCGATCCCTTGGCAGGCCTCTCTTAAAAAGATAAAATTTGAGTGTTACTAACACTTTTCTCTTGCACCTAGGACCACGAGAGCCAAGGGAGAGGATAGTGTGTGTTAGAGGTAGGACCACTCGACTGACCTTTGTGCACAAGCGTGCCAAACACCAAATTCACTTGTTCTTTTTAATCCACCATTGCAATGTGATCTAACTATTTGGAGATGTTGCTCCAACAATCATGGTGTTCATTTTAACTCCAAAGGCAATGTGTTTTGTAATCTAGAATTTGGAAATCCTGGTCAACACGTTTGCATGAAGGAAAAATCGCTTTGCAAAATTTTTGAAACAAGTTGATTTGTTCTTTTTACTTGCCCAAAAATTGAAGTGTGGATTGTAAATTCCTTAGTTTGATGCAAGAAAATGGAATTGTTTGGTTTTAAGCACCAAATAAAGTGTGTTTCCTAACTTGCAAGAAAACAAATGTTTGAAGTTGTTGTTCTTTTTACCTTGCAATAAAGAAAGATGAATTTTTGTTTTAAGCACCAAAAACAAGTTTGAGGTTCATTTTATGCACTCCAAAATAAAACGTGAGGTTGATTTTAACTTGTGCAAGAAGGAAAAATGGATTCTTTTTAACCAACTTTTTTGAAAGAAAGTAAAGAAAGATTTTAAGGCATCTAAACTAACTCCTTCCCCTGCACACAAAAAAGATTAGAACCTGCACATAGTCAATGGTCAAATGTTAGTGTGGGCTTACACAAGCCTAAATTCTGATTTTACAAAGCGAATTGGACAACACTCTGTCACAATAGCACTATTCTATTTTTTTAGACAGAAGCGCTAATTAATACAATAGCGCTAGTCTGCGGACGCAGAAGCGCTATTTTACACAGTAGCGCTTAAAGAATAGGAAAAATCCGAGAGAACAAAAGCGCCAAAATAGTTGCAATAGCGCCAGAACTGTGACAAAAGCGCCAGAATAGAATCAGTAGCGCTAAAACGTTTTCAATAGCGCTAAAAGAAATTGTTTCGATAGCGCTAAAACGTGTTCATTAGCGCCGAAGCACGACCTGTGTGGCAGTTTCAACAAGCAAAAATGTTAATTTTCAAAAAAAAAGGATCAGAAGGTTGCGTGTTCGATTCACGTCAGGTTCACCAAATGATGCCCTCCTAAATGGCACAAGGTTAGTTCTTGATCAAATAACACAAAAGCACACAAAACATTAGTGTTAGTCAATCTAAAACTAAACATATGAAGGCATACCAAAAGAGACACAAAGAGACATGCTAATATATCTAATAAGTAGAACAAAGATCATGAGACATCTCCAACTGCCTCATAGCATGGCCTTAGCTTCTTCTCCCTTGTTCCTCTCCTCTCCAAGTTCCAAAATAGTGTAGCTCTCAGCAGCTTTTTGCACTATGGATGCTTATGGAGGATTGAGATTTGTAGTATAGCTCCAAATATGAAATGAAAAGCTATTTTTATGCTAAAATGAAGTATTTTAACCAAAAGACAAGATTTAGTTATGCTATGCTAAATGCTCTCTAAAAATGTCTATAGTCTAAATGCTTACAAGTTTTCAGGATCTAGTTTATGAAGGAATGGGCTCTATTTATAGGAAAAATGGAGCAATGGATGGCCAGGATTGAATGATTTAATCAAGGGTCAAGCTTGAAAGTTGGGAATCCATGTGCACAATTTGCACCAATGAAATGGTGACAAATGTCAACATAGGGTTGGGTTGAAAGAAGAGGTTGGAGGCATTAAAGGCCTGAGAAGACCTCATGGTTATCTAGAGGCTAAGAGTCAAGCCTAAATTAGGATTACCCACTGGATTAGGAGTTAATCCAAGGATAAACCTTTGTGCAAATGATTAAGAGATAATCATGGTCAAAGCATTAAAGGCTTGATGAGACCCTTGGGTTGGGTAGAGGTTGAGTCAAAACAAATGTTTTAACCATGTGGAACGTTTTGGGTTAACCATTAATGGTTTTTGGAGACTTTGGGAATTAAGTGGTTATCTAAATCCTCTGTAGAAATACGTTTAAGATTTTCCCTGTGTGTATAAATAAATTATCTCTTTTCTCTGTGAATAGATCTCCCTGTGTAAAGAACAAAAGAAATGGAAAAAAAAAAAGAAGAAGAACCTCTCTGGTTACTGCTTCATTGTATTTTGTCCCTGAAATTTAATCTGTAATTGTTATTATTATTTCTAACATACCTGTTATCTAACCTTCTCTGAGTGATTTTCAATAATTTGAAAATGCAATACTCCTGCATCAAAAAAAGGGAAAGATCAAAAATAATAATATATATAAAAACATATATATTTATATACATATATATATATATATAAATAACAAAAAAAAAAGGAAATCATTTCAAACTTTAAGAAAAATCCCCTAAAACTCCGTAACGCACGGCGTTCAAAATAAGGGACGGCAATCACTGCGGGACGGTTATATTAAAACCGTCGCAGGGGGTACGGAGGGGCCCGCGGGTCCCCTCATCCCTGCGGACCTGCGCATGCAGGGCCGCAAGGGTGATGGGACCCGTGGTCCCCACCCCGCACCCTATTTACTACCCAAAGTAAAACAAGTTATTTAATTAAAAGTTTTTTTTTCCCTTTCTAATTTGTAAATTGAAATTTTAATTTGGGGTTTTTTTTTTTATATATAAATTAATACTCTATGTCAATTACTATTGGTTATTTAGTTAAAAAAAAAATTAGTTTGATAGTAATGGCATTTAGGAAATAATGATTTTTTTTTCAGTGTAACTTTAAGATATCGTTTTCGACTTAGAAAAATTGGGCTAATATGTAGCAAGTTCATAATTAAATTATCCTTAGTAAGTTTTAAAATTATAGACTATATTCTCATAAAATTTAATTACTCAACCCATTAAGAATCATTGGGACACTTGATTGGTCTTTAGAGATTAACTTACATTAATGCAAATGCTTAAATTTAATCGTTATTTTGGACTCGTTAAATCTTCTTACATCATGCAAGTTTCTCATAGATTAATTGCTTTCATTGATGGTTCATAGCATGCGAATTATTTATGGAATAATTACATCTTTCATGCAATTACTATTATGCAAGTTTCGTGATGGTCATTATTATGCAAATTACACTTCAAGTAGTTATTTCAATTATTTACGCTTTTCATTTTTTGTTTTTCGTAGTTAGAAAACTAAACAAAGGAAGTTGGAAAACCAAAACTAGCAGCGTTCGGTATATATGGTGCCTCTGGGTCACGCTTACGGGTAATGTCGTCGTGTTGAACTACTGCACTTAACGCCTAATAAAGCTGCATTAACGACGTCTGTGGCATCGTCCCTATAAATCGTCGGGGAGTAATAAGGGACATTTGGAAGTTAAAATCCAAGGGGGGGGTAATCCCTCTTGGATCGATAATTTAATAAGATAACTTTTAAATGATTTTCACATCCGTTGAGATACACCATAGTAAACCCCTTTTTAAGGATGGTCAAGTTAAATACCCTCATGAAATTTATTTTCTTTATTTATTTATTTCATCTTGAAGGGATATTAGTGATTGGCAATTGGGTGACGCTCACGATAAGTATTAGGGTCTAGTTATTTTTTTTTTAGGCCACAAGCAATAGGCCATTTTGAGCCTTCGCTTAAGTGCTACCATCGTGGGTAGCAACCGCAGAGAAACTGTCTGGGACACTGACCCTAGAAAGGGTTGCGTACCCACAAATCAGTTTACATCAAACCATAGATTAGAAAATAGAACTACATATTTTACGCCTTGATCCCGTGCCGAAGCGGGTAGGTAGGCAGTCTTGGGATGGAGTTGTCCCTCGTACTCAGGCGTTTGTGGGTGGGGTCTAGGCTTGGTTGAGTAAGAATCCTAATTGAAAAATAAGATAATCAATTTAATTCAATGCATACTCGGAAGGAATCCCGTATGGATTCGCTTGACTTCCCGAGGCTTTAAGCCAAATTCCGAGGCGGAATTCAAGCTTGTATTATTTTTTTAATTACTCCTAAGGACGGCGACCTCGGTGCATTCTTGTTAGAAGAGTGTAGTACTTAGTGAGTGGCTCAAGACCCGAATGGTCCTGATGAGTCTAAGTCTCTGGCCAGAGCATCTCCTATCCCGTTTGGATGGATGCCTACCCTGTATGGGTAGATGGCTATCCCGTATTGGATAGATGGAATATTACGTCCCGTATGGACAATTGCCTAACCCGTATGGTTAGAAGCTCATCCCGAATGGATGAATGCCTAATCCTAAGTGGATGGATGCCCAGAGTATGCAATTGAATAAAACATAATGAAAAATAATAATAATAATACTCAATTTTTTGTGGAAATCGATTTTGGTGGGTTACTACATGTGGTATCAGAGCAAAGGTTCAAATCTAGGCCTTGTGCTCGCTTCAATTTATTCAACTAAGGGAATGTTTTACAATAATAGAAATTAAATTTTATTCTACAAAAAAAAAACTAACTACATAATTTAACTTTCAGGTAAAACCTAGAATGGCAAGAGGAAGAGGAAGAGGAAGAGGAAGGGGTAATGGAAGATGTACTAGGAGTCAAAGGGAGGAAAACCATGAAGAAAACCATGAAGGAAACCATGAGGAAGATCATGAAGAGGATTGACACAACCCAGGGAATAACGGAGATGGGGTCCAAGCTATAATCGACCTTCTAACCGAACAAAGAGATAAAATCAACTTCTTGGAACAATCACTGCAGGACCTTAGGGAAAGGCAGAATGACTATGAGAACAGAAGTGGTACCGAGAATGGAAACCCTGGTAGCAATCAAGGAAATGTGATGGGTAATGGAAAGGAAAATAACATATTGGAACTCTCCAAGGATTTAAAGAAAATCACCCCTCCTAAGTTCGATGGGAGGCAGATTGGTGAAGGGGCTGAGAATTGGCTAAATGAAATGGAAAAATATTTTGAGCTAAGAGATTTTAGCGAAACAACCAAGGCTTTATGGGGCTCCTATCAACTCACAGGGGAGGTGGCTAGTTGGTGGACCAACACCAAGGAACAAAATGGGTATAACAGGGATACGATCACATGGGATCAATTTGTTCACCATTTTCGAGATAGGTGGCTCCCTCAATTATTCTTTGATGAGAAAGTGACAGAATTTCATAATCTACGTCAAGGGCCCCTATCCGTTCAACAATATTGGGATAAGTTCGCCAAGTTGCTTAAATATGTGCCTATGTACCAAAAGGATGAAGAAGGCCAAGCAAGGAAATTCATTTTGGGACTGAATACCAACATAGGGGCAGAGGTTGACATGCATGGACCCAGAAATATGAATGAAGTACTTGAAAAGTCCCTAAGGCAAGAGAGGAAGATTCAAACACTAGCAGGACGGAACTATAATGGGAACCACTCATTTAAAAGGAAGCAAGAATTCAATGGAAACACTAATTTCAACAAGGGTCAAAGGAATAACTCTTCCGAAAGGAGACCACCGCCTAATCAATATCAGAGGAATGGAAATGATAATAACAGGGGCAATAATAACAGGGGCAACTATAACAGGAATGACCAGCAGAACAGGATAACTTATCCACCCAGGGGAAATGACACAAGGAATGATCCCCCTAGAAATCAAGGTAGGAGAGGTCCTCCAGGCGGATGCTTTATGTGCGGGGAAAACCATTTTGCTAGAGAGTGCCCCAGGATGCAAGGACAAATTAGGGCCAATCAACCCCAACAAGGGCCCCAACAAAGGATTCATGTAGCAGTTAGGAACCAAAGAAGAAGATACCAGAATGTTCCCGTGGAAACTACAGGTACACTATTTGAACAACCAATATCAATTCTAATTGACAGTGGATCATCTGAATGTTTCATCTCACCTGAATTAGTGAACAAATATGCATTAAAAGTTAATCAAATGGAGTCATCATGGACGGTTCAATATGGGGATAAGGCAACTAGGGAAGTAACTAAGTGTTTACCGAGGGCATGGGTACAATTCCCTGAGTTCGAAACAAGGGTAGATCTCTATGTGGCACCCCTAGGATTATATGATGTAATTATGGGAATGAGTTGGTTAGCAGACCATCAAGCTAATGTAGATTGCTATAACAAAGTTGTTGAATGTTTGGATGATGGGGGGAAAAGGGTCAAAATCCAAGGAAAGTTTAAACCCATTAATATAGAAACTATCTCAGCAATGCAATTAAAGAAGGAAAGGAGAAGAGGAGGACAAATCTTTATGGTTGAAATTGATGAAGGAAAGGAGGAAAATACACCAACATTTGAAAATACCCCTTTCTTAAAGGAGTTTAAGGATGTTTTTCCAGAAGAATTACCCGGTTTACCCCCCAAGAGGAAGTTTGACTTTTCTATCGAAGTACTCCCAGGAGCTGAACCAGTATCAAGGGCACCTTATCGGATGAACACAACCGAATTACAAGAACTCAAAATGCAACTAGAGGAACTCTTAACTAAAGGGTTAATAAGGCCAAGTGTATCACCATGGGGAGCGCCAGTCTTATTTGTTAAGAAGAAGGATGGAACCTTAAGACTATGCATCGACTATAGGATGTTGAACAAAGTCACCATAAAGAATAGGTATCCCTTACCCCGCATAGAGGACCTTTTTGACCAAATGAAAGGAGCGGCAGTTTTCTCAAAGATAGATCTCCGATCAAGGTATCATCAACTCAGAATTAAGGAAGAAGACATTCCGAAGACAGCTTTCAGGACGAGGTATGGACATTATGAATTCACAGTAGTTCCTTTTGGTGTAACTAATGCCCCAGCTGCATTCATGAACCTAATGAATAGTGTATTCCATGACTACTTGGATAAATTTGTTTTGGTATTTTTGGATGACATATTGATTTACTCTAGAAATGAAGAGGAACATTTAGTGCACCTACAAATTGTTTTGCAAAGATTGAGAGAACATAAGTTATATGGGAAATTGTCCAAATGTGCCTTCTTTGAGGAAAAGATTCACTATCTTGGGCATATAATATCAAAAGAAGGAATAGCAGTCGACCCAGATAAAATAAAGGCGATAGTAGAATGGCCAATCCCTAAGAATGTTTCAGAGGTAAGAAGCTTTATGGGGCTAGCAGGTTACTATAGGAGGTTTGTGGAAGGATTCTCTAAGATAGCAAACCCCATCACCTCGTTGCAAAGGAAGGGCAAAAGGTTTGTGTGGACCGAGCATAGTGATAAGGCATTTCGAATCTTGAAGGGAAAACTAACTTCAGCACCCATTCTAAAGGTACCAGATCCAAATGGACACTTCACGGTCATAACAGATGCTTCTATTGAAGCGTTAGGAGGAGTACTTGTCCAAGACGAAGGGGTAGTGGCTTACGAATCTAGGAAGCTAAAGACTCATGAAGTCAATTATGCACCCCACGACTTAGAGTTGGCAGCAATTGTGCATGCCCTGCAAAAATGGAGACACTTCTTACTAGGGAAGCCCTTTGAGCTTAAGTCAGATAACCAAGGACTAAAATACATCTTTACCCAACCTCACTTAAATGCCAGACAAAGAAGGTGGTTAGAGTTTCTAAGTGAATATGATTTTGAAATTGAATATATTAAGGGAAAGGAAAATAGGGTGGCAGATGCCTTAAGTAGGAGGAGACACTTGATGACTATAGCAACATTCAAAACCTCCTTCAAAAGGCAAGTAATGGATGAACAAGGGCATGACCCATGGTATGAGCAAGTCAAATTAACTATAAGACACAACCCGACCGATCCTAAGGTCGAAGGGTATACATTAGATGAAGATGGGTTGCTCAGATACAATAATAGAATCTATATTCCTAATTCAGGGAACTTGAGGGAAGTAGTCTTGTCGGAGGCTCACAATGCACCTTATTCAGGCCACCCAGGAGTTAACAAACTTTATGCAGATCTAAAGAAGTTATACTTTTGGCAAGGGTTGAAGAGCGATATTGTCAAGTATGTAGCTAAATGTTTGGAGTGTCAAAGAGTAAAGGCAGAACATAGACACCCAGCTGGATTGTTGCAATTGCACGATGTACCTCAACATAAGTGGCAAGTTATTAGCATGGATTTTGTACAAGGGTTACCCATGTCACCTTCTAGGCATGATGCAATAATGGTGGTAATTGACAAACTCACTAAGGTGGCACACTTTATACCAGGAAATCTGACGGATGATGCACCCACCTTGGCTAGACGCTTCGTTAAGGAAATATTTAGGTTGCATGGAATACCAGAGAAAATCATATCAGACAGAGATGCAAGATTCACTTCAAGGTTTTGGACCACTCTTCAATCAGCTCTAGGAACTCAACTAAATTTTAGCACCGCATACCATCCGGAAACCGACGGTCAGACAGAAAGAACAAATCAGATTATGGAGGACCTGCTTCGCATGTACTGCATGGACCAACAGAGGAAATGGGAAGAGTACCTACCTTTGGTAGAGTTTGCCTACAATAATACATATCAAACATCTTTGGGAATGGCGCCTTTTGAAGCTTTGTATGGTAGACCATGTCGAACACCTTTGAGTTGGGATAGTCTTGAAGATAGAGTGATTATTGGACCAGATATGTTGAAAGAAATGGAAAGGAAAACTAAGGAAATTAGGCAAAGATTGAAGGAAGCCTCAGATAGGCAGAAAAGTTATGCAGACAAAAACAGAACACCAAGGGAGTTTGAGGTAGGAGAGAAAGTCTTCCTAAGGGTTAGGCCACACAAGAGTTCCATAAGATTTGGGAAAAAGACTAAGCTTGCACCTCGTTATGTCGGACCTTTTGAAATATTGGGAAGAATTAATCCAGTTGCTTATCGGTTGGCCTTACCTCCGCAATTGAGCTAAATCCATGATGTCTTCCATGTATCTCTTCTTAAAAAGTATGTACCTGATGAGAAACACATTTTGAATTGGGATGCTTTACAGGTCCAAGAAATGGGAGGAATAATGATAGAGCCATTCAGAATCTTGGAGAGGCGCCAGTGCCAGTTGCGCAACAGAGAGGTTGATCAGTGCAAAGTGCAATGGGACCAGTATGACGAAAAGAATGCCACGTGGGAGGATACTAGGGAGATGCAGCAGTTGTTTCCTTTTTTGTTTTGAACATGAACTATAAACTCTTTTGAATGCATTTAATAAGTGCATCGGGACGATGCGCGGATTAAGGGGGGGAGGATGTCACAACCCTCCTTTATCACCTTTTTACAAAACTCTAATATATTTCTTTTGGATAAACTATTGAATGAATATTGTAAAGGAATAAAAATAATAAATCACACACACACATGGAAAATATATATATATATATATATATATATATATATATCTTTTTAATTGGTTATTTAAATTCCCTCACCCAAATTAAGGCACATGTTGTAGGAGGAATAAGAAGCTTCTAGAGGCTTCTCCACCACCTTGCATGTAACTCCTCCCACTAAGTCTAATCAATTTGCATGAAGGCCAAATTGGGAGAGAATCTCTTTTTTTCAATTAAAAATTAGGTAGTGGAAATTTGAAATTTTTTATATAAAAGATGTACAAGTTTCAAAAAGAGTTGTTGGCTATTCCATAAGAAATTCTGCAAGTAAAATTTTCCTTTGTAGTCAAGTTTCATTTCAGCTAAGATTTTGTTTGGGAGGATTTCTCTTCAAATTTGGAGGATCAAGGAAGATTCGTAGAAGGCTCCACACCATTTTCAAGCACCCAGGTTCTTTCAAATTTAGTTTCGTGCATCTTATTCTTGTTGCAGATTAGATTTGATTAAATTGTTTAGGAAATTAGAATCATTTGATGAGAATGAGATTCATTTGTTTCAGATTATGATAAGAATTAGTTTCAGTTTTTGATAAGAAGTAGATTAAATTATTTAGGAAATTAGAATCATTTGATGAGAATGAGATTTATTTGTTTCAGATTTTGATAAGAATTAGTTTCAGTTTTTGATAAGAAGTAGATTAAATTGTTTAGGAAATTAGAATCATTTGATGAGAATGAGATTTATTTGTTTCAGATTTTGATAAGAATTAGTTTCAGTTTTTGATAAGAAGTAGATTAAATGGTTTAGGAGATTAGAGTCATTTGATGAGAATTAGATTTATTGTTTTTAGATTTATGATAAAAATTAGATCCATTCGTTTCAAATTTTTGATAAGAATTAGATTCATCCAGATTAAATCGTTAAAATATCTTATTAAGTTTTAGATTTGAAGAGCTAATCTTTTCTCTGGTTATTGATTTAAAGTCTGAAATGCATTCTTTTCTCTAGTTTATTGATTTAAAGTCTGAAATGTATTCTTTTCTCTGGTTATTGATTTAAAGTCTGAAATGTATATTTGAAAGGATCTCGCTGTAATCAATCTCTCTAAGATTTCTCATTTTCTGGTTATCTAAATCCTCTGTAGAAATACGTTTAAGATTTTCCCTGTGTGTATAAATAAATTATCTCTTTTCTCTGTGAATAGATCTCCCTGTGTAAAGAACAAAAGAAATGGAAAAAAAAAAAGAAGAAGAACCTCTCTGGTTACTGCTTCATTGTATTTTGTCCCTGAAATTTAATCTGTAATTGTTATTATTATTTCTAACATACCTGTTATCTAACCTTCTCTGAGTGATTTTCAATAATTTGAAAATGCAATACTCCTGCATCAAAAAAAGGGAAAGATCAAAAATAATAATATATATAAAAACATATATATATATATATATAAATAACAAAAAAAAAAAGGAAATCATTTCAAACTTTAAGAAAAATCCCCTAAAACTCCGTAACGCACGACGTTCAAAATAAGGGACGGCAATCACTGCGGGACGGTTATATTAAAACCGTCGCAGGGGGTACGGAGGGGCCCGCGGGTCCCCTCATCTCTGCGGACCTGCGCATGCAGGGCCGCAGGGGTGATGGGACCCGTGGTCCCCACCCCGCACCCTATTTACTACCCAAAGTAAAACAAGTTATTTAATTAAAAGTTTTTTTTTCCCTTTCTAACTTGTAAATTGAAATTTTAATTTGGGGTTTTTTTTTTATATATAAATTAATACTCTGTGTCAATTACTATTGGTTATTTAGTTAAAAAAAAATTTAGTTTGATAGTAATGGCATTTAGGAAATAATGATTTTTTTTTCAGTGTAACTTTAAGATATCGTTTTCGACTTAGAAAAATTGGGCTAATATGTAGCAAGTTCATAATTAAATTATCCTTAGTAAGTTTTAAAATTGTAGACTATATTCTCATAAAATTTAATTACTCAACCCATTAAGAATCATTGGGACACTTGATTGGTCTTTAGAGATTAACTTACATTAATGCAAATGCTTAAATTTCATCGTTATTTTGGACTCGTTAAATCTTCTTACATCATGCAAGTTTCTCATAGATTAATTGCTTTCATTGATGGTTCATAGCATGCGAATTATTTATGGAATAATTACATCTTTCATGCAATTACTATTATGCAAGTTTCGTGGTGGTCATTATTATGCAAATTACACTTCAAGTAGTTATTTCAATTATTTACGCTTTTCATTTTTTGTTTTTCGTAGTTAGAAAACTAAACAAAGGAAGTTGGAAAACCAAAACTAGCAGCGTTCGGTATATATGGTGCCTCTGGGTCACGCTTACGGGTAATGTCGTCGTGTTGAAACACTGCACTTAACGCCTAATAAAGTTGCATTAACGACGTTTGTGGCATCGTCCCTATAAATCGTCGGGGAGTAATAAGGGACATTTGGAAGTTAAAATCCAAGGGGCGGGTAATCCCTCTTGGATCGATAATTTAATAAGATAACTTTTAAATGATTTTCACATCCGTTGAGATACACCATAGTAAACCCCTTTTTAAGGATGGTCAAGTTAAATACCCTCATGAAATTTATTTTCTTTATTTATTTATTTCATCTTGAAGGGATATTAGTGATTTGCAATTGGGTGACGCTCACGATAAGTATTAGGGTCTAGTTATTTTTTTTTTAGGCCACAAGCAATAGGCCATTTTGAGCCTTCGCTTAAGCGCTACCATCGTGGGTAGCAACCGCAGAGAAACTGTCTGGGACATTGACCCTAGAAAGGGTTGCGTACCCACAAATCAGTTTACATCAAACCATAGATTAGAAAATAGAACTACATATTTTACGCCTTGATCCCGTGCCGAAGCGGGTATGTAGGCAGTCTTGGGATGGAGTTGTCCCTCGTACTCAGGCGTTCGTGGGTGGGGTCTAGGCTTGGTTGAGTAAGAATCCTAATTGAAAAATAAGATAATCAATTTAATTCAATGCATACTCGGAAGGAATCCCGTATGGATTCGCTTGACTTCCCGAGGCTTTAAGCCAAATTCCGAGGCGGAATTCAAGCTTGTATTATTTTTTTAATTACTCCTAAGGACGGCGACCTCGGTGCATTCTTGTTAGAAGAGTGTAGTACTTAGTGAGTGGCTCAGGACCCGAATGGTCCCGATGAGTCTAAGTCTCTGGCCAGAGCATCTCCTATCCCGTTTGGATGGATGCCTACCCTGTATGGGTAGATGCCTATCCCGTATTGGATAGATGGAATATTACGTCCCGTATGGACAATTGCCTAACCCGTATGGTTAGAAGCTCATCCCGAATGGATGAATGCCTAATCCTAAGGGGATGGATGCCCAGAGTATGGAATTGAATAAAACATAATGAAAAATAATAATAATAATACTCAATTTTTTGTGGAAATCGATTTTGGTGGGTTACTACAATCTTGTTGTAATATCTGCAAACCAAGGAAGTGTGTCAATTCACCAAGCATTGACATCTCAAATTCTAACTGCATCTAGTCAGCAAATTCTTTGAAAAGGGTGTCCTTATTGCCTCCAAAAATAATGTCATCTACATACACAACCACAATGATCATGTGATTTCCATCTTTCTTTATGTATAAATTGTTTTCAACACTCCCCTTTTTGAATCCTTGCTCCTTCAGGTACTGATCTAATCTTGAATACCATGCTCTAGGAGCTTTCTTTAAACTATACAGAGCTTTCTTCAACCAACACACAAAGGCTTCATCATCATGTAATAGAAACCCTTCCAATTGCTCCATGTACACTTCTTCTTCCAAATTTCCATTTAGGAAGGCAGATTTTACATCCATTTGATATACCTTATAACCCTTGTAGGTAGAAAATGATAGAAACATTCTAATCGCTTCTCATCTAGCTATTGGTGCAAATTTTTCTTCAAAGTCAATGCCCTTTACTTGAGAGTATCCTTTGCACACAAGTCTAGCTTTATGTCTAACAATTTTACCTTCTTCATTCATCTCATTCCAGTAGACCCACTTAGTGCCAATGATTTTCTTGTCTTTCGATCTAGGGACTAATTCCCAAGTCTTGTTCTTCTCAATCTGTTGCAATTCTTCCATGGCATCCATCCATTCTTGTCTTTTGTTGGCCTCATTGAATGTTTTAGGTTCTACTTCAGTCATGAGACAGAAGCTGACTTGTTCATCATTCTGGGCAAGTCTTCTTCTAGTCTACACACCATCATTCTTATTTCCTAGAATTTTCTCTTCCGAGTAATTCAACTGCACATACCAGTTGAGAGCCTTCTTAGATGCTTTTTCTGGTTCATTGTCTGACCGAGCTTCCTCACTTTCATCACCGGAATCATCATACCGGTTTACCTGTGATTGACTTCCTTTGTGCATATCATCATCAACTTTTACATCCACACTCTCAATGACTCTTCTTAGTCTCTTGTTGTAGCATTTGTACGCCTTTTTGTTAGAAGAGTAACCAAGGAAGATTCCTTCATCACTCCTGGAGTCAAAAATACCTAGACCATCCATATCTCTCTTGATAAAACACTTACTTCCAAATACCTTGAAGTATTTGACTGAGGGCTTCCAGTCATACCATAACTCATCAGGTGTCATTCTGTTGTTTGTTCTTAATTGAACCTAGTTCAAAGTATATGCAATAATATAAACAACTTCCTTCCAATATGTGTTTGGCAGACTAGCCTCATTTAACATGGTTATGGCCATCTCCTTGTCTGTCTTGTTTTTCCTTTCTACCACACCATTTTGTTGTGGTGTTCTAGAGGAGGTATTACCTTCTAATTCCATGTTTTTCACAATAATCTTCAAACTTGTTTGATGTGAACTCTCCACCCCAGTGTGATCTTAGACATTTTAGCTTGCACCCACTTTCCTTCTCCACCATGTTCCTAAAGATCTTGAATCTGTCAAATGCTTGTGACTTATCTTGCAGGAAAGTGACCCATGTCATTCTTGAATAATCATCAATAAAGAGCATAAAATATCTTTCACTGGCAAGAGCTCTTGTCCTAGTTGGACCAAACAGATCTGTATGCACAATTTCAAGTGGTCTTGAGGTATTGTGCTCTTTTGTCCTAAAGCTCACCTTAGTCTGCTTCCCTTTTACACATTCATCACAAAATGTGCTTACCGGTTTGATGATGGGTGGAATATTCCTTACACACCCCTTTCTTCTTACTGCAACTAAGTTATCAAATTTTATGTGGCCTAATCTTCGGTGCCACAACCAACTTTCATCAACCTGTCCTATCATGCATTAGGACTCATAACATTCCTTCAGATTGTAAACATTGCCATTTGTTCTCTTTCCTTCTGCCACAACCTAACCGGTACTCTCTTTCTTTATCTGGCAACTAGTTGAATCAAAGGTGAATTTATAACCTTTGTCACACATCTGACTCACACTCAGTAGATTGTGCTTTAGGCCTTCCACATAATATACATCACGTGCCTTCAATTTTTCATCAATATTTAGACTACCTTTTCCCTTTATTTTTATGGATGAGTTGTCTCTGAATCTTACTAAACCACCATTCCAGTCTTCAAGTTTGATAAATTTATTTTTATCACCGGTCATGTGGTTGGAACAACCACTATCTACAACCCATAGATTTTTCCTTTCAACATGTAAAGCAGTCTGAACTATCAGACTTGATTCTGCCTTGTCCTTTTCTTTCTCAACCCATACCAATTTGGTTTCCTTCTTCTTGTCAATTGTTATTTTATGCTCTGGTTCAACTATCGGATCTTGATCAAGATTTGTCTTCTTCTGCTTGATCTTCCTTTTTTCACAAAACTTTGCTATATGTCCAAAGTCTTGACAGTTATAGCATTTCATATTTTTATTTAAAGATGAATCTTTGAAATTATTGTAGGACACCGGTTTATTCTTCCTACATTCAAAACTCCTATGACCAAATCCATTGCACTGATAACAGACAACATTCATATCCCAGAGTGCATTAAAAGGATTTCTACTTTCATAACTCATAGTGGCTTATTGGTTAATCTATAGTTAGCTATTCTATGCCCAAATTTGTTACACTGATAACAGTAACCATGAAAGTTTGAAACATACTGGTTAGGTTGCCTTAGTCTTGCAAATGACTACCTCATCAGGGGTCTTCCCTTCATGATGTTGAATCTAGTGAATCCTTCATGGTCAACTCTTACATTTCTCCTTGGATCTGCATGTTAGTACAATGAGTGTGGCCTCCGGTTCATTGCTTGTGTATACCGGTTTGTGTGGCGATTTCAAACAGCATCTGCATATGTCTTCTTCTCGGTATCCTTGCTGACTGTGAACATCTTCTTCTCTTTACCTTCATTGAAAGAAGTGAATTGTATCTCCTTACCAGATGTGTCTTTGTTGTTTGAACTTTGACCTTCTTCAAAGCCACCGGTATCTTTGGATTGCATTTGTTTGCTCAACATCTTGTCTAAGGCTTCAGTGTTGCCTTCATATTTGCTTCTCGCTTTTATTTCTTCCTTACTTTCTTCAAGCTCCCTTCTGAGCTTCACTATTGTTGCTTCTTGATCTTGATGCTCCCTTTCCTTCTTCATCAGATTAGAAGATGTAACTTCACATATCCTCTTGGCTTCTTCCAATTGCAGTTTCAAGTCAAATATAACTTAATTGGACTCATCCAAGGATTGTTTCAAGAGACCTTGTTCATCTACAACAGTAAGCTTGAACTTATTGAGTTCTCTTCTTTTTTTAATCATCTCCTCAAGAGGACTTATAATCTCTCCTTCTAAATCCACTTCAACCTCAATATCCTCTTCCTCCTCCTCTTCACCAACTGGTTCATCAAGTGTCATAAAGAGATTTAACTTTTTTGTCATTCTCATGGTAGTCATCTTCTGATGCACTTTCTTCATCCATGGCATCATCCTCAATAGTATAGAGGTTGTTCTGCTTCTGGTATCCTCTTCTTCCTTGCCGGTAGGCATTTCTTTCTTTATTTTTACTAGTAGATCTGCTGAAATCTCTTGACTCATCTCCATCGGTTTTATTATAAGGACATTTTGTAGCAAAGTGTCCAACTTTACCATAGTTGAAACATTTGAGTGGTACCTTTCCTTTATACTTGTCAAATCCTTTTTTGAGCTTTCTAAAAAAGTTTGCTACCTCTACATCAGAGTCTTCACTGGATCCTTGAGTAGCTAATTCTTTGCCCTTCTAGGTGGAGTTGAACGTTGCCTCTTTCCTTAAGGATGCATCACCAGTTGTTCTCATTTCATAGGTTGTTAGTGATCCAAATAGCTCATCCATTGTAAAGATCTTCAGATCCTTGGCTTCTTCTATGGTAGAAACCTTTGTATCATACTTAGGTGTAAGAGACCTAAGTATCTTCTTAACAAGGATCTCATTTGCAATTTATTCTCCAAGTCCTTTGATGGTATTCATAGTTTCATCAAATCTGTGAAGGTAGTCTGCAATTTTTTCTGCATCCTTCATCTTGATGCCTTCAATTTGGCCCCTTAGTGCTTGAAGCTTAGCCTCTTTAACTTTTGCATCTCCTTCAAATAACCTCTGCATTTTATCCCAAGTCTCCTTGGCAGATGCACAGTGCATGATCTTGACAAACTCATTATCAAACAACCCTTTCAAGATAGCATGTTTGGCCTTTGCATTGTTCTCATACTCCTTGGCATTCGAATTAGTGGGAGTAACACTAGGGACAACATACCCATTCCTGAAAAACATCCACACATCAAAACCAAGGGAGGAAATATAGGTCTCCATTCTTCTGCTCCAGAAGGCATAGTTAGACCCGTCAAACATGGGAGCTTTTCAGGAGGCAGACTCGTTTCTTTCCATTGTGTTCTAAGACTAGAATCTACCCAAGGTTTTTAAACAACCAGGAACCTAGGATTTGATACCAATTGTTGAACACAATGTACCACTGAGAGGGGGGTGAATCAGTGGTTCCTAAATTCTTTTCCCTTTTAAACAAACCTTAGAATATTGTTTGTTATCTTAAGCACTAAATAATCAAACCAGTAAGGCAAATGAGGCTACCACAGAAGACAATCACAAAAATGCAACCCACAACATCAAATGTACGAGGAAAACCCAATGTGGGAAAAACCTCGGTGAGAAATGTTGTTGGAGACTACTGCTCCAATCCAGCCTCACAAGTGAAACATTGAATTACAAAAATTTAGGGCATCAACCCAAGGATAACCAACCCCTATTGATTTAGGGCACCAACCCAAGGAGCACCAACCCCTGCACCAAGCTCCAACTTGGTGATGTATAGTGAAATACAATTTTGATACAGTTATAGTTTCTGGTTGAAAATGAGTTTTGCAACTCTTGATCAAATAGGTCTCTGTCGATTAACAAACTTCTCTTCTTCACTGGATCTCACACTGCCAGTTAACAGATTGCTCCCTCTGATTCTTGGCCTCTCTTCTCTTTCTCTTTCACAGCCTCAGAAAACATTGTGTCACACTTGGATGCCTTCTTGATCAATCACACTACATCGGTTAGCTCAATTGTTAGACCTGCTACAGTTTATCGGTACTCTATCACTATCAATTAAACCCTCTCACTGATTTTCTTGTTAACTCACTCTGCAACTTTCTTAGAATAAAATCTAAGGGAGATGATTCTTCTCTGCACTCAAACTCTCTTCACTCTCCTTCTTCTTATCAAGCATCCCCTTTTCTGTCTCGAGCTCATGTACTTATCATCTTGGATTCCCATCTAAAATTGCATTCAATAATGTCGTGTTAGGTTTTTCCTTCTCCAACTCGAACCCAATCAGATTTGATTAGATCTATTTTCCAGGGATATGATCTTCATGACATCGATCAATACCAGTGAAGCTTCACATTCCAATGTGCATTTTCTAAATCTGGAGGTCTGCATCATGCTTTTTTTCTTTTCTCTGTCATACGCCATTAATGGTTTTGTTGTTTCCTTCAATAAACGGGTATGAAGATCAAATCTTCTTGCAGGATTAGTTCATTCGCTTTGCCAGCTTTCCTTCCTTGAGCCACAATCCTCTGGCATCCTCTGTGACTTGCGGGATCTTCATAAAAGCCGAGTTGCTAGCTGATTTTTTACATTGGTGCACACTCTACCGATTTGTGCAATACCTCCACCTAGCATCCAACTGTCATGCTTGGCAACATCCACCTCTGCTTGGATTCCTATGTCGATTTAACATTCTTTGGCAACCAAGGTTGACTACCGGCTCAGTTCACCTTACTAGTATGACCAACAAACATCCTCTATACTGGCAACACATTCTCTCTAATCTGCTCACCGGTGTTGTGCCTTCATAACAAACAAAACAACCTCCATCCTGGTTTGTGCCTTACCGGTAATGTTTCTTTACCGGAAGATGACATAGGTCATATGTACTGGTAGCCTTCTATCTATCTGCTTACTCACATGTGCATTTTCATCATATGTCTTTCTCTTCTTATACCGGTCACCACTTCTTACTTATCGATGACCTTTCCAAACCAATTTGACATCAATGACAACTTAATGCCAATAATGCCAACAAAAGTATAACACATCTACATGACCTATAGGATATCGATCAACTTGGTAGACTATATAGTTGATGTTATTCCAGTTTCTATTTCTTAGTTGGAATTTTTTGTGGTGTTTCTCCCAAAGGCAATGAAGAATTTGGGTCCACTTTTTGGCCAAAAAATGGAAGTGTTTTTCTTGAAAATCAAAGTTTTTCATAATTGGAATAAAAGATTGAAGCACTTACGCATAGACTATTAAGAAATGTCAATACGTATTATTTTGAGTCTTGTTTCAAATATGTAATTTATTTTACTAATACCCACATATCAATATAACTTAATTTTTAATAGGGAAGTACAAAATCACTTTTTAAAAGTCACATTTTTAGGTCCATAACATGCATGTGTATAAACAACATAATTTGACCTAAATAAAAGTAATTTTCTAATTCCTTTTTGGTAAAGATATATATTATAGTGAAGTTTTATAAGGATATTTTGTTATAATTTTTTTCTAAATATATTTTTTAAATAATTTTTTGTTGGCGCTAATTTCTATTTTTGAAAATGCCTTGTGTACTATCAACATGATTTTAGCTAAACTAATTATTAAATAATTTATTTGCATTGTGTAAAGAATGATTTCAAGATTGATGGCATGCATATATTGAAAAACCTTTAAAATTAAAATTTATTCAAAAAATACTAATGTCTAACATTTCAAGTATATAGACCCATTCCTCAAAAATTAATTAATAAATAGAAAGTAAATCTCAAATCATAAAAAAAATTACATATTTGAAAACTAGACATCATCAACTATAATGGGTTTTACTTTCATAAAAGTAAATTAAAAAAAAAGTCATAATCATATAATTGATAATGTCATTTTTTCACTTGTTGTTAACATGGATTTGTACTTGTAGGTCCAACACTAAGGGTTGGATTACCATGCCCTTTTTGAGTCTAAAGCTAAATGAAAAATATGTTTTCTTAGTTGCAAACTTTAAATAAGTACCTATTTTAAAAAAATGAATAGGAACCCATGTTAAAGTTGAAAATGACACTTCCCTTAAAAGTGGACACAACTTCTTGCACTTACCCTACCATATTTTCCTTCCACGTCACTAGATCCTATAATTCCAACTAATTATAGATCTTCTTCACCTTTTTTTAATATCACCACACCACTTCATGTGTAAATTCCCTTCATGGAAAGTTAAATTTTTGTTTGGCTCTAACCAATTCTTTGCAAAAAAAAACTGCAATCTATGTTGTGATTTCCTCACAAGGACTTCACATGTTCTCCTCTATGCAATTTTCATTAATTCATCTTATAGTTTTAATATGAAAATCACCACACATCCAGATGAGCTATCAATGTAGTCTTTCTTTATATGAGGGATCTTCCATTTATAAGAAGGTTAGAAAAGTGAGGGAAATACTTCTATATTGTAAACCACACATAATTGAAGTAACAAAAATAATTTTTATGTTGTCTATCAATTTATTTTGATGCTTGTCTCTAGTTGAATTATGTGAAAATATACTTTATGTAATGATCATATCCTTTATGTTTTTTTTTTTGAGAAGGATAACTAAGGGTCATTGTCATCTTCATGTTTTATTTTGACATTGAATTGCCAATATATGTTAGTTCATATTCTATTATTGTTATAAATCTCTTATATATGGTAATAGGGAAAGTGATAGAGAGTTGTGATATTGAATTGCTAATTTATGTTAGTTCATATTCTAGTATTGTTATAAATCTCTTATCAATGATAATAGGGATAGTGATAGAGAACCATAATCATTAGTTTTTCACTATAAAGTAATGGTGCAAAAATCAAACTAATAGAGAAATTATTTTCATGACATAATAGAGTCGACCTACATTGGCTCTATACTTCCTTAAATAGGCACTAATCAATTAACGATTCTCCTTCCAATCTGACTCACATTCTCGAGAATTAAAATCTTCTAGTGATAACTTTTTTTTTGTTATTTATCTTTGTTCTTAACTATCATTAATGGTAAAAAGAATATTTACGATAACATAAAAAATCTTGTAAATTATTTCTATGTTTGTGTGAATTTGTTATCTATTGTATTCTATGACAAGTCAATTTGAATCTACAAATAGAGTCCAATTTGTTAATAGGGCCACCCCTTAGGGTTCTAAAGAGCCTAGAGAGCAAGAGAGAAATGTGGTTTTTCTCTGTTTATTGGCCATCCTCGTAGCCACCATAAACATAGAAACTCACTACTTCTTAGAGGTTATTGGTCTATTTCTTAGAGGTTATTGGTGTTAGGTTGGATAACCAACACCTTGCTACCACTATAAAATCTTTCTAAACATTATTAAACTCATTACACTGTGAGGTGTTACATATAGTGACATAATTATCTTTCACTTTAAATTTGACTATAACTATTTACACACAAATTATTAATAAATGTTTAGTGATAAACATACTAGTAATGATAATAAAATAACTCTTAAATAAATCATAAAGTTAAAAATAAAACAAAAATATATTTTTCTAAAAAGATAAAAAAAATTAGAAGCTAATAGCATACCTATCTTTAGAAAAGTCTATGTAAAAGATACATATAATACCATTCTCTAGATGTTTATTTCACTCAAGTAAAATTTAAAGTAAACAAGAGTTGTGCTACAGCTAGATTCCCTGCCTTAAGCACAAATAGGAGACTCGGAAAGGTTGATAGTATGCTCAGTAAGATAGATGAAGGATTGTATAGAAAGTATTAGCATAAAGCTAATTACAATATTATGGTTCATTGTATCTAGCTTTGTTTTCGTAATGGAAATTATTAAAAGAACAAACAATCTAAAGTTTGCACCAATGGAAGGTTGTTGGGATGAAGTTGCTCTTGCTAAAGCCACTCGCTTGTTACAAGGGTTAGGAAATGTGTTTGCCTTATCTTAAAGGATTTTATGAATATTCCATTGAAGCTTCCATGCAAAGGTTCTAAAATAAATAATACAAGATATTTTGGTTGGTTTAGTATTGACCCTTTGATGACTCTGTGGGCACACACACATAATAATTAAATACAAATCAAAATAAATAAAAAATAAACGCAATGGAATCAATAATTTTGAAATTTTGAAAATAAATTTAAAAATCATAAATATACTTTAAAAGTAATGCAAATAATCTAGCATGTTTATATTAAGAAAAACTATGTAGAAAATGTCAAGAGATGTACTTACCAAAGGCATAGAAATTATAAATATTTCAAAAAAAATCATTACAAATAATTAATATATCCATTTAAGAAAATCCATGTAGAAGATAGGACTATCCTTCCCAAGATGCTTATTGCATTTGTATACCACTAAGATTTTGAAAGATAGACAAACCCTACTACTACATATCACTATTTAAAGAAATATAGATTTTACATGTATTCTTAAAATAGGTATATGCCAATTATCTATTACGTATTTTGACTTTTTAGAAGGAATGTTTATATGTATGAATAAGATATAGATAGAAATATATGAATGCATGTGAATATGTAAGAGTCTGAGAGAAGGAACAATTAACACAAAATTATGTAATCTATCAATATTTCATATACAATAAATCCTTCTTTTAAAATAAATAGAAAATTAAATCCTTATCTACATATATATATATATATTCACAATAAAATAATAAATACAAAAATCAAATTAAACAAAAAAAAAGCTTTTTAAAATTCTTAATTATTAAAAAAAAACATAAATAAAATACATTTGACCAATAAAAAACTTAACATATAATTTTAATATAAATAAAACATATAACAAATATTTTTTTTACTTTTATTTAAAAATAATAATTACATTGTTTAAATATAATTCAATGAATGAGAAAATGAAAGTAATTATATTGTACTAAATGCAAAGTACCCCACCATTACAAGCCGCCGTAAAAAAATGAAAACCTAAGGAATTGTGCTTACATACAGATTAAATAAAATAAAACCTAACAGGAAATGTAAAACTGATTAAATAAATTTTTTGATAGTCTTTACCTGTATAGAAATCGCTAGGTGTTTTCTCACATAATGAAATGTGGTGAAACATCTAAGACTTGTTTTTTTTCCGAGAGGTGTGAGACATTTATTACAACAGGACTTGATATCTACGGTGGGCAAAGCCCACATAATACAAGGTCTATCGGTTAATTATAAATATTTTTGACAAAAATAAAATAAAATAAACCCTAAAAATATCAAACATCTAATGATAAATAAAAAAATTAAAAATTTTAAAACAATTTAATAAAAATAAATAAAAACTTTTGCTTAGACTTAAAATTTTCACCCTTGCACAATTATCAAAGCAGAATAAAAAACAAAATAAAAACTTCTTTTCTAAAATGTTAAAAAACTATAGATGTATTTGATTAGGTAAAACAAGAAAAAACTTTAGATGTTACTTGTAAAAAAAATAATAATAATGTATTTTCTAAATGTTAAAAAACTTTAGATGCTACTAACACACCTATATTTAGAAAAAATAGACCTAAATGGCAAACCCAGTCAAATAGACATCTTGAAAATGATGTCTCTCAATATCTTTTACATAGATTTTTTAAAAGATAGATGTGCTAATTATTACCTAAATGTCTAATATTACATATATTTATTATAATTAATTAAGTTTAAATAAATGCAATACAATACTCTTTTCATACAATACAATTTTTTAGAAAATATTTAATAATAAAAAATTAAATACAACTTTGCAACCATCAACTTTTCATACAATACAATTTTTTAGAAAATATTTAATAATAAAAAATTAAATACAATTATGCAATCATCAATTTAAGGCAATTTAAAACCACATTTACATAGTTTTTGAAAAGGGTGAACACACATAATTTTTTTTAAAAGGGTGAACTCTTTTGACTCAAAGTATGAATTGGTGAGGTCACAAACACCTCAAAAATGATAACTTTCAATATCTTTTACATAGATTTTTTTAAGATAGATATGTTAATTATTACATATATTTATTATAATTAACTTCAAATAAGTGCAATATAATACTCTTTTATACAATACAGATTTTTAAATACTTAATAATAAAAAACTTAAATAGAACTATACAACAATCAAATTTAATTAAAAATCACATTCACATAATTTTTTTAAAGAGGTAAATAAACTGGCTGATCTACACATTTAATAATTGTAGAATGGTACCAATAGCCACTATAAATAACTTTGCACATCCGAAGCTCCTAAATAATACATCAAATTTTGACCTTTTTTTTTTTATTATTTGTATGCGACTTAAGAGCTTCTAGCTAGTGTTTTAATTTATAGATATTTACGACAAATGCAAGAAGATTTGTTATGCATGCAATGGTCAAAAAGTGGGTTATTTCGAGGTGGCATTTGATACATATTTTTTATTGTCTCATTAATAGTTCACTTTGACCACAACAAAATTTACACAAATGATCCAATACTTATGCACAAATGGCCTAGTAATCATGTATTGCAAAATTCCTTTAATTAGAAACTTTTTTCTCAACTATTGGATACATAAGTGGGCAGTTATCAATCCATACATGATTTTTTATTGGGCTTATAATTAGCCTCCTCCAATGAACAATTATTATGGACGGTAACTAGGCCCCTTCCCCTACCACAACATTGAGATTTGAACCTCGATAACAACAATACCACCACACCATACCGACACCACATTTGCATAATTAAACACAACATAATGTTTGCATACTTCCACAAGGCCAATAATGGTGGGCTACGAGTACCAATAAAGTTGCACAATTCATCTAATTAGAAACTTGTTTCTCAACTATTGGGTATACAAGTGGACGACTATTGGCCCAATAGATGATTTTGTAGTGGGCTCTCAATACGCCTCCTCCAATGAACAGTCATTATGGACGACAACTAGGCCCCTTCACCTACTACAACATTGAGAGTCAAATCTTGATAGTAAGAACAACACCACAACTTAACAACCACACCATACCAATGTTGGGAATGTGAAGTCCAACAGTCACATGACCTTTTGGCTTCTCCCAACTCTTCATTTCATAGTTGTATATCAATGTATAAATGGATGTGTAGAACCCATATATTGATATATTGGATATTGGTTAATACAAGATAGTTCCCTAATTTTCCATAGAAGTAGTCTTTAAAGACGAACTACATAATCTATTGTATTATGTGTTATTTTATGTTCGTCTCTCTTTAATTTAACCATCCTATCTCTTCCGATACCACATTTACATAATTAAACACTATATAATATTTGCATCCCTTCACAAGATCAACAAACCCATTGAATGTGGGCATGCCTTGAATGAAGATACCATCATCATTACCTAGGTTTCAAAATGATGTTCCACCATGATGAGTGTCAGAGTTCATTACCATCATCTTGTTCCTCCCTTACTATTTTCATGTCACTGTCAAGTAGATGAGGAGAGAGTGTGATAGTACATAAGCAAAACATGACATAAAAGAGATAAACATAAACATGAGCATACGGACAAAAGCCAACAAAGCATGAGAGAAGCTATCTAACCATTCCTGGGAAATATTGTAGCATGCAGAGACTAACTTTTGACCTTTTGTACCTGTACTTTCCGGTAGTCTGACACTGATTTCACGTTACTTTTCATTCCAAATGTTGACCCCAACGGGTATAGTCGGTAAACATGGAAATCATAACAATTAAAGAATCCCTATAATTTTCTT